>NC_134403.1:107433176-107775260 GCF_038048845.1 Mixophyes fleayi
GTTCTTTGAATGCATGGCATTATAGGGCAAGATGGTGACATTTTAAGTGGTGTGAAATGTTTCATCGGTGGACTTAATTGAAGGACTTGGGTTTAATGGTCATTAATTGCCAAGTGCAGACTAAGTACATAGGTCTGTATTGTTATGCAGATTTAACTTTGCAGAAAGAGGTTATTAAAATTAGATAAAGAGGTAGGGGTTATGTTAAGTTAGAATGCATATGCATCTAAATGAAAAGACTAAAAATGCCTCGCAAGAATGTGCAGGTCTGCACCAGTAGCATTTGCACAAGGTTAACGTCAGGCATATATCATTTGTTTTGCACATTCTTTATTAGGTTGGGATAAAAAAAAAATGCTTGAATACAGCAGGTATAACATATACAAACTAGAACATTTTGGCTAAATGCTCATAAAACATATAATATACATAAACAATGAAATAAGGGCCTATCAGCTTCAGGTGTCAATCTGCGATCAACAACGAAAAGCTAGTACCCAAAAAGGGCAAAAAAGTTTTTTTTTATTAAAATATGCAGAATTTTTTTCTGACCACCAAGAAATACTTTGTTGTTCTTGCTTGGGTGCCAATGTACCTTTCTAAAACAGCAAAAAGTAAGATTCTGCACATAGAGTATTAAAAAAAATGCACATTTTTTTGGCCATTTACACCATCTATAATGAACTGCATACAATGTGGGGATAATATGGTAGCCTAACAGGGCATACCATATTGAAAACTTGACAACCTACTCCATCAAATGAGTGCAACCTTACTTTTGTTGAAGCCAGTATAAGGGAGATCTGGGCATTAGAACAAGCCCCATCTCTTGATTTCTTAACGCTTTCTCCCAACTCCCACGCTTAAACTAGGTATGGAGGAGTTTTAGGGAGGTAATTTTTATTAGGGGTGAGCGGGTTCGGATTTTTGAAATCCGAACACCCCCGAACAGTGCCGATACGAGCCCGGATCCGAGCACTGTTCGGGGATTCCCGCCCGACGCAAAACTCAGAACGAGGCAAAACGTCATAATCCTGCCGTCGGATCTCGCGAGATCCGGATTCATATTATTCCCCGCTTTCCGCCGCCATCTTCACTCGGGCATTAGAGAGGGAAGAGGGAGGGTGTTTTTGTGTCTGTCCTCTGTCCTGCTCAGTCCAGTTGTGCTGTCCTGTGCTCTGTCCTGCTCAGTCCAGTGGGGGTGTCCTGTGCTCTGTCCTGCTGAGTCCAGTGGTGGTGTCCTGTGCTCTGTCCTGCTCAGTCCAGTGGGGGTGTCCTGTGCTCTGTCCTTCTCAGTCCAGTGGTGCTGTCCAAATCAGTCCAGTGGTGGTGTCCTGTGCTCTGTCCTGCTCAGTCCAGTGGTGCTGTCCAAATCAGTCCAGTGGTGGTGTCCTGTGCTCTGTCCTGCTCATTCCAGTGGTGGTGTCCTGTGCTCTGTCCTGCTCATTCCAGTGGTGGTGTCCTGTGCTCTGTCCTGCTCAGTCCAGTGGTGCTGTCCTGCTCAGTCCAGTGGTGCTGTCCTGTGCTCTGTCCTGCTCAGTCCAGTGGTGGTGTCCTGTGCTCTGTCCTGCTCAGTCCAGTGGTGCTGTCCAAATCAGTCCAGTGGTGCTGTCCTGTGCTTTGTCCTGCTCAGTCCAGTGGTGGTGTCCTGTGCTCTGTCCTGCTCAGTCCAGTGGTGCTGTCCAAATCAGTCCAGTGGTGCTGTCCTGTGCTCTGTCCTGCTCAGTCCAGTGGTGGTGTCCTGTGCTCTGTCCTGCTCAGTCCAGTGGTGCTGTCCAAATCAGTCCAGTGGTGCTGCCCTGTGCCCTGTCCTGCTCAGTCCAGTGGGGCTGTCCAAATCAGTCCAGTGGTGGTGTCCTGTGCTCTGTCCTGCTCAGTCCAGTGGTGCTGTCCAAATCAGTCCAGTGGTGGTGTCCTGTGCTCTGTCCTGCTCAGTCCAGTGGTGGTGTCCTGTGCTCTGTCCTGCTCAGTCCAGTGGTGCTGTCCAAATCAGTCCAGTGGTGCTGCCCTGTGCCCTGTCCTGCTCAGTCCAGTGGGGCTGTCCAAATCAGTCCAGTGGTGGTGTCCTGTGCTCTGTCCTGCTCAGTCCAGTGGTGCTGTCCAAATCAGTCCAGTGGTGCTGTCCTGTGCTATGTCCTGCTCAGTCCAGTGGTGCTGTCCAAATCAGTCCAGTGGTTGTGTCCTGTGCTCTGTCCTGCTCAGTCCAGTGGTGCTGTCCAAATAAGTCCAGTGGTGGTGTCCTGTGCTCTGTCCTGCTCAGTACAGTGGTGCTGTCCAAATCAGTCCAGTGGTGCTGTCCTGTGCTATGTCCTGCTCAGTCCAGTGGTGCTGTCCAAATCAGTCCAGTGGTTGTGTCCTGTGCTCTGTCCTGCTCAGTCCAGTGGTGGTGTCCTGTGCTCTGTCCTGCTCAGTCCAGTTGTGCTGTCCTGCTCAGTCTAGTGGTGCTGTCCTGTGCTCTGTCCTGCTCAGTCCAGTGGTGGTGTCCTGTGCTCTGTCCTGCTCAGTCCAGTGGTGCTGTCCTGCTCAGTCCAGTGGTGGTGTCCTGTGCTCTGTCCTGCTCAGTCCAGTGGTGGTGTCCTGTGCTCTGTCCTGCTCAGTCCAGTGGTGCTGTCCAAATTAGTCCAGTGGTGATGTCCTGTGCTCTGTCCTGCTCATTCCAGTGGTGGTGTCCTGTGCTCTGTCCTGCTCAGTCCAGTGGTGCTGTCCTGCTCAGTCCAGTGGTGCTGTCCTGTCCTCTGTCCTGCTCAGTCCAGTGGTGGTGTCCTGTGCTCTGTCCTGCTCAGTCCAGTGGTGCAGTCCTGCTCAGTCCAGTGGTGTTGTCCTGCTCAGTCCAGTGGTGGTGTCCTGTGCTCTGTCCAGCTCAGTCCAGTGGTGCTGTCCTGCTCAGTCCAGTGGTGGTATCCTGTGCTCTGTCCTGCTCAGTCCAGTGGTGGTGTCCTGTGCTCTGTCCTGCTCAGTCCAGTGGTGCTGTCCAAATCAGTCCAGAGGTGCAGTCCTGTTCAGTCCAGTGGTGCTGTCCTGTCATCTGTCCTGCTCAGTCCAGTGGTGGTGTCCTGTGCTCTGTCCTGCTCAGTCCAGTGGTGCTGTCCTGCTCAGTCCAGTGGTGGTGTCCTGTGCTCTGTCCTGCTCAGTCCAATGGTGGTGTCCTGTGCTCTGTCCTGCTCAGTCCAGTGGTACTCTCCTGTGCCGCATATAATTTATAAAGGCTTTGCCGAGTGTGTGTGGTTTAGGGGTACGCTCTCTTGTGCTGCATATAATGGAGAACAAAAATGTGGAGGATAAAGTAGGGAAAGATCAATAACCACTTCCTCCTAATGCTGAAGCTGCTGCCACTAGTCATGATATAGACAATGAAATACCATCAACGTCGTCTGCCAAGGCCGATGCCCAATGTCATAGTAGAGGGCATGTAAAATCCAAAAAGCCAAAGTTCACTAAAATAATCTAAAAAAAGAAATTAAAATCATCTGAGGAGAAACGTAAACTTGCCAATATGCGATTTACGATCCGGAGTGGCAAGGAACGGCTTAGGCCCTGGTCCGTGTTCATGACTAGAGGTTCAGCTTCACCCAACGATCTAAGCCCTCCCCCTCCTCTAGAAAATTTAAGAGAGTTAAGCTGTCATCAAAAACACAGCAAACAACTCTGCTTCTAAAGACACGGTATCACAAATCCCCAAGTAGAGTCCAAGGGTGTTGGTGGTTGCGATGCCTGACCTTCCCAGCACTGTACGGGAAGAGGTGGCTCCTTCCACCATTTGCAGCACGCCCTCTGCATATGCTGGAAGGATCACCCACAGTGCAGTTCCAGATTTTGATAATGAAGGTGTCAATGTTGTACACCAGGAGGAGGATATTGATGTAGCTGGCGCTGAGGAGGAACTTGACGAGGAGGATGCTGATGTGGTTTTCTTAAATGAGGCACCAGGGGGAGAAACAGTTGTTGTCCATGGGATGAAAAAGCCCATCGTCATGCCTGGGCAGAAGACCAATAAATCCACCTCTTCGGTCTGGAATTATTGCTATCACAATCCGGACAACAAATGTATTGCCATATGTAGCTTATGTAAAGCTGCAATAAGCAGGGGTAAGGATCTTGGCCACCTAGGGACAGCCTCCCTTATACATCACCTGAAGACCCTTCATAATTCTGTGTTTAGTTCAGGAACTGTGACTAGGACCGTCAGCAGTCAAGGGACACCTAAATCCCTTGGTGCCGTTGTATCCACACCAGCAACACCCTGCTCGTCAATTTCCTCCTCGATCTGGATCGGAGATAGTCCTGCAGGCCATGTCACCGGCATGACTGAGTCCTCTTCAATCCGGGATTATTCCGGAGGATCCTGCAGCGGTACGCCTACTACTGCCACTGCTGCTGTTGCTGCTGGGAGTCGGTCATCTTCCCAGAGGGGAAGTCGTAAGACCGCTACGTCTTTCACTAAGCAATTGACCGTACAACAGTCGTTTGCCATGAGCAGGAAGTACGACAGCAGTCATCCTATGGCAAAGGGGATAACTGCGACCTTGACAGCTATGTTGGTGTTAGATGTGCGTCCGGTGTCCGCCATCAGTGGAGTGGGATTTAGACGGTTGATGATGGTATGGTGTCCCCGGTACCAAATCCCGTCTAGATTCCACTTCACTAGGCAGGCGATACCCGGGATGTACAGAGAAGTACGAAAAAGTGTCCTCAGTGCTCTGAAAAATTTGGTTGTACCCAATGTCCACTTAACCACGGACATGTGGACTAGTGGTTCAGGGCAAACTAAGGATAATATGACTGTGACAGCCCACTGGGTATATGCATCGCCCTCCGCAGCAGCAGCAGCATCAGTAGCAGCATCTCCAAAACGCCTGCTCATTCCAAGGCAGGGAACGTTGTGTATCACCGGTTTCAGTAAGAGGCACAATGCTGACAACCTCTTAGAGAAACTGAGGGAAATCATCTCGCAGTGGCTTACCCCACTTAGACTTTCCTGGGCATTTGTGGTGTCGTACAACGGCAGTAGCATTGTGCGGGCATTACATATGGGCAATTTCCAGCACGTGCCATGTTTTGCCCACACAATAAATTTGGTGGTGCAGAATTATCTTAAAAGTGACAGGGGTGTGCAGAATATGCTTGCGGTGGCCCGCAAATTGCGGGACACTTTCGCCATTCTGCCACTGCCTACCGAAGACTGGAGCACCATCAAAAACGCCTGAACCTACCCTGCCATCACCTCAAACAAGAGGTTGTGACGCGCTGGAACTCCACCCTTTATATGCTGCAGAGGATGGAGGAGCAGCAAAAGGCCATTCAATCCTACACAGCCACCTACGACATAGGCAAAGGAGTGGGGATGCGCCTGAGTCAAGCGCAGTGGAGACTGATTTCCATGTTGTGCAAGGTTCTCCAGCCGTTTGAACTTGCCACACGAGAAGTCAGTTCCGACACTGCCAGCTTGAGTCAGGTGATTCCCCTGATCAGGCTGTTGCAGAAGCATCTGGAGAAAGTGAGGGAGGAGCTGGTAAAGCATTGCGATTCCACAAAGCATGTAGCTCTTGTGGATGAACCCCTTCGTACGCTTTGCCAGGATCCGAGGGTGGTCAGTCTTTTAAAGTCAAAGGAATACATTCTGGCCTCTGTGCTCGATCCTCGGTTTAAAGCATATGTTGTGTCTCTGTTTCTGGCGGACACAAGTCTACAGCGGTGCAAAGACCTGCTGATCAGGAGATTGTCATCTGAATAGGACCGTGACATGGCAACAGCTCCTCCTTCATTTTCTCCCACACCTGTGGCTGCGAGGAAACAGCTGAGATTTCCTAAACGACCCACTGGTGAGGATGCAGAGCAGGCAGGAGCAAATTTGAACATCTGGTCCGTACTGAAGAACCTGCCAATGATTGCTGACATGTCTACTGTAGCTGCATTGGATGCTGTCACCATTGAAAAATTGGTGGAGGATTACTTTGGTGACAGCATCCAAGTAGAAATGTCAGACAGTCCTTACTTGTACTGGCAGGAAAAAAAGGCAGTTTGGAAGCCCCTGTACAAACTGGCTCTATTTTACCTAAGTTGTCCCCCTTCCAGTGTGTACTCCGAAAGAGTTTTTAGTGCAGTGGGGAACCTGGTCAGTGAGCCGCGAAGGAGGTTGCTTCCGCAAAATGTGGAGAAGATGATGTTCATCAAAATGAATTATCAATTCTTCAATGAAGACCAGCAATGGCCTCCAGAGACTACAGAGGGACCTGTGATTGTGGAGTCCAGCGGGGACAAATTGATAATGTGTGAGGATGAGAAAGTACACACTGAAGGGGGCGAGAAATCAGAGGATGAGGATGAGGACGACATCTTGCCTCAGTAGAGCCAGTTTACTTTGTACAGGGAGAGATGAATTGCTTTTTTTGTGTGGGGGCCCAAACAAACCAATCATTTCAGCCACAGTAGTTTGGAAGGCCCTGTCGCTGAAATGATTGGTTTGTTAAAGTGTACATTTCCTTTTTCCGCAAAAATAAGGGTGGGTGGGAGGGCCCAAGGACAATTCCATCTTGTCCCTCTTTTTTTTCTTTGACAGCTTGTTTTGTGGGGGTCCAAACGAACCAATCATTTCAGCCACAGTTTTGTAGGCCCTGTAGCTGAAATGATTGGTTTGTTAAAGTGCGCATGTCCTATTTCCCCAACATAAGGGTGGGTGGGAGGGCCCAAGGACAATTCCATCTTGTTTTTTTTTTTTTCTTTGACAGCTCGTTTTGTGGGGGTCCAAACGAACCAATCATTTCAGCCACAGTTTTGTAGGCCCTGTCGCTGAAATGATTGGTTTGTTAAAGTGCGCATGTCCTATTTCCCCAACATAAGGGTGGGTGGGAGGGCCCAAGGACAATTCCATCTTGCACCTCTTTTTTTGGCATTATGTGCTCTTTGGGGCCTAGTTTTTCAAACTGCCATCCTGTCTGCCACTGCAGTGCCACTCCTAGATGGGCCACGTGTTTTTGCCGCCCACTTGTGTCGCTTAGCTTAGTCATTCAGCTACCTCGGTACAACCTTTTGGCCTAAAAACAATATGGTGAGGTGTGAGGTGTTCAGAATAGACTGGAAATGAGTGGAAATTAATGTAATTGAGGTTAATAATAGCGTAGGAGTGAAAAAAAAAAAAAAAACTGGATTTTTGCAGTTTTTATGCTTTTTAAAAAAAAAAATCAGAACCCAAAACCCAAAACCTTGAGGGGGGTGATTTGGCAAAACCCATTAGAACCCAAAACCTGAAGGTAATCAGAACCTAAAACCCAAAACCCAAAACGCGAAAAGTGGCCGGTGCACATCCCTAATTTTTATGCTGGAGTGTGAAATGTACATGGGAAATAAATTTGGTAATACACAGGAAAGATTTTGGTAGCATAAGCAGTAAAATTATGTACTGTAAAGCTATCCTTTTATCATCATCATCTCATCATCAAAGAATATAGTAGCCCAGCCACTTTATTAGGTACACCTGCTTGTTAATGCAAATATTTAAATAATATAATCAGATATTTGTATTCAACTGAATTCTGCCATCTATGGAAAGTTTACTTTTTTTGCTGTTGCAATTTTTAGCAACATATTAATATTAATGCCCTTTTTTTAACTGATATTCTACATAGTTTTGGTTTGAGACATATGGGCTAGATTTACTATCAGGCGTGATGCATGGCGGCTTGAAGCCGCCATGCATCGCGGCGGTTTTCCGGCGGGTTTGCATTGCAAACAGCCGGATTTACTAATGGGCGCTTATCAGCTTCAATTTGAAGCCGCCGGCGATGTCACGGCGGGATGTAATGCTCAAAGCCGCCGGCGGCTTTGAATAGAACATGGCGCTTTTGCTTTAAATGACGGCGTTTTTGTGTAAAGGCGTTTTTTTTTAAAATTACACCTGTCTCCTGGCCTGTTACTATTGGCTATTTTCAAAGTCAGGAGATTTGACATCACAAGCCCTATATAAACCACTGGCCTGACACTTTTTTCTCTGATAGGGTTTAGAGGAGTTTTGTGAGAGGAGTTTGGAGGATAGTGGTTTGCTGAGAGTTGGTGAGAGTTGGAGTTTGGTGGATTGGTGGAGCGATATCTGTTTGAAGTGTGAGTAGTCCTGTGGTTTTTTTTCTGTTTTGTACATTTATTTTCTCATTTATTTTCTGTCTTGTATTTTTTGTATTTGACTTGTCCTTTGTCTGTGTTACTTGTGTGTGACTGTGTGGAGAGTGTGTCTGTAGGTAGTGTAGTTTGTTCTTTGTGTTTGTAAGTCCTTTAGTGTTTTGTGTTTTTCTGTCTTCTGGGTAAAAATGTCCAGAGATAGGAGGGGAGAACAGGCTGAGGAGAGGGCGATGGAGGTTGAGGGGTCAGAGGAGGGAGAGGGAGAGGTTGAGGAGACAGGACAGGGCAGGAAGACCAAGACAGGGAGGAATGTGCGCTTCTCACATGATGAGAATTGTGTGTTGGTGCACAACATCATTCCCTGCTACGAGGTCATCCTAGGGAACCTGGCAGCCCGGACTCCTCTAAGGCGGCGTCACCAACTGTGGGGGAGAGTCTGTGATGCCGTGAACGCGGTGGGCCCACTGAAGCGGACAGTGGCACACTGCCGCAAGAGCTTCTCTGATATTAAGAGGAGGCTTAAAGAGAAGATGGCCCAGGAAAGGAGGTCGACAAGGTGCACGGGTGGTGGCCCCCCACTTCGTATGGAGTACACCACGTACGAGGAGGAGCTGCGCCAGATAATGCCGGCTGAAATTGTAGAGGGCATAAATGTCCAGGACACCGACTCGCCCTCTTTTGGCCAAGTAGTTGGTGAGTTATTTGTTTTTTTTACCCTAACAGTATTTTAACTGCTTTTCTCTTTTTAAAACTGCTTTTCTCTTTTTAAAACTGCTTTTCTCTTTGCAAACGTTTTTTCTTAAATTTTTTTTTTTGTTTTTGTTTTTCAAAGTGTATTTTTGCCTCTAATAGTTTGTAAAGGGTTTTTTTTCTCATAGAAAAAAAAAAAAATTGCAAACACATTTGTGCAATAAACAGTATATTTGGAAATTGTTTTTTTCTGGAAATACATTGTATGCTTTTTCTAATACATCCAGAATCGCCAGGACCGCAGTTCAGTCCCAGTGCCAGACCTACACCTCCACCTTCAGCGAGAGATTCGGGCACAGACGAGCAAGCAGGTGCGTGATTTCTGTTTAGGAGAGAAATAATGGAGTTACTTGATTTTCTGTGCAAATGTTGCGGTCAATGTTGTTTTTTTTTCCCTTTTTATTGTTTGCAATGGGAAGTTAGGGCTACATTTTACTAAACTGATATGTTGCCTATAGAAACCCATCAGAATATACCTTTACTTTATTTATTGCATTCAACAAAATGACAGCTAAAATCTGATTGGTTGCTATAGGCAACATCTCCACTTTTTATAGCATGCAGTTTAGTCAAAATAACCCAGCATGTACTACACAGTCCAAATGATAATGGGTATTAAATGGATAATAAGTGCATCCGTAAGCAGGTAGCATAGGACTAGAAATCAGGAATGCAAACATTGTGAAAGAATCTGTAGTTGCTAAAGAATATTCTTTCCTATCCAGTGTTCAGAATGCAATATACAAACATATTATATACTATATACTTACCGTCATTTTCCATACACAGGGCCCTCTTCATACCAGCCACCTCAGGCGGAGTCCCTGGAAATGTCCCCTGAGCCAGAGGATCTTACGACCATCACCCTGGTAACAGTGGATGCCCCTGTGTCTGGCCTCCAGGAAGTTTCACCTGGCCCTGCTGAACCATCACACCACCAACCTGCACCTGAAACTATGGACCCAGCCAGAGAAATGGCGCTGTCTATTGGCGCATTCCAGCAGCAACAGACATTGTTCATGGACAGGCAAACTGGCCACATGGCACAAATTGCGGCCCAGTTGAGGCGAATACACCGCTCCACTAGCCAAATCCCTGCTGCAATAAACCGACTGGCAAGCGCTTTGGAGCAGACGAATGTGCAGCTGGCCCAAATGTCTGGGTCTGTGGACGCCATGCATTCCTCCGTTCGCGAGGGGAATGCCAATGTTATCCGGCTGGCAGGCCAACTCCAGCAGGAACTGATTGCCCGCTTGCCGGCCCCTTTTTCATCGGCCTCCACCAGTACTGCTAGTACGCCGACCAGATCAACATATAGCACTCCTCCAAGGAGAGGTGCTCGCACCAGGGGTGGGCGAGGGAGGGTAGAGAGTGGGCCTAAGCACAGTGATATGCCAGCGAAAAGACGGCGCTAGGGCAAAAAATGTATTTTTGGGGAATGTGTTGTGTAAGCGTTATACTTTTTCTTTTATTATGTTGTAATGCAATAAATGCTGTTATATTTCATTCATATCATTCTTTATTTTCTTCCCATTAAACAAGAGTATACTGTTTTCTTTAAAACGATGCACTAATTTCACGTACACATTGACCTCTAACTGTCACTTTACAGGGATTTTAACTATTACAACATTCACAGTACACACTATCCTCTGTTTAAAGGGTCCAATTTTTTTAAAATATTCCATTAATAAAACCATTGCACTGACATAAAATCAAAAACCAATATATGTTTTTTATTGTATGCACTTACATTTAAAGTAGTTTGTAATGAGACGGTCTCAAATCTGCCTCCCCCTGTGTGCTCTGCACATCACCAAATGGGACACGGGCCCCTACTTGTTCACTGTGTACTGCAATAATCGGTGGGGTAAGTTGATGTAAAGCTAGATTATGTATCAGACAGCAAGCCAGGATAATATCAGACACCTTAACAGGTGCATACATAAGCACCCCACCAAATATATCTAGGAACCTGGTTTACATGAGTACAAACATTGGTACTACGTCCACATCAGGCAAAGATTCCAGAATCATACGCACTTTAAATGCACGTGGAGTAAACCTTTACATCAGTAAATAGGATTCAATAATACAGGATGGGAAAAAAAAAAAAAATCCTCAAATTACATGCCAGTTTGCCCATTTCCCATATACGATCCTAAAGGAGGAAACTTTGCACAAAATGGCTCTTTCTCTTATGTTAGAAATGGCTAAATAGTTCAAACAGCACACTGTTTGAACAATCTCGCTGCTCACAAGCAGCGCTTTCATTTTGGTCTATTGAATGGCGGTTTTCCGGCGGCTTTATAAACCCCCTAATAGTAAATCCGGCTGTTTGTATGTAGAACATTGTTGAAACCGTCATGGTGCTTTATACAGAGGCAGGTTTGGAAACATCATTTTTGGCTGTTTGGACGGCGGGTTTAGCCTTAGTAAATCCGGCGATGGCTAAACCGCCGCCAAACCCGCCGAAAGTCGGCGGGTTTACAAACACGCCTGATAGTAAATCTAGCCCATATGTGTCTTACTTTCTACATCTTTTGTAGTGTTTTTTTTGATTTATATATAATAAAATTAGCAGCAGTTCTGTGTACAAAAATGTCATGTTAATGAGAGAGGTCAGAGGTGAGCGGCTACATTGGTTCAAGCTGACAGGAAGACAATAGTAACTCTTTAACAATGTATTACAACAGGGGTATGCAAAAGAGTATCTCTGAATGCACAGCACATTAAACCTTGAAGTGGATGGTCAGCAGCAGCATAAGACCACATAAGGTTCCACTCCTGTCAGCTAATAACAGGAAACTGAGGCTACAGTGAACACAACCTAATCAAAAGTGGAAAGTTAAAGATTGGAAAAATGTTGCCCAGTCTGAAGAATCTCTATTTCTGCTGAAATGCAGTTAGTAAGGTCAAAATTTGGTGTAAACAACATTAATACATGAATCCATCTTGCCTTGTATCAACAGTGCAGGCTGGTGAGGTGTAATGTTGTGGGAAGATATTCATGGAACACATTAAGCAACCTAATACCACCTTAGCATTGTTTAAATGTCACAGCCAATCTAAGTATGGTTGCTGACTATGTGCATCCCTTTTTGGACACGGTCTCCCTTTTTCTAATGGCTGCATCCACAGGATAAAGTGCCATATCACTTAGGACACATCTTCTGAAGCTGGTTCCATGACTGTGATAACGAGTTCAACATATCCTAAAGGCTGCCATAGTCAGCATATCTGAATCCAATAGCGCACCTTTGGGATGTGGTAGAATGGGAGATTCACAGCCTAAATGTGCAGCTGACAAATATACAACAACTGCGTGACGCTATAAAATTAACATAGAACAGAATCTCAAAGTAAAGTTTCCACCTTGTTGAATCCATGCCATGAAGAAGGCTGTTCCAGTACTAGAAAGGTGTACTTAATATAGCGGCCACTGAGTGTATAACATATCAAATTTTAGTCCAATGAACACTAAGGATTCCAGGCTCTTTATGAGCTATGTATCCCTATACCCTACAAAGATTTTGAAAATGTTTAAATCCTAATAGTCACTGTATTGAATGGTCTTTCTCAATCCATGCATATTTGTACAGGGAGAAGTGATGTAGCCTACATCAGGCTATACTAGAAGTTCCTTCCTTTTTTATCTTTAAGTATAATGTGAATGTTAATGTTAGATATGCTGAGAGGGGGGCACATATTGCCAAATATTCCTTAAGTGCCTAAATACCTTTTCCCACAATGAATAGCAATGGTTTGACAAAAATATGAAAAATTTGCTGATTGTACCAATTATTATAGAGAATTGGATTGTGGGAGATTTCCTTATCCCTATTGTTAATTTTAGAAAGCTATAATTTATTTATAACTAATTAAATAAACTGATTATGTAAAATAATAAAAAAAATACTATATTTAAACCTCTTAGGTATCATCAATTAAACAGTTTAAAACAATTTAAACCTACATATGAATAAAATAATGTGTATATCGTTATTATAAGGTGACATATGGAATATCATGGTGTATTTTCAGCAGGGACTAATTCATCATTTGGTGCATCTGTTTTTGGATAATTAAACTAAGTTACAAATAAATTGATGTTTGCTCTTTTAGACTGCAAGAGGAAATTTCCACAAAAAGATAAAGGTTAATTACCTTCAGAAATGTACCACATTAGAAGTCATAAAACTGTAATTACAGTTTCAGCTGAGACATTGAAGCCCAACTCATACCAGTAAAAGGTTAATCTTAGCAAATATTAAAATGGTCTTACAGTCATAGTATCCTCAATTCTACATTGTGGTCTTTCAATCACATTTTCCTCAAATCTATATTTTATTAATATTTAAAATATTTACTATATACGAAAAAAAATAATAATCATGAATTTCATTTTTGGAACCAATCAAAACATGTTCCAAAAATCAGAGCAAAAGTAAATTATACCTACTGTTTTTTTTTTTATGCAGAGGTATGATCACACATTTTCCTACCTACAGTTATTATAAGTAGATGGGCTAAACAATCAGTGAAAAAATGCCAGGGGGGCAATGAGTAGAAAGTTAGAGATACCTTTATAATGGCTTTTTTAGAAGACTTTTGACATTGATGATCCAAATTAGTAAAGAGAAAACACTAACTCAAAATCCAAAAACTTTCCAAATACCTGTGTCTAAGTACAGAATAGGACCTCTGTATTTGCTATTGTAAATTATTCATGCACCAATGGCTACAATTTTACATATAATCTGCTAAGAAAGGTGAGTACTTTTTGTAAATCAATATATTTAAAGTAGGGTAGCTTAATTATGACATAACATGTATCTTGGAGAAATTTGAAAACTATTACAAGATTTTTTTTATGAAGGATCCATCATTTATTGACTCCTCTTCCATGGTTCAACAGTTCTGCCAAAGCATTTTATTCATTGGCTGTTGTAGTCTGAGCGGTAAAGACTAAATAAAACCATAATAATTGAGGCAATTGAATTAACTATAAATTAAAAACCCTCCAGTGCAAATGAATACACCAAGGGCTAGATTTACTAAGCTGCAGGTTTGAAAAAGTGGGGATGTTGCCTATAGCAACCAATCAGATTCTAGCTATCATTTTGTGGAAGGTACTAAATAAATGAAAGCTAGAATATGATTGGCTGCTATAGGCAACATCCCCACTTTTCTAAACCCGCAGCTTAGTAAATCTAGCCCCAAGTATCATTTACACACCATAAATTGCCTGCAATGTTTGTTTATGTATGGTACACTACCATTTGACAGTCATTGGATCTGCACACAGAAAATCAATCTGTACTGAAATATAGTTTTGTGTGTACTCCACAAAATGTGCATGATGGAAACAGTGAAAATGCCACATGTTCAACCTATTTCCACTTCAGGGAAACCCCCTGTATTAATTTATGCTTGTGATTAATTTATATGTTAACTTATTAATGAGGAGATATCAGTGCTGATTTTATTAATGTGCCATGTTTGTGTTAGAAGGTTTTCATTACATTGGTTGGATAAATTATATTTGATGGAAAGTGCAGCTGGAAGGGGGTAAATATGTCCTATTACAAGTAAGGGATGAGACCAGATACAGAAGAA
Organism: Mixophyes fleayi; assembly: GCF_038048845.1. NCBI lineage: Eukaryota > Metazoa > Chordata > Amphibia > Anura > Limnodynastidae > Mixophyes > Mixophyes fleayi. Next base: position 107,447,655 of record NC_134403.1, read on the forward strand.
ATTAATTCCTTTAGCAAAGAGAAAAATCTGTGTGCCCTGTTTCAAATCAGAAAATGTCTCTGCAAATGCTCCTAATGCATATCTTTATCTCATTTACATATTTTATTTCATTAAAATAAAATATATTTTTCACACGTAGGTTCAAAAGTAGGTCCAGTTATTCACGTAATCTATAGTTAGTGAAGGAAATCCAAAAGTAACCTAATTCTTCCCATTAATTAGGGCATACTGTTGCACCCCTTTAGAGAGGACGTGTCACAGAAGCAAGTGAGAGATGGTAGCTACTTGCCAGTATTAGCATTACTGAGCTAGGAGGAGTCTAACGCACCCCTGGGTCACCAGGGACCCCATTTGGCAGGTATGAGCATCACTGCAAGGGACGCTCTGGTCGTGTTTCTTCAACTCAGTTACTAGTGAAGTAGGAAGTAAACAGAAAGTGGTCAGATGGTCTGAGTTCAAAACCAGCTGGAAGCAAGATACTAAATTATGATCCAAAGAGTGGTCAGGGATCAGAAGCCAGATGGAAGCTGCAGGACAAAATCAGAATCCAAGAGAGTAGTCAAGCCAAGTCAGAAGCCAAGGAAATAATCTGATGCTGGAAACAGAAAGCAGGGGCTGGATGCAGGAACAAAAGAGAGTGCTGGAGCAGGATAGACCTATTACTCTGGCCAGAGTGTCCTTTATATAGTGAGGCTAATTAGCTTTCTCCATCTGTTGGTTGGGGAGGAACCCTGGACGCCATATGAGGTTGATAGATTTTTCTGTTCAACTAGGTTGACATGTGATGCAAAAAATAAGATAATTTTTGTGGTTCATACTGGACTTACTATTTTAATTTACAAAATTGTCACCAAGGTTTTCATACTCAAAGTGCTACAGCTGTTTGATAAAGTTTTGGAAGGCAAAGACAACATCCTTCCAGTTAATGCATCTGACATATTTTTTATTTTACTTATTTTTTTACTTATTAGCAAGATCATAATCAACAGCAAGGATCTTGCACCAGGGATACAGCACCCTCAACAGATATGCCTCCTGACTGCTGACTGCTTTGACCTCTGCAGTCAAGACCAAAAGTTTTGAGAATGGCACAAGTATTGGCTTTCACAAAGTTTGCTGCTTCAGTGTTTTTAGACCTTTTTGTCAGATGTTGCTATGGCACACTGAAGTAAAATTGCAAGCATTTCATAAGCGTTAAAGGCTTTTATTGACAGTTACATTAAGTTTATGCAAAGAGTCAATATTTGCAGTGTTGACCCTTGTTTTTGCAGACCTCTGCAATTCGCCCTGGCATGCTGTCAATCAACTTGTGAGCCACATACTGACTAATGGCCGACCATTATTCAATGCTTAAAGTTTGTCAGAATTTGTGGGGTTTTTGTTAGTCCACCCGCCTCTTGAAGTTTGACCACAAGTTCTCAATGGGATTAAGGTCCAGGGTGTTTACTGGCCATGAACCCAATGTTTTGATCCATTTTCACTTATCACTTTTGCCTTATGGCAAGGTGCTCCATCATGCTGGAAAAGGCATTGTTCGTCACCAAACTGTTCTTGGATGGTTGGGAGAAGTTGCTCTGGGAGGATGTTTTGGTACCACTCATGGCTGTGTTATTTGGCAAAATTGTGAGTGAAGTCCACTCCATTGGCTGAGAAGTAACACCACACATAAATGGCCTCAGGATGCTTTACTGTTGGCATGACACAGGACTGATGGTAGCGCTCACCTTTCCTTTTCTGGACAAGCGTTTTTCCAGATGCCCCAAACAATCTGGAAGGGGATTCATCAGAGAAATGGACTTTACCCCAGACCTCAGCAGTCCAATCGCTCTAACTTTTGCAGAATTTCAGTCTGTCCCTGATGTTTTTCCTGGAGAGAAGTGGCTTATTTGCTGGCCTTCTTAACACCGGGCCATCCTCCAAAAGTCTTCACCTCACTGTGCATGCAGATGCACTCACACCTGCCTGCTGCCATTCCTGAGCAAGTTCTGCACTGGATGTGCCCCGATCCCGCAGTTGAATCAACTTTAGGAGACAGTCCTGGCGCTTGCTCCTTGCCTGTGAAGCCCTTTTTGTGCAAAGCAATGATGACTGCACGTGTTTCCTTGCAGATAACAATGGTTAACAGAGGAAGAACAATGATTTCAAGTACCACCATCCTTTTAAAGCTTACAGTCTGTTATTCTAACTCAATCAGCATGACAGAGTGATCTCCAGCCTTGTCCTCATCAACACTCTCACCTGTGTTAAGAGAATCACTGACCTGATGACAGCTGATCCTTTTGTGGCAGGGCCGAAATGCAGTTGAAATGTTGTTTTTGGGATAAAGTTCCTTGTCATGGCAAAGAGGGACTTTGAAATTAAATGCAATTCATCTGATCACTCTTCATGAAATTCTGGAGTTTATGGAAATTGCCATGATAAAAACTGAGGCAACAGACTTTGTGAAAAATAATATTTGTGTCATTCTCAAAACTTTTGGCCATGACTATACATAGGCAGCAAGTTGAGAAAAGACCTTACTGTATTTGGGCTATGCATGTCTGCTGCTTCCACCTCTCTAAGCACAGAGAGTAGTTAGTGAGAGATGCATCTCACTCTACATAGGCACTTACTTTTTTTTTATATGCATGCATAGTACATAAATGCATATTTAAAAAAAAACAAAAAAACATCAAGTCCTATATGTCTGCTCAGGTGTTAGAATTAGTAAAAAACTAGTAATTTGGGTTTTTAATCCAAGTAATTTCAGACTGAACATGAGCTGTCCCTACTTTTGTTTGACCAATTGTGTCTATTGAACCACGTGACACAATGTCATATATGTGAAAATATTTTATTTGTAGAGTTCCAACCCCCTCATTCAACTATTGTCAGGAATACATGAGTTATGGATTCAAATGGCCAGTCTGATTTGACACCTATGATGTATGTGAGGGGTCTAATGAAGGGTAGGCATTCACCAAGGACCCCTGCAAGCAGGTATGCACTTTGCTGTTATTTCTACACAGATTTTAGCCCTCTGTACAGGTACCAGATGTGACTGGCAGGTAAAAGGAGTCTAGCATAAATATATGTGGTACATACTGGACAACAATATCCAGAATACAATGGATTGCTGAAGTTACCAATGATATAACAGATAGCTTCCAATACTTAAAAAAATAGAGTGGATGACAGGTTAACAGGAATACAACAAATGACTTACTGATACTAGGAATACAGTAGAGTAAATGGAAGAATCAGAACACATTGAACTGGAAGGGACAAAATTAACAAAACACACTGGAACAGGGGCCAGAAGCCAATTTTGTTGTAAAGCAGGGGGTATCCCATGACAGGGTGGGAAAATCCCGTATTGTATAAATAGAACTCACAACTGTTCATATTTCATTCTTCTTTGGGTGATCATCCAAAGATCAAGGTGTGGTTGTTCTTAATGCTTTTACATTTAGCCAAGCCGGATTCTTTGGATTATTTTAGTGTCTTTTAGACTGAAGAAAAGAGCATTATTTTCAAGAAAGTTTGGAATATTTTGAGGGGAGTTTTTTTTTTTGACTACTCCAAGACCTTGGTTGTTATTTTTTGGACACGTGCCTGACCTGAGGAGTATTATGTTTTTTTTTTATGGTTGGTGTCACGAACATCCCGTCTGTCCCAGATGCAGCAATCTGAACAGCTGGCCGTGACTGGTGTTAACTTACTAAATTACCAATGAATACACCTTTTCTGCCACCACAAAGGATTTATTATGGTGTCCTTATGTTGCACAGAACCACTTATTAATGGTTCACACTTAAATCACATACACAAGTTCACAAAGAATCACGGAGAAATACGCTAGATTAAATATGTTTAATCCGAAAAATATTTCCAAGGCTTATTTACAAAAATTAATAACAAAGACATAACATATGTTGCACAAATGAGTTTCAGAAAATAAAATAGGATATAAAATCAGAGTTGCTATTTACTAGTTAAAACCTGGTACATGAGGGAACACAATTGAGGCAGATCGGACATTTCAGTCTTGATAAACTCCCTCAAAGAAAATGAACACTGTACTTCTTATACAAGGGCTTTTTAAAACATTTTCTGTTGGCTCTTCATTCCCCACCTTAAGAATATTATTGTCAACTAAGTTACATAGATGCCCAAAATGACACAGGGCTTTCAAAGTAAATTATGGATGTCCTGAGACCTGGCGTTTTACTACACCTGAGTTATCACCTCTGCTCATTCGGCCTGGCTAAGTCTAACTCCTCTGCATACAGAAACTACTCAGAGATCTTATCTGTGTCTGGGCATGGCTACTTTCAAAATACCATTGACACTTGCCTAGGTCAGACTCAGGTAAGTAACAAAATACACTTTGAAAGATTACATAAAATATTCAGAGTGTTATACATAAATTCAACAGAAAATAACAATCACTCATTAGATATACTACATAATCGCCACATGAGGGGATAAAAATGTCTTTACATATTGTCCTTACTTAAACTATAAAAGTGTAAAACACTGGTGTTCCAGTTTAGTTCTAAAAAGAGAGAAAATGGATGTACTATCTCACGTCAATTTTGACAAAATAAATGTGTGTAATAAGCAGACTTAACCTTTCCATGACAATGGAAACACAGCTAATGTATCTATGAATCCTGTAGAAGTATAATGCTTTGTATTTACTTTCATAACCTCCAAGAAATTTAAAATATGTAATATAATTCTCTTAAGTAGTAGTTTAGAAAAAAAATAATGAAAGCTGTACTATTGTGTTACTTTTACCACTATTTCAATATCACTGCTTCAAATAAGATTTTCAAGATGTCTGTCATAGCAATATGTTGAAAGAAGAAATAACAGATTCCTATCCTAAAGGCAATAATAATAGTCTATTGTAAAATTTGTCTATAGCTGGTATAAATAAAGGACAGACCTTTTATTATATAAAAAATTAAAGAGAGAAAAAAATTAAATGATCTGCGGTTCAGGACTTATACATGTACAAAAGACCTAATTTATTTAATTAGATGAAAATGAAACTCTAACCTTTAATAGATGGTAAGAAATACTTGCCCTCAAAAACCAGTGCTTTGTATCATTATTATCCAATTTTCTCTTCATAATGGGGGGAGCAAAAGGGAAAAAGAAAAGCTGTTTCTGCAACATTCATTATTAATGTTTGTTCTGTATTTATGCACTTAAATTGTCTAGGAAGGCAGATTACATATATAGATGGATAGATTAAACACTTTGTTAATTTGTTCATTTCCAGCTACATGCACAATGCTCTGGACATAATACTCATAAAAAATGTTGTTTTGTTTTGTTTTAGCTTTTTTCATGCTCATGTCCTTATGTATTCAATGCCTCAAGTAACAACATGATTCTTAGTACACTACCAATAAAAATCCCTTTCCTGCAAAGCTGCATTATATTTATGTACTTCATGCAGTCCAAGAATACAGATTATGTTTTTCACTAAACCATGTTTCTTCAGTACCCAAGGAAAAGCAATACACAGTCACGGAACATCTTTACCCAAAATTGGGGCTTTTCCAAAAGGAGGTAACTTGCGCTAATTTTAAGAAAGAATAAAACATAGTTGACTGCACCTAGTTCCTACTTCTTGGCATGTATGTAAAATTCTTCCTGATAGAATTTAGGGTATTCTTCTACAAAAACTCAGAAAAAACCTACTCACTTTTGAATTTAGCAATACTGGCAGAAGATACCAATAGCTGATAAAGGGCAGCACATGAAAAAAATAAATAGTTAAAATCAACTCTTTCTCTTAGGAACAAGCTCAATCCCTTCCACTGTTTACAACTTCTCTTTTCCTACCATACTTCTTCCGAGGTCGATAAATGATCATGTAGTTTCTGCCCCACCTCTATGGGATTAAGGAGCATGCTGATTAGTCTCTATCTCCATATATCTTTGTCCATGGTACATTATTGGTCTTAAAAAGGATTGCCCCTTTGCTGTATGGTTCTGATATAAAAGACCAGGACAAAGGTCCATACCTTCACTTTTTGTAGCTACAGTAGATGTAAATCTGCAAACTTATGCAGCCAAGACTCGTGCAAATGTGAATAAAAGAAAACTGAAGGCAATGTAAAAATCTTGATCAGATCTAACAGACTAAAAGGCTTATTTTTGTCTTTTAATGCATTTATCATTATGCTGGACCTGTTGCTTTGAAAAATAACAAAAACATCACTACCTCTTCTATAGAGATGTGCTCTTCTATGTTTGTACTCCAGTCCGCCTCCTCATCCTTCGTATTGTGCCTTTTTCTGTTAATTCATCCTAGGAGTGGAATGCAAGCCTCATCATTTGGTTTATTATGTTTTAATTGTTTCTGAAAACTAAAAGGAGGTCCTGATATTACAGGATAAAACACATGGGGCCTGAGTTATTAAGGCACATATCTGCCTGTTTTGAGCATATCCTTCACAAAAAAAAAACCTACGCATGTGCATAATCACCTGATTTTTTTATTAAATCAAAGGTTCACTGTAGCCTATTTTTTAGGGGAGTTAACAGGGTTGGGAATGGCTGAATGACTGTAGTAAATGTACAGTAAGGGCGTTACCGTGCAGGGAACATCCAAGTCAGCTTCAAGCACACTGAAAAGTGCACTGATTTCACCCGTATCTCCTGAACCAGAAAGGGTTCTAGTCAAAGTACTTGCACCGACAGCACTAGACAGTTGTAAAAGATAGATGTAAATAAAAAAAAGTGAGGTCCCCACCTCTAAACGATATTGACCCTAGTGCTGGTTAGAGCACAATCAGGAGGAAAAGTACGGTGTTTACCCCTCGATTTTACTCCAACCAGCACTAGGCAAGACAGCCGACACTGTTAGCACTATAGCAGAGGAACCTGCAGCGTGGGGTCCCTTTGCCATAATGACAAACCAGCCCCAGGCGATGAGAAGCAAAATCCTTAGAGAAGATCAAGATATCGTCTAGGTACACCATGACACAGGAATAGAGGAGGTCCCTGAAGATCTCGTTCGAAAAACTTTGAAAGGCTGCTGGTGCATTACAAAGCCCAAAGGGCATGAAGAGATACTCATAATGGCCATCCCGGGTGTTAAATGCAGATTTCCATTTATCCTCGATTGAAATCCAAACTGGATTTTTTGCTCCCTGGAGATCTAATTTAGAGAAGATTTGGGTGTCCTTAATGTGGTCGAACAGTTTGGTCACCAGCGGAATAGGCAACTGATTCGTTATCTGTAATTGATGCAAGGCCAAAGCGAGCCATCTTTATTGTCTACAAAGAAGAAACCAGCACTTGCCAATGACGAGGAGGACCTAATAAAGCCCCATGAAAGATTCTCATTAATATATTTGTTCATAGCTTCAGTCTCCCGAAGGGATAATGGGTAAACTGAACCTCTAGTAGAAATTTTACTGACCATGAGCTCGATGGGACAATCCCAGGGGCAATGCAGAGGTAGAAGCTTGGACTGACCTTTGTTAAATACATCTTCAAATGAGGAGTACTGAGGAGAAATAGATAGACTTGATAGTGTTCCAAATAGAGTAGACCAATTTCATTTTTGAAAGACAACAAGACTTGCAGGCAGATCCCCAAGCTAGGATTTGGGAGGATGACCAATACACTTGAGGGGAATGTTGTTGGAGCCAAGTGAGGCCCAAAATTAAAGGACTGGTGGTTTAAAGTAGGATGAAAAATTATATTTGTTGCACATTTAGGACTACCTACCTGCAGAGTAAGAAGGATGGTCTGAAGCCGAATGGTTACATTAGAGATGCGGCTGCCATCAGTGGCAGTGATGGCTACTGCAGAAACCTCCAGGGGAGAGGTAGGAAAGGACGACTGTTCCATCTGAAAGGCACCTTTGGTACCAGAATCCAAGAAGTGTGAAGTATTTAACTGACCAGAAGAGCCTTGAAGGATCACTGCAGATTATTAATATTATTATTACTATCTTTGACTTATAAGGCGCCACAAAGGGTCTGCAGCGCCGTACAGTACATATACAGAAAACAGAACCAAGACACAACATGATACAAAAATATATACAAACACAGGTAACAGGGTAAAGCAAATCAGATTATATCTGACAGATAGTGAAAGGGATGGTAGAAATCAGCGAGAAGAAGGCCAAAGCTTAAGAGAACAGGGCTAGCGAAGCAGGCCAGGAGGTACAGAGGGTGAAGGAACAGAATAAGGAGCACACAAGGAAAGAAGGCCCTGCTCATGAGAGCTTACAACCTAAAGGGAAGAAAGAGACACAAAAAGGGTGGTACTAACTGGGGGAAGAGAGCTAGGACAAGGAAGTTAGGAGGAGGACTTATAGACTTGAATAAAGAAATAAGTCTTAAGGGCACACTTGATGCCTTTGAGAGTAGATGCTAACGTGATGGAATGTGGAAGATCGTTCCACAGCAGGAGAGCAGCCCGGGCAAAGTCCTGAAGACGAGAGTGAGAGGAGGTGATCAGTGAAGTAGTGAGGCGGCAGTCACAGGCAGAGCGGAGGGGACAGGTAGGAATGTAGGTAGAGATGAGATTGAAGATGTAGGGAGGGGAAGATTAACTAAGAGCTTTAAAGGTGAGGGTGAGGAGTTTAAATTTAATTCTGTAGGGTATGGGGAGCCAATGTAGTGACTGTTGGTGGGAGACTGCAGATACAGAGCAGCGGGAGAGAAAAATGAGGCGGGCAGCAGCATTGAGGATAGACTTAAGAGGATCAAGGCCTGGAATCAGATAGCCCAGAGAGATGAAGGTTACAGTAGTCAAGGCGAGAGATAACAAGCGAGTGAACAACGGTTTTTGTGGCTTCTGTGGTGAGAAAGGGACGTATCTTAGATATATTCCGAAGGTGAAAGTAGCAGGATTGAGAGGGAGGAATCAAGGATGACCCCAAGGCATCGGACTTGGGGGACAGAAACGAGGGTAGTGTTATTAACAGAAATAGAGAGGGGGGAGGTGGGAGAGTCCTGGCAGGGGGGGAAGACTATAAGCCCGTCTTGGAAATATTGAGTTTAAGGAAGCGTTGCGACATCCAAGATGAGATGGCCGAGAGACAGGAGGAGACACGAGACAGAAGGGAAGGGGAGAGGTCAGGGGATGAAAGATAAATTTGGGTATCATCAGCATAGAGGTGGTACTGGAGGCCAAAGAAGCGGATGAGGACACCAAGGGAGGAGGTGTAGAGGGAGAAAAGCAGGGGGCCAATAACAGAGCCTTGAGGAACGCCAACAGGTAGGGGAAAAGGGGGTGATGTAGAATCATGAGTAGAGATTGATGGTAAGTTTATGGGAGCTGAGAGAGGATTTGAAATATCCTAACCTGACCTCCCTTGAACAGGTAATGGTTTGGCATTTCCTGAGTGTTTAGGACTGGATGTTGAGAAGATGACTGGAATCCACACAGTAATTGCAGAGGTTGTTTTTCAATCTCCTTTCTTGTTCCTCGGGAGTGAGCCGAGAAAAGCCAAGTTGATGGGCTTGTCAGATGGAGTCGGTGTTTGAAAGCAGGATACCAATTTAAAGATGGATTGATGAGTAGGTTATTTTCCTGCTGTGTTCTCACGGAATCATATATATATATATATATATATATATATATATATATATATATATATATATACATGATTACACAGGGAGATCAAGGCATCCAGTGAGAAGGTAGTTCTTGATTTGTTAGAACATCTTTGATGCGGTCAGTGAGGCTTTGCCAGATGGCAGCTACCAAGGCTTTGTTATTCCACTGTAATTTAGAGAAAAGTGTATGGAACAAAAGCTTTGTTTGAGCTGTAATATACTGGAGGCTGCAGAAGAGACCCAGCCTGGTACATAAAAATATTTTCCACAGAGGGGAGGCCCATGCCAGTGCTCACCTGAGAACAGGGAGATAATGAAGGTGGCCTTCACTCTTTTGGTGGGAAAGTTCTGAGGTAGGAGTATAACCTGAATAGAGCATCTTGGGGTTTCCATCATATTTGGTAGGCGTGGGGAGCTCTAAAGTATGGAGGAAAGCCAGAGTTACCCCTCTACACAGGACTCAGTAGCAGCTGAAGAAGAATGATTAGCAAGAAAGTCCTGAAGAGATGGATGCCAGTCAAGTAAGGACCCCAGCAAGGATGTATGGACTTAGCTTCTGCCCCGCAGGTCAGGTTTCTCCAAGTGGGCACCAATAGAGACCAATTGGAGATGATGTAAAAGTTTAAGAGAGATCAGGTACTAGTTGTTTGAATAGGCTAGAAATGGCATGACAGCTAGCGGGCCTGGATAACAGGCCTGGACTGCAGGTACAGATTATCTGGGTGTCCAGGTTAAGCTGGGAAGCTTATGAACTGTATACCAAGCAGGTGAGAGGAACTGCAGGCACTGGTTGTCTGGATGTCCAGGTAAAGCTGGGAAGCTAGTGAACTGGATGCCAGTCAAGTAAGATGATCTGCAGCTCAGGTTGTACAGGGGTCCAGGTAAAGCTGGGAAGCTTCAGAGTTGGATATCAGGTGAGCAAGTTGGTTTGCAGGGAGCCAGAATGATTCACAACTGAATAGGCAGAGGAACTTAAAGATCTGGCACTATTAAAGGGACACACGGGTGCCTTAAAAAGTTTGGGTGCCATAATAGTCAGTCAATGGCTGGGAGGCAGAAATTGTAAAAAACGGATCTGTGAATCCAACATGGCGCCCGCTATGGTGCTCGTCACTGAAGAAAGGGAAACAGAGCCTGAACAGGTAAGTCTACAGAAATCCAAATGAGTGGTCTACTAGTCCGATGCATGATAGTATTTGATCATAGGAATATAGTGCAGTGGTGCTTTGTGCCATAATTTAAGAATTTTGTAGTGGAGGATTAGACAAGAGCTAGTATATAATGGGTTTAACTTAGTGTTCCATGGCAGGGCACTTGGCAAGGTTCATCTTCTCAACCTAATACTACAGACAAGTTTTCACACTTACCAATACAAAGAAAATATATTTACCATTTCAGGGAAGAACAGTACAAGTTTGAACAAATAATATTGTGCAAAGAACATACTTACAACTTATCAAGGATGCAATAAATTACCACAACATCTGTAATGTGATTGTCTAACTAAATGGAAATAGATGTTGGCTGTGCTAGAGCAAAGGAGAGCATGATGTAAAATTTCCTAAAATGTTTTTTTTCCAGCCAAGGCAATGGAAAATAATAGAAGTCATATGTAAACTCTTAAGACCCTTTCATTAAACAACCTAGTTTGTTATCAGCAATGACTATGGCATTAGCGATATTACACTAATTATATTCCTATTGGAGCAATTCATAAAGATAATGTGGATAAAGCACGGTGGCTAAGTGGCTAGCACTTCTGCCTCACAGTGCTGAGGTCATAGGTTCAATTCCAGACCATGGCCTTATCTGTGTGGAGTTTGTATGTTCTCCCCGTGTTTGCGTGGGTTTCCTCTGGATTCTTTGGTTTCCTCCAAAACACTCCAAAAACATACTAGTAGGTTAATTGGCTGCTATCAAAAATTGACCTTGATCTCTGTCTATTTGCGTCTGTCTATGGGGCAGGGGCTGATGTGAGTGCTCTGTATAGCGCTGCGGAATTAGTGGCGCTATATAAATAAATGATGATGATAAAGAAAAAAAGATACTGTATACAACAATATAAAAGGTAATATGCTGCTCAGTTGCTTTAGTTCCAGTTTAAAGATTAGAAAAGACCAGTCTTAAGCTTGATAAGCTCCACCATCACAATGATGTTCACCTTATGTGTTTTGAGATCCTACCCTTCTTAAGGGGCTAAAACAGATGAAGTGCGAGACACAAGATGCCAACTGTGAAATAACCACTACACTGATAATAAGAGCATCACCTGGAACAATATGACAAGCAAAAATTAGTATTGTGCACATTTGCTTAATGTTATTACAATTTATACCATAGAAGATAGTTCACGCTGTTCCCTTTAAAATTAAATTATTAAAAATTTTATGCAAAAAAGCAAAAAAATGAAATGAAATCTTTCAGAGATAAGTTATTTGTTTAAAAGAACCTTTGAACTCCTTATTTTCTCGATTGCTCATTTTAGTAAGAGCAATAACTCTACATACAGGGGCAAGCGGAAAATTTCTAGAGAGTGATTTCCACTACACCAGGGTGGGCATAAACAGTATGCAGTGGGCACATCTATACTTTCAGACAGTGTTAGTCGGCTCTCCAACCTTTTCCCATTCCTTTCAAATATACAGGCAATGTATTTAGAGTAGAGAAGTGAAAAGTGGAACATACATCCCGACTGTCCTTGCAGTTGTGTTACATAGCGGGACTGTCTCCCAAAATCAGGATTGCTCATTTCTTAAGCTCAGTTGTTGATTGTCTAGATCCTGGAGTGTTGGGACCCTGTTTGTGTAAAGGATTGGTACATAAAATGTGGAAAGCCTAACTTTGAGTAAGATTTCTAGGCATCCTTCCCCCCAACCCACCCACATATTAAATTAATATTACCCATGTTTAATAATTAGATCTCCCAACCTGCAACTAGCCCTTACATTAAATTAATAGCATTTACTAAATAAATATATTTATTTCCCCAAACCAGCCCAGACATCAAATTATTAATTTGCATCAGATTGTAGTGATGTTAACATGTTTTTAAACCATTATGTAGTATAGCCCAGAGAACAAATCTTAACACATTCTTTTGTAACATAAATAGCGGCAGCCATTCTTTGTACACCCTTTGTCAGGATGTTTAGAATCTATAAATGATAAGGAAAAGTAGGCATGTGATAGTGCACTAAATGTGAAACCAAAATTCCTTGTAATATAGAGTACATGCAAAAAAACAAGTATATAGTGTAGAAATCTAAAGATATTTCACCATGCAATATAAAGGTTAAACATAAATTATCTTGCTTATCTAGACATAATAATCCATAGAGTGCTAGCTACATCATCATCATCATCATTTATTTATATACTGCCAACATATTCGGTAGTGCTTTACAATTGGGGGCAAATACAGTAAGAACCAAACTGGGTAAAACAGACAAAGAGGTAAGAAGGCCCTGCTCGCAAGCTCACAATCTATGGCTACAGTCCCAGTTAAGTTCTACTATCTTGCCTTGAATAAGCACACACAAGCAAAACGAGGGTCGGCGTCTCGATGGATTCACTCGCTAATTCCTACTGATTAATAGGGGCAATAGAAAAAGACACACTGCTCCATTAAAGCCTAAGTTTGTTTGGAGCATTTAGGAGGTAGGCAGCAAATCACCCCCCATATCATCCATATTAACAGAGGAGGCAGCTGTATTTTTTTCACGATAATTTAGAACTAGCAGGCTAGCTAGTATTAACAATTACTTGGATCTGTCTTCTATATATATATATATATATATATATATATATATATATATATGTTTATAGAGACTTTCCAATATAGACGTGGCATGTGGATTGTCAGTTTAGGAAAACATAATAAAAAATAACCTATTTGGAGGAATTGAACTGATATTCAAGAGAACACATATCCTTATGAATCACAGGGGCAGTCAATATTACGGCTATGGGAAAGTCGACATACTTTTAAATGATGTGACAGTAACGATTGCAATAAGCCGGATAATAATAAAAAGACTGCTTACTATATAACAGATAATAACTTTTTCCAAAGGTTTAAATGGCCGCCCACTGTAATATCCAAATGGGCTAAACAGCTACACTAGGAAATTATGTCAGTTACCATAGACAGTGTGAAAATGACGGTTTTAAAGTGACAATAACCAGACGCCACACCATGTATTATGGCATACAGATGTGGGATCCGAGTATTGGTGCTTTAAAACCGGCATTTTCACTCTGTCTATGGTAAATTACGTAATTTCCTAGTGCAGCTATTTAGCCTATTCGGATATAACACTGCCCGGTCATTTAAACCTTCGGAAAAAGTTATTATCTGTTATATAGTATGTAGTCTTTTTATTATTATTGCCCTTATACCAATCGTTAGTGTCGCTTCGTTTAAAATTATGTCAGCTTTCCAATAGCCGTTAACCCGTACCCCACCCATAAATCATTCCTATTTGTCTAATTATTTTAGATATTTTGCTGGTTTTTTAACAATATTAATAAAATTCAAGTTTTATATTTATGTTTCATGATACCTATACCTAGCAAAATTAGTGCGCTCTTGTGTAATTTATTTACCAAACTCCTTGTCTGTCCTATGTTATACTCTATCATAGTTTAAGGTTGTACTGCACACAGCACTATAGATAGTATTTTATCTGTTCAATAGTGAATCAGTGGGTTTGTTGCTCTCATCCAATGGTGCAACAGGCACTCCCTTTCCCTTTTCCCATATGTTACGGATCATAAGTTCTACTATTTGTTAAGTCCTTGGGGGAAACTGCATACCAGAGAGCTTATATCTCTATGGGAAAATCGGCTGCTATATTTGAAAGCCCTGTATAGCCAGTTCTGGGGACTCATTTCAGTTTGTTTTTGTAATATTTCTTTATTATGTTTTAATGAGCACAGCACAAACAACAGCAAAAAATACAAGAATAAGTGCTCAACAATGTCAGTAGAAAAACAAAGAACATTGAGGGGTATATTTACTAAACTGCGGGTTTGAAAAAATGGAGATGTTGTCTATAGCAACCAATCAGATTCTAGTTATTATTTATTTAGTACATTCTACAAAATGACAGCTAGAATCTGATTGGTTGCTATAGGCAACATCTCCACTTTTTCAAACCCACAGTTTAGTAAATCTAGCCCTAAGAGTCCATAAAGAGTAGTACATAAAAGCAACATCATATTCAGAGGGCGGGACTCCCAATAGCAAAAAACACTGGAGATAAAACTTTTAGTCATAAATCATGCATACAAAATGGGTTGCATGGAAACTTTGCAATTGAGTCTCACAAAGAAGAAAATAAAGAAAAAAAAAAAAGGGGGGGGCGGGGGCATCTGAGGGGAAGATTACAGAAGAAATATAGGGTCTAATCTATAAAGGAAGGACGCCAAGGGGAATGTTGTGGTGGAACAGAGAGAACCAGAAGTTCAAGGTTCAATTATTTAGCAGAGGAGGAAAGTATTCAATAATGTATATTTCTCAGAGTCCAGAAATGCCAGCCAATAAATCCAGATAGTGTAACATTTCGCAAATTTGGATTGGACAGGATAAATTAATCCATGGCTCTATAGAATTCCAACTTCGCAAGCCATTTTCTTATCCTTGGAAGGGAGGTAGATTTCAATGAACCAGAATAACGGCTTTAGTCGCTGAGTCTAGATGCTTTAAAAGTGACTTTTTAAAATGTGCTGTCGGAACATTTGTTATGTTAAGGAGCCAAAAAAATGGATTGTCTGGGACCTTATCACCCTGAATGTTTTTTGAAGTGGAAATTACTTAATCCCAAAATGGATGGATTTTGGAACAGTACCACCAAATGTGGAGGGAAGTCCCCAAAGAGTGATTACATCTCCAACATGAGTTATAAACTCCCTGGTAAATTTTTGCCATATGGTCACAACAGTGATACCATCTGGAAAGGATTTAATACCTGCCTGAGACTACAATTTAAAGGCACCGACAGATGATCCTGGAGGAAAAGATGGGTTGGCAGTCAATGAAATGAAGTTGGGAAGGAAATATATGTTTGTGTTCGGAGTTTAGCCCACCAAGCAATAGTAGGACCAATTGTTGATGTGTAAATTATGCAACCAATGTGTAATCGCTACAGAGGAGTAAAGAGAATATTCTTTGATCGCCATTAATTGCTTTTACGATTTCAAGCTCATCCACTCCAGGATCCTACCTTACATAATAGCATTATATTAAAAATGAAAATGGGAGAACTAGAGTCCACCCTAGTGCCAGCATCTGAATAAGGTGTCATGTCTAAAGAGAGATCTCTTCCCACCTATCGAAGTCAGCTAATTGGATGAAGTCAGTTTAATTAATATCGAGCAAACTTGGTTGTCTTTGTCTGAAAAGATGCGTAGAGCACGCTACGGTGTGGAAGGGCGTATGCAGCCACAACACGTGGCAATAACAGTTTTTTCACATTTACACACATTCGCACAAATACGCACATATGTAAATAGTACACATTAATAGTAGTTGCAACACATAGTTATTTATGTCAAAATATAGTAGTATTTATGTTTAATATTAAAAGTTATATGCATGTTAGTAAAACATATGGTTCAGGTTAAAGGAAATATGTCATGTCTGGTGTCATTTTAATCCCCTATTCATCAGCAGCTGTCCGGTTCATTCGGCGAATAGATTGCACATTGCATACTCTAGTTATTGATGTTAGGGAATAAACCTTTAATGTGATACTGACTATATAATGCTAATAGACTAGTTGAGACTGGATTCTTGGCGGGAAAGTCGGAGCACATGCCCTGGAGAGATGACCCCCACCTTTAGATATTTTGGTTTGAACTAGCCTATGATCTGCAACACCCTGGACCCTCCTGAAACCTGAACCAATAGAAGCAAGTCACGTCATCTGCATTGTTTCACTGTATTTCTAACTGCATATAAGCAGGAGCTCTTCATCTAGTGAGCAGTCATCTTTGACCACAAACTTCAGACCTGAATGACTGTCCACTGGATCCAGAGCGCCTGCTATAAGTAATGGCTGTACTTATTATTATTTCGCTTGAATTATTCTGCTACTTTTTGAGAATAAATATTTGTGCGTTGGAAACACAAATCAAGATTCGACAATCGTTATAGGATAGTGACAAAACGTGCATAACACACCCCACACAAAGTCTATCAAACATTGTGGGACTAGGATCAAACAATGAGTAACATGAAAGTGGAGGGTTCTAGGATTTATGGAAGCATCTTCATTTTGAGCTTATGGGTCCTCCCTCTAGAGGAGACATTTTTATTCAGCTCTCTCAGATTACTATGGACTTTGCTCAAAGGGGTAGGAAATTGGTGCCATATCTTTATGGATAACCACACCTGAGTATTTAAGCTGGGTCGATGGGACTTCAAAACAAATGTCCATGTAACACTGCTTTATAATCTTCCCCTCTGTGTTTATCCAAAGTGATATATAGTATGTGATTTTTTTTTTTTAAAATACAACATAGTGTGACATCGTTTAAACCATAATAACACAAAAAAATGAAAACATTCCAGAAAAAATTATTATTAATGTGATTCAATCCATATAATTTGTTCCACCACAATATCTCTCTTATATGATTCAACTTACAAGACAATCGAATTAAAATTGCCTTCAGTGCTCAAGTAGATAAATTCCAGTGTGTTAAGTTAGTTGGTCCTTCACCACATAAACCCCTTCAGTGATAACAATTACTAGAGGAAAAATTGAAAAAGGTGTAGTATCGGACTAATTAGGCTCTTTATCTTCCCTCTTTAATGATGTTGAATAATCCTCCTAGGTATGAGCCTGATGTTAAAGAAACCACAAAGTTTTTGCACAGTCTCTGCTCCTTTAGTTCTTCAGGTAGTATTAAAGGGGTCCTTCCTGTTCCAGAATTCACACTGGGACCGTAATGTGTGCTTTGCTTCCAATGCTTGATTCAAAAATAAGGTGTCATTAGATATGGCAATAAAGGCGGGAACCATCATGGTAATACGATTATCTTTGAGCACTCTGTTGCAAGAAATGGAAAAACCATAGCGACCCATGCTTTTCATCATTTTAGATTTAAAGACATCCTCCACCTCTCCGGACATGAGGGGGAGTTCCAGCAAATGTTTGGCTGGATCTGAGAGAATGGTCAAAGTTGATTTCCTCTTAGTAGGAGGAAATAAGCCTCTGTCTGTGAGTGGTATCTGCTTGACGGTTAGTACTAGAGAGGTTATAAAAGCGTAATATGAGTGGGAAGTGGCAGCAATTTTTGTTGTAAGCCAACAGATTTTCCCGGTATCATCATTGATTGCTGCAATGAAGGTCGTGGCTCTTTGGAACCATAGAACCTTCACAATCATAGAATCAGGTTTATTCCCCAACTGGAAAAAAAGATTGCGGCATTTGTGAAAATCCAACTTAATTTAGTAGTATAGGAGTTAATTAAGAGCCACCTTCGCCAGTTCAGCCAATGTGTCTCTGGACAGGGAGCATTTATGCATCGTCTCCTGGTCCTTAAGTTTTTAGAGAAATCTTTTGTGCTTCTTTCTGTTTTTTATAAAGGTTCCTTGTTATATGAGTTTGCCCCAGATTACACATTTATGAGCTTCTCATACAAATATTTTAGAGAACTCAGGAGTGTAATATAGTCATCAATAGCAGATTCTACTTGGGTTTTACTGTAAAGGCCTTGGAGATGAAGCTTGTTGAGTCTCCAGGAGCAATGTTTAAAATAAGGTTGATATTGTTAAGTTAAGGAAAAAGGACATGATCTGACCAGGTTGCTTTCGCTATAGTTGGCGCTGAAGCCAAGTTAAAGAATCTATGTGACAGCAACAGATAATTCATTCTAAAAAAGACTCCATGTGGGTGGGAGAAAAAACTGTAGTCTTGCTATGTAGGGTGTTGGAGCCTCCGTGTACTGGTACTCATGTAGGGTGTGTCTTTCCTTACAATAGAGAGCCTGCCGTGGTCTGGTTGTAGACAAAAAGCTTGGGTTTATTATTGGAAAAAGAGAGAAAGAAAGAAAGGAATAGTATTTTGTGGGCACTCTTTTATACAAATGGTTGTAATATATATTGGTATTATAAAAACAAATAAACTTTATTGTTGATTATATTAAAAAAATTGTCACAGCGAAATATTAAAAATGATGAATGACATGTTGAAACCTGTAATAATTCAGTTAAAAGGTAGATTTCTACCAAGCTGGCTTGCTGCTATTAATTTATGTAATTAGCGGCTAACGAGTATATTACAGTACACTCAATTGGTATGAATCTATAACTAGGAGTTCCTATAATGGGTCTCTGCTGCTAGGGTATCAGCAGGGATCCATGAATAAGGTTGATAAACAAAAATTGGTGTCTATAAACCAAATTACTAGTTGTCACTTAGATAGGTTTAGCTTAATGATATATGAGAGCTAAAAACTTGTAATTTCTATCCAGTGTATAATTATAAAGGGCTGGTTCCTAAATACTCCTGATAAATTCAGCCTAATATCTGGCTGCTAACGGAACCTAATCCTAATCTCACGAATAAACCCTTCAATCCCTTAATTGGTGTCTATAAACCAAATTACTAGTTGTCACTTTGATAGGTTTAGCTTGATGATATATGAGAGCTAAAAACTTGTAATTGTCTATCCAGTGTATAATTATAAAAGGCTGGTTCCTAATGCTCCTGATAGATTCAGCCTAATATCTGGCTGCTAATGGAACCTAATCCTGATCTCCTAGCTAACAGTGTACTAACTCTCAACCTGTATTATTATAGTTGTAAAAATAGAGCAGCAAGCTCAGCGTAACGCCGACGCGCGTTTCGCTTCTGAGCTTTGACAAGGCTATAGTTGGCGCTGAAGCCAAGTTAAAGAATCTATGTGACAGCAACAGATAATTCATTCTAAAAAAGACTCCATGTGGGTGGGAGAAAAAACTGTAGTCTTGCTATGTAGGGTGTTGGAGCCTCCGTGTACTGGTACTCATGTAGGGTGTGTCTTTCCTTACAATAGAGAGCCTGCCGTGGTCTGGTTGTAGACAAAAAGCTTGGGTTGTAGAGCTCAGTTGATATCTCCTTCCACAATCAAAATATCTTCTTTCAGCATGGTGACTTGTTCTATAATTTTGTTTAAGAATACGGGTTGACCCTGATTGGGAGCATTCACTTTGGCAAAAGTATAAGTTTTGCCAACTCCTCCTTAGAAGAGCCCTCCCATCACCATCAGAGACTGGCACCTTCCCTTGCAAAAACAAAAAATGCAAGACCTGCACCCATGTCCTACCAACAAACACAGTCCACATACCCAACACACGACGGGAATATAAAATCACTGACACATTCTCATGTACATTCTCCAATGTGGTGTACATGATACAGTGTACAAGGTGCCCTGAGGGGATTTACATTGGAGAGACCAAGCAAAAACTTCTCAATGAAGAAAACTTTTCCAAGTCCAATGAAAGGAAATACAGCTACATAGTAAAAAACGCATATTAAAAATATCAGCCAGAGACTGAGAGAAAAGTCCTTGACATCAGTAAGCTTAATGACTTCATCAGTTTTTCCTTGTTCTTTGTTCAGTATTTTTTCTGCTCGTCTGTCCAGATAGCCAAGTACAAGTGCACATATCAAGGAGAACAGGCATGTTATCGAACCAATCATGAGTGTTACACCAAGTGTAGTGTAGCCTGCAGCCCCCATAGCATCCTTTATCCGCGAGTACACAAGTCCCATGACATTCATATTCACTGTACTGCCCACTCTAGCCATACTGAGTTGCAAACCAAACACCAAGTTCAGTTCCTTTCCTTTGAACCAACTGACCGCATACGTATTCTGAGCAACAGCGAGGGATTCCCCACCAATCCCAAATACCAGTCGACCAATTTCCATTAGCCAGAAAGCATTAAATAAAGCTCCCGCCGCAAATATAACCTGACCAGCACAGACAAACAGGCTAAAAATGATAGTTCCCAATCGTATTCCAAATACCCGGTCAATGAGAAATCCTCCAAAGCAAAAACTGCAATCCAGGATGAATTTATACAGACACACAATAAAGAAGACTCTGGACACCACCCTGAATAAACATTTCTCTGAACCAGGACACAGTATGACAGTTTTAAAAGTCCTAATACTGAAAGGTATTTTTAAAAATGACAGGGAGAGAAAAATATGGGAATTCAAGCTAATAAGACAATGCCATTCATTGACTAAAGGACTCAATCTAATACCCGGATGTATGACCCACTACATGGACACACTTTATACCCCACAGCAGAGTGCAGACCTCTGAACTCGTGGGACTTTTACTCTTCCATCCATAGCGAAAACCTCCTTTTTATTACTTTAGCTTAACTTGATACCCCCCCTGTACAAATTTCTTGATGTAACATCTCTTAAATGTTGTGCCTTTTTCTCATTCATTCATTTGTAAACTTGCCTGAAAGAAACAACCTTTACAAAAATCATCACACTGTGACCCTTCACGATCACACGTGCCCCTTCATACTCGCACTGTATGCCCCTTCATCTTCACACTCTGTGCCCCTTTATCCACACACTCTGTGCCCCCTTCATCCACACACTCTGTCTCCTCCTTCATCCACACACTCTGTGCCCTCCTTCATCCACACACTCTGTGCACTCCTTCATCCACACTCTGTGCCCTCCTTCATCCACACACTCTGTGCCCTCTTTCATCCACACTCTGTGCCCTCCATCATCCACACATTCTGTGCCCTCCTTCATCCACACACTCTGTGCCGTCTTTCATCCTGACTCTGTGCCCTCCTTCGTCCTCACTCTGCCCCTCTTCATCCTCACTCTGTCCTTCTGCATCCTCAACCTGCCCCTCTGCATCCTCACTCTGTCCCCTCCTTCATTCTTTTGCCCCTCCATTGCTGTTTCCTATCAGTATTTCTCCTCCGTTTCTTTACTTACCACACTTGACCTTCTTTCTTCTATTTCTTCCGCGGGAGCCGCGGTGCACACTTTGGGAAACGTTGGGTTAGCCAATAAAGGTATTACTCATATAATACTTTTGTCTTTTTTTACACGAAAGTAATTAACATCACGCAAATGTATTAGAGAAGTTAAACAATTTACATTTAATCAGGATCTCCCACCTGTCCTAAAATTAAATCTATGTGTGTCTACAAAAGGGTTTCATCTGGAGAGAAGAAAATTACTCCCAATATTTTCCCTGTACTGTTGTTTCTAAAGTAGGAGTGAGGGAAATGATGATTACAGAACCGTTGAGCAGCACCTTATTTAAATCAAAGACAAAGGCAACATCAGCTCTTTCCCTCTGTAGCTCTCAAAAGGCTCTAGACCATTTTTAAATCATTGGCATTGATTGAAACAATGCTAAGTTTGGTGGCTATATTGTAATTCAAGCTCACTGATTGATAAGCTATTATTATCTGACCAAATCAATAGAGTAGAATGCCTCTGATTGAGATAAGTGGTGGGAGGAAAAGAGTAAAGGTAAGAGGCAGGGGACACTAGATGAATATAGAAGAAAAGGTGGACGGTAACACATAAACCATAATAAGAACATATAAACCATAGAACAGTGGGAAAACTGATCTTGGGAAACAGGAGGAGCCACTCCCATACTCAGAACCAACCTCCTGCGGTGGGTTGATGGCAGTGACAACCTGAATGGTATAACTAATATTATCCAAAGTATACAAAGGAATACAAGAAGAAATGTATCCTCAAAGTAATAACATAAAACAATAAACATTCTTACAATATACAGACGGCCATCTGCCCAGCAACCAGCAACCCGACACGAGTGTGATCTCATCTACCTTCAGCACCTAAAAATCAAAATGTAGAGAGAACTAAAATATAAAGATGAAGCTTGGGACACTGTGTCAGGACAATAGTCAGTAAGACTGGCTCTGTTATAACATGTTCAATAGATTGAACTGAAAGAAAGTTGTGCAGCCATAGAGCCCAGATCAGAAACAGGGAGAGATGGATCCGGAACAATGTCACATTGTGTGTGAATTGGAGGTTAAATGGGAATTCCCATCTGTATTTTATATTATGCATGTGAAGAACATTCATCTGTAGCCTAAGCTGGTGGCATAGCTGGAGAGTATGCAAGGATCGGTCCTGGAATATTTGAAATTTCTGACTGTCATAGTCGATTCCATCTAGATTCCTATCCTCTCAAGAATCTCCTCTTTTTGAACAAAGTAGTGGAAGCAACAGATTACATCTATGGGTCTCTTTCTGAGATCCTCAAAGTTTCAGGGCTCTATTAAATGTTATTAGCTGGTTTGGATCCTGGTCCAAGATTTTGTTTAAATTTTTTGAGAGGAAGTCAATCAAACCTTGTGTTGTGATATTCTCTGGAATGTCTCTGATGCATAAATTATATTCTAAATATTTTATAACAATTTTATTTATTTTGCCTGTTGTGACAATGAGTCTTGAAGTTTTTTATGGCACTCCCCCCGATGTTACTTTATGTTCCTCCAGGACCAACAATGTGGAGGGCAATGTCAGTTTTCAACCTCTTTGCGAACAGTCTCCTTAAGTTTGACTTCCAACAGTTCAAGTCTTGTTTCGTGGAGTACTCCTGTTTCATTGGTAGGGATTTGAAAAGTTGGAGGACAGCACCAATGTGTTAGGAACTCCCAAGCCAGTACAGTGAAACTCGGGGACTACTCTGAAGGCCCGGTGTTCGCTGGAGCACCTAGTGGTGGGGACAGACTTGGCTGCGGGCCGACCGAGGGTCGAGTAACGTATACTGACTTAAAGGAGAACCCAGGAGTGGAGTGATTGGCAGGCCGTAGTGAGGAGGAGATCCAAGGTCAAAGGTCACTAGCACAGGTACGAAATCCAGGGACAGGCGAAAGGTCAGGTGCATAGGCAAAAGGTGCAAAATCCGGAGTTCAGGCAAATGGTCATGGTAAGAAGCGAAGGTTCAATGGTCCAGGAACAAGCAAAGGTCATACACGGGTAGTCAATCAAAGGTAATAATATATACGTATTATTAGGGTCCCAAAAAAATGTCTTCAATGTTCATATGGTCTCAACAAAATTTGATCCCAAAGGGAGGGTGTTGTATATCTGGATATTGTTTTCCACCAATGTTCATACATATAAATAAGCAGAAAAAAATCGTGTTACTCTGTGTTCACTTATATTCTACTGCGATCAAAAAAACCTTATAATGCCCGTGTGGTATAAAAGGTATTTAATTATCACCATGTGTGACCAGTAGTTCCCCGCTGAAAAATACACTTACACAGGATTGTGATTCCAATGATGGTAATGGAGTGAATGAATGAAGTTAGTCTGATGCTGGAACATGGCAGTTTCCAGATAAATCAAATGCGGGTAAGGGGACAGGTGAACTGACTGATTAGATAAAACAGCATTGGAGGTTCCCACCAAGACTGCTGACCTGAGCCAAGGACAGACAACATTGGAGGTCGCCCTGAACACAGGACTCTGACTGAGGTGGTGACAAGGAGGACTGAGAGGAAACACGCTGCTTCCCTGAGAGCAGAGGAATTTAAACCCAAGTGTTGGAAAGTATGCAGTGGTAACCAGCCGGCAACCCGATCTTTGGAGAGGGACATAAAGGTTTCCCTACATGCGCAAGATCATCCCACATGGGGTAAGAGTCCAACTGTATCAGGTTTACCAGCGATTTCACTCAGATCATACCTTTTACTTGTTTTTATATTGTGCTTATAATAAATTCATTTTATTATGATAATGCACCATTTGGAGTACATTTATTTTTCTTTTGAGCTTATACTCAAAGAATTACGTGGATTTAATTGAAGATCTACAAGTGTACTCCATTACCATCATTGGAATCACAGATATCTTCCTGTGTAAGTGTATTTTTCAGCGGGGAACTTCTGGTCACACATGGTGATAATTAAATACCTTTTATACCACACGGGCATTATAAGGTTTTTTTGATCGCAGTAGAATATAAGTGAACACAGAGTAACACGATTTTTTTCTGCTTATTTATATGTATGAACATTGGTGGAAAACAATATCCGGATATACAACACCCTCCCTTTGGGATCAAATTCTGTTGAGACCATATAAACATTGAAGACATTTTTTTGGGACCCTAATAATACGTATATATTCTGGACTACCTTTTTTGTGTTCTTTTTGAGATCTAATAGAGTATAAGCGCCATATCTGTTTGCATATATTATTAGGTTTTGTTCATTTGTACATACATAGATAGGTTGTATGTTAGCAAACAGAGGCAGCTAGTATACTTGTCAGCGCAGACAGATCCATCTTTGCAATTATTCAAAGGTAATAATAACCAAACAGGGAGAACAAGCAGGCAGCAGAACTGAGGACAGAACGCTATAACCGGCAATGAGGCATCAGCCCTCATTGCCTTAAATGCAGCCAAGAGCCAATCACAAACAGAGCCACAGTTGCAGACTAATTGCCAGATACTAAAAGGCCAATCAGGGCTTAGCCCTGGACCTCACACCTGCAGGCTAAAGACTGCTAATTCAGCCACAGGCTGAATCTATCTATTAGCCCCTAATGCGCAGGCGCGCCTGGCTGCAGCGACGCTGCCCGGCCATTGCCTTGGCAATGGTCGGGAGCTGGAAGGAAGTGACTTCCCGGTCGTCATAGCGATGGCCGGGACGCTGGGACCGACAGGATGCGAGCCGCAGCGGCTGTGAGTACCGCCAAGGCTCGTGACAGTATCCCCCGCTTGAGGAGGGGTTAAGGAAACTTTCTAAAAAACTCTTTGATGAGCCTTCCAGCGTGAACTTGCCTCTGTGGTATCCAAGAACGCTCCTCAGGGCCATAACCCTTCCAATGTACAAGGAATTGAACTTGGCCTTGAACCTTCCTTGAGTCAAGGATTCTTTCAATAATATATTCGTGGTCCCCGTTCACCATCAGAGGCCTGGGCCTGTTAGAGAGAGACCGATTAAACTTGCTGGGAGCAGCGACTTTCTTCAGAAGCGAACAATGAAAGGTCGCAGGTATTCTTAAGGAAGTTGGTAGTTTTAACCTAAATGCCACTAGATTAATTTTTTTCTCAATTGGAAACGGTCCAATGTATCGGGGCCCCAGCTTTCTGCAAGGTTGCCGTAACCTGATGTTCTGTGTAGATAACCAAACCCGATCCCCCACTTTCAATGAACATGGTCTATGGTGACGGTCAGCGAAGACCTTGGATTTTTGGGAGGCCTGACCTAGTGCAGAGTGCACCTTTTTCCAGACGGACCTCAACATGGCAGTAAAGGCAGGTGTTCCGGAATCCCCACAGGGAACAGTAGTAGAGAACGAGTTGGATTTTGGGTGAAAGCCGAAGTTGCAGAAAAACGGGGAAGTAGGTGTAGTGGAATGGCAAGAATTATTGTACGCAAATTCTACCCAGGGCAAGAGAGAGGACCAGTTGTCGTGGAATTTAGACACATAAATGCGCAGAAACTGTTCTAAAGCCTGGTTCGTCCTCTCTGTCTGTCCATTCGACTGGGGGTGATACGCCGAGGACAGACTGATAGAGATCCCGATGGAGTTACAAAAAGCTTTCCAAAACCGGGCAATAAACTGGGATCCTCGATCTGAGACGATATCTTCGGGAATCCCATGGAGACTAAAAATATGCATCAAAAACAAAGTGGCCAAGGTTCTGGCATCAGGTAACTTGGGCAATGATATAAAATGTGCCATTTTACTAAACCGATCCACGACTACCAGGATGGTGTTATGTCCTGCGGATACTGGTAGGTCGACAATGAAATCCATCGACAGATGGGTCCTAGGCCTGCTTGGTGCCGGCAAGGGTAACAATAGCCCAGAAGGACGGTTCCTATCGGATTTATTTTTAGCACACTCAGGACAGGCCCGAACATAATTCTCCACATCGTCTGATAAAGTGGGCCACCAAAGCCAACGACAAAGAACTTCGATAGTCCTACCAATTCCCGGATGACCAGCAGAGCGGTTGTTATGGCCTTCCATGAGGACAGATTTCCTTAAGTGCACCGAGACAAATAATTTGTTGACTGGTGTCTGAACTGGAGCGATTCTCTGGAAATGCTGGATAGTTGCTCCTAGATCCTGGGTGAGTCCGAGATGCACAGCAGTTGCAGGAACAATAGGCAACAGATCAGGAGACTGAGGATGATGGGCCAAAAAACTTCGGGACAAGGAATCAGCCTTAGTATTTTTAGAACCGGGACGAAATGTAATAATGAACTTGAATCTGGTGAAGAATAAGGCCCACCGGGCCTGCCTGGGATTCAGAGTTTTAGCGGTCTGGATGTAATGGAGGTTTTTATGGTCCTTGAAGATGGTAATGGTATGAGTAGCTCCCTCTAACCAATGTCGCCATTCCTCCAATGCCAATTTAATGGCCAACAATTCGCGATTTCCGACATCATAATTACATTCGGGCAACAGAAATTTTCTAGAGAAAAAGGCACAGGGATGTAACTCTTTGCTTCTTGGGTCTTTTGTGAAAGGATGGCGCCAGCACCGATATCTGAAGCGTCCACCTCTACAATGAACGGAAGTTCCGGATTAGGATGTCTCAGCACTGGAGCAGAAATGAAAGCAGCTTTGAGTGCTGAGAAACTTTCCAATGCTTCCGAGGACCACTTTGCTGGGTTAGCTCCTTTTCGAGTGAGGGAAGTGATAGGAGCTACTAACGAGGAAAATGAGTCAATAGACCTACGGTAATAATTGGCGAACCCGAGGAATCTCTGGATCGCCTTCAGATTAGTAGGGAGGACCCAATCCTGGATTGCCTGAACTTTGGCAGGGTCCATTGCGAATCCTGATGAGGAGATGATATACCCCAGGAACGCCACAGTGGACACCTCAAATTCGCATTTCTCCCTTTTTGCATATAGGTGATGTTCCCGTAATTTCAGTAGAACTTGGCGAACATGCTGACCTTGATGAAGTAAAGACTCAAAGTAGATTAAAATATCATCCAAATAAACAACTACTGTTTTACCCAGGAATTCTCATAAAACATCGTTGATCAGGTCCTGGAAAACCGCCGGAGCATTGCATAACCCGAATGGCATCACGAGATATTCATAATGTCCCGACTGGGTATTGAAAGCGGTCTTCCACTCATCCCCTTTCTTGATTCGAATAAGATTGTAAGCCCCTCTGAGGTCAATCTTCGAAAATATAGTGGCGGATTTTAATTGATCAAACAAAACCGAAATCAATGGTAACGGATACATATTCTTAATTGTGATGTTATTCAGTCCACAGAAATCAATGCAAGGTCTAAGACTGACATTTTTTTTTGACACGAAAAAACAACCTGCGCCTATGGGAGATTTAGAAGGACGAATGAATCTCTTTTTCAGGTTTTCCTCTACGTATAGCTCCATGGCCTGAGTATCCGGAATGGACAAGGAGTATAACCGCCCTTTGGGCAACTTGGAACCCGGGACTAAATCAATTGCGCAGTCATATTCTCGATGTGGTGGAAGGGAATCAGCTTTCTTTTTGCAGAACACATCACTGAAGTCCTGGTAGGGTACCGGCAAAAAGTTTGGACTAGGCTGTAGGATTCTAAGCGGCAGGGTCAAGCAAGACGTGGAACACTCGGAACTCCAACGGATAATTTCTCCACTTTTCCAGTCAATAAGGGGATTATGAGTGCAAAGCCAGGGATACCCCAATATCAAAGGAGCAGAGGAACAGGTAATAAGATAGAAGGAGAGTTCCTCCGTATGGAGGGCTCCTACAGACAACCGAACCATTGGAGTCCTAGCGAGAATCCTTCCCCCAGGCAAGGGGTTACCATCCTAACCACACGTGGTGATGCTTGATCCTAACTTGATATGCGGAATATCAAGCGTCCGTGCCAAATGTATATCCAGGAAATTACCGGCCACACCACTATCAAGAAAGGATTTCAGGTCCATGGATTTCCCGTGGAAAGTTAGACGTCCAGGAACTAATAAAGAATTTTCTGAAGAGGTAATCTGGAGACCCAAGCGCACCTCTTCACCTGCACTTAGGCTTTGGCGTTTCCCGGCTTGTTGGGACATGAACGAACTAAGTGACCTGGTTGACCACAATACATACACAGGCCTAGTGAGCGTCTTCTGGAGCGTTCCTCCGGAGGCAAGCGGTAAGCGCCCAACTGCATGGGTTCAGAAGAATTGGGCAAAGTGGTACTGAAGCTAGAGAATAAGTCCATAGGAGCAGAGGACTCCTGTTCAGTCTTCCTTTCTCTGATCCGACGATCAATTTTTATAACGAGTTGCATCAACTCCTCCAGTATATCGGATATCGGATACTGGACTAAGGAATCCTTAATCTGCTCGGTAAGTCCTAAGCGAAATTGACTTCGCAATGCTGGATCGTTCCAGGCACTATCAGTGGACCATCGCCGAAATTCCGCACAATATTCTTCCGCGGAGCGACGTCCTTGCCTCTACGTTCGGAGATGAGACTCAGCTGAGGCTACCCTGTCTGGGTCATCGTACAATAACCCCAGAGCTTGGAAAAAGGCATCCACGGACTGCAAGGCTGGGCTTGTTGAAGGCAAGGAGAAGGCCCAAGACTGAGGGTCACCCTGGAGTAAAGAGATGATGATCCCTACCCTTTGTTGTTCAGAACCAGAGGAACGTGGTTTCAGACGGAAGTACAACTTGCAGCTCTCTTTGAAATTACGGAAGGCTGACCTGCTTCCAGAGAATCGGTCAGGCAAGTTCATCTTAGGCTCTGGTGTGTCACCAGCGGGGATTTGCTGGAGCTGCAGGTTTCTGGAAGCCCCTTCTTGGACTGCCAGGCGCTGGGATATATTCTGCACCACTTGGGAAATTGCCTGTATCTGATTTGCCAGAATCTGGGCTGGAGACATGTTCGGCTCATTGTTGTCCATGACCGTATGATACCAATCTTCCTTGGCCAGTTATAATGTTAGGAACTCCCAAGCCAGTACAGTGAAACTTGGGGACTACTCTGAAGGCCCGGTGTTCGCTGGAGCCCCTAGTGGTGGGGACAGACTTGGCTGCGGGCCGACCGAGGGTCGAGTAACGTATACTTAATTAAAGGAGAACCCAGAAGTGGAGTGATTGGCAGGCCATAGTGAGGAGGAGATCCAAGGTCAATGGTCACTAGCACAGGTACGAAATCCAGGGACAGGAGAAGGGTCAGGTGCACAGGCAAAAGGAGCAAAATCCGGAGTTCAGGCAAATGGTCAGGGTAAGAAGCGAAGGTTCAATGGTCCAGGAACAAGCAAAGGTCATACACGGGTAGTCAATCAAAGGTAATAATAACCAAACAGGGAGAACAAGCAGGCAGCAGAACTGAGGACAGAACGCTATAACCGGCAATGAGGCATCAGCCCTCATTGCCTTAAATGCAGCCAAGAGCCAATCACAAACAGAGCCACAGTTGCAGACTAATTGCCAGATACTAAAAGGCCAATCAGGGCTTAGCCCTGAACCTCACACCTGCAGGCTAAAGACTGCTAATTCAGCCACAGGCTGAATCTAACTATTAGCCCCTAATGCGCAGGCACGCCTGGCTGCAGCGACGCTGCCCGGCCGTTGCCTTGGCAACGGTCGGGAGCTGGAAGGAAGTGACGTCCCGGTCATCATAGCGACGGCCGGGACGCTGGAACCGACAGGATGCGAGCCGCGGCGGCTGTGAGTACCGCCGCGGCTCGTGACACAATGTCCTGGTTTCCCTGAGTTGTGGGGTGGAAAGGTTGAGCTTACACTGAAGAAGACATATCAGATACTGGTGAATGAGATGGTGAAAAGGGTGGCTTGTCTTCACTCATGATGGAGGAAGAAGATACCTTCAAGAATTGTCTGAGATTAGGGCATTGGAGAGTATCTCCCAGTATCTCAGGATCTCTTTTTGAGGAGTCTTTCTTGTGCTTGCCAAAACCGGAAAAAATCATAATGTGTATTATGAATACTCTGAAGGTGCCCAAAATATATAAAGTAAAAATTTGACCAACTGGGACCTGAGATATGTCAAAAGAGCGCACCTTATTCCTTTGTTACAGTGTTGTTCCACTGTTCCCTTTGTTTTCCCTTTTAATTGTAGGAGTTTCATCAGTGGAGAAATAGGCCAGAAAGAATACCAGATGGAACCAACTCTTGTGTAGATAAGCAGTTAGTGAATGACAGGTCTGCGGAGCCAAGTCCCAGACCCTTCGATTGCTTGTGGAGTGGGCTTGACTTGAGCAGCAGTCTCCTGGTCATCGCACAGGGGGAAACAGTCTGCATGAATGAGTGCCAGAAGTAATACTGCGAGGGCACCGTGTAGGGAGTCAGATGCAGTGTAGTCTACATTAGCGCAGTCAGAGTCCCGAATACTATCCGGTGCAATATAACAGATGTAGGCCAAGTGGACCGTTCCATGGCAGTTGTCCCATATGTGAGCGGAACTGACTGTGTGAGCAGGTTGCACCATTCAAAGAGCTGGTCTGATGCTCGGTCTGGGCCCCAAAAGGAAAGTCCACCATTAGGGCCATAAAGCAGGCGGCACCGGGTCCAATTGTGATCAGAGCACTGTGGGGTACAATTTCAAGGGAGAATACTGAGAACAGCTTGTGAAAAAAACTAATGTTGTGGGGTATTTTTATTCCTGCCTGAAGAGCTGAGACACCATGTGTCCAAGCAGAATAGTTGCCAGGGCATGCCCCCTTATTTCAGTTTTTGACGTTTGGCACCACAATTAGTTAGTGTTACTATTAATGATCTCCCTGGCCTGACACATTGAGCAAAATGGTCTGTGTGTGATCTGTAAAATTGGTGTTTTACAGATGGTGAATCCTTCTTTTTCAATTAACATAAATATATTTCATAAGCTATTATCAGTTAAATTGGAAATAAGCAAGAAGAATACATGGATAACAATGTACACAGAAAATAATGTATTATACTCGACCAAAGCAATTAACATTTATTTAATTATCAGCATTGGTAATGGAATCTCTGCCCACTTCACATTACTCGAGAATTGTCCATCTTCTGTCAAATTAGTGTTTTGGAAAATTAAGATGTTTATAACTCTATTCATTTGATCTTCATCAAATTATTTCTGATTGTAATTGGATTCCCTGGTATTTAACTATTATTAAAAGCAATAATGAAAGACACCATAGAGAGTTTCAATTATGCACACAGTAGGCGGCCGATAGAGCAGTTCTGCTCTAACCTTCATTCTGTGATGAGAATATTACTGCCATGTACAATTGTAACTAATATAAATATGAAGTTAACATAAAACTTGGACACAAGGGCATTAAAAAAATAGACTTTCATGTGAAATGTGTCTCTTTGTGGTTAGCAATTTATATACACATCTAGCTAAAAAAACAAACAAAAAAACAATACTTTATTCTTTATTGAACAAATATGGAAATGTGAAACAGTCATTACCAGATGTGAAGCTTTATTGTAGTACTAAAACTTTGTAATATATAAGTGAATTTAATATGTCAAATATATGAGCTAAATGGTTGAATGCAGAAGTGAACAGAAATGAGTGCAATTAATCTGCAGGTTCTTAAATTCCACAAATTTCAATAGTTTGGGTAAAACAGAAATAAAGAGATTCATCACCTGGTGCCTAGGCATTATATGCTAGTTCAGAACATATTATAGACTGATGCTATATATTATCACTGGCATAAATTATTTAAACTCTGGGGAAAAAAGGATTTATTTTTAAGAGTAATGGACTGCAATGGTAAAGTGATGGACTACCTTATAATTGCAGGGGGAATGGTTTTTAAGGACTATCTTTTCCGCTTGAACCCACTTCCTTATAAATATATAGGGCTTGATTTAGAGTTTGATGCAATTACTTTTTTTTATGGCATACATATACATGCATTTCCAGACTAAGCATGAGCACCAAATGCATCCATATTTAGATTTGTATGTATCTCAGAATTGTGACCCCTTACTTCTCGAGATATGAAACACGGTGGGCAAGCATAAGTTCAGTATAGTAAGAGCAGGTACTGAGCAGGGATGAGCGGACTCAGATTATCGCAATCCGAACCCACCCGAACAGTGCGGATCCGAGGGCGATCCAAGCACTGTTCGGGTATTTCCGGCGCTGAGAAAAACTGAAAACGAGGCTATGAGTCCAAATCCCGCCGTTGGATCTTGCGATACTCGGATTCTATAAATTCCCCGCTTGCCGCTACCATCTTCACTCGGGCATTGATCAGGGAAGAGGGAGGGTGTGTTAGGTGGTCCTCTGTCCTGCTCTTTCTCGTGCTGTGCTGTGGTGTGTCCTGCTCAGTCCAGTGGTGCTGTGTCCTGTGTCCTGTCCTGCTGAGTTCAGTGGTGCTGTGTCCTGTGATGTGTCCTGCTCAGTCCAGTGGTGCTGTGTCCTGTGCTCTGTCCTGCTGAGTCCAGTGGTGCTTTGTCTAGTGCTCTGTCCTGCTGGGTCCAGTGGTGCTGTGTATTGGTATAAAAAAATTATAAAAAAATTATAAAAAAATTAGTACTGCAATATCTAACTACATTCACTGTTCCTGCAGTAAAAAGGAATTTCTACTGCAATATCTAACTACGTTCACTGTTCCTGCAGTATAAAAAAAATACTACTGCAATATATAACTACGTTCACTGTTCCTGCAGTCCAGAAAAATTAGTACTGCAATATTAAACTACGTTCACTGTTCCTGCAGTCAAGAAAAAATAGTACTGCAATATTTAACTACGTTCACTGTTCCTGCAGTCCAGAAAAATTAGTAGTGCAATATTAAACTACGTTCACTGTTCCTGCAGTCAAGAAAAATTAGTACTGCAATATTTAACTACGTTCACTGTTCCTGCAGTCAAAAAAATTAGTACTGCAATATTTAACTACGTTCACTGTTCCTGCAGTCAAAAAAAATTAGTACTGCAATATTTAACTACGTTCACTGTTCCTGCAGTCCAGAAAAATTAGTAGTGCAATATTTAACTACGTTCACTGTTCCTGCAGTATAAAGGAATTTGTAGTGCTGTATAACTCCAGTCCAGTGGTACTGTCCTGTGCCGCATATAAATTTTAAAGCCTTTGCCGGGTGTGTGTGGTTTAGGGGTACGCTCTCTTGTGCTGGATATAATGGAGTACAAAAATTTGGAGAATAAAGTAGGGAAAGATCAAGAACCACTTCCTCCTAATGCTGAAGCTGCTTCCACTAGTCATGACATAGACAATGAAATGCCATCAACGTCGTCTGCCAAGGCCGATGCCCAATCTCCTAGTAGAGGGTATGTAAAATCCAAAAAGCCAAAGTTCACTAAAATTAGAAAAAAAACAAAACCTTTTGGCCTAAAAACAATATTGTGAGGTGTTCAGAATAGAGTGGAAATGAATGTTATTGAGGTTAATAATAGTGTAGGAGTGAAAAAAAACCAAAAATATGGATTTTAGCACTTTTTATGTTTTTTAAAAAAAAATCAGAACCCAAAACCCTAAATCAGAACCAAAACCTTGAGTGGGGTGTTTTGGCAAAACCAATCAGAACCCAAAACCTGAAGCTAATCAGAACCCAAAACCCAAAACACGAAAAGTGGCCGGTGCACACCCCTAGTACTGAGTGCAGCATGCTGCCCTAGAGATTAAACCTTATTAGACTTGTATAAGTCACCTAGCGGTTGATTTCATATTACTGTTACCTCACCAATTGCACTTAGCAAGTGTTTTACAACTTAATAAATAAATAAAGACACGTGAGACTTGTTTGCCGAAGTAAAAGAATGATCAATCAGCTGCCAGCCATTACTGGCTTCTATTCTGCCCAGTCCCACCCGCCCTCTTTTGGCTCAGTAGATATAATCCACCCGTCAGCATGCCCCATAACTCCTTAATGGGGAGTGTTGTTAACATGAATCTCGCTTTTTGAGGGTGAGTGCTCCATTGCCGTCCAAATGCATCATTGATGGCTGCTGATTGCTCTACTTTTTCGCCATGACAAGATCAAAATGAAAATAAAACTACTGATTAAAACACAAGGCAAACACTGTCAAACACAATGCGGATCTGGTGAGAGGGGAAATTTTCAGTGAAAAAGAAAGCAACCAGCCCATGCTTAAGTTTATTTAAACCTCTCTAGCACAGTCCATAAACCAAAATCTCTTGTGATTGGCTAACCATTGTAAAACAACTAGACCTTGCATTATTAACCCTGCCGGATTTTACATAGAAAATGTGACATTTATTCATAGCAGTGTCAAGGCAATATCCTCTTTTGTGTACATGACATGTATTTTTTGGATATTGTGCATGAATAGGGTATTGCGACTTCTGCACTCAACATGCACACATGCATTTGTTAAGTATTTAGTAAGTTAAACTAGTTTCGAGGGATGGCTCATTAAGGGCTACCAAGAAGTAAAAATTATGTGTGTTTCATGATACTGTATATTTTACCTCATTATACATTATACAATCCAGTTTGAATTAAAATTGAAGTGCATTTCCAATCTAATTTATCTTAAACACACACACACACACTCTCACTCCCACAATTTAGTACCTATGTCTCATATATCCTATTAAGAAATTAATAATTGTTGCCACGCATAGTTTCACAATGTCGGAATATTGTGATGCACTAATGTACAATACTAACACATGTAGTAAAAACAGTATTGATGTCACCTCACTCATATGTTTAATGATGACGATGGATGCCCAATCCTGCAAAATTAAGGTGCTATGCATTACCAGTAAAAAGTATCAAAAATGAAATACGGACAGACATTATTTAAGGGCGGACAAACTGGTGGATTTGTCAAGGTAAATACATTGTATATATTAAGTTATATAGTTTAGTTTATAAATATTAATCTACCAAAATAAACATTTTTGTTTTTTTTTATTGCATAAAGGTGTTAATTTCACACTGGATTTTTGAATACCTATATGTCTAGTTGTGCTAATGACAAGTCTAGAAACTTTTTTCTTTTGTTTTGAACAAATCAATGCATTTTAATAAATACATTGAGATCACAACAAATTCCCTGTGTTTCTACACTTTGATAGGTAATGGTACTAATGACAAATACAGAAAACAACTGTGCTTTGTGGTGGTTAGTGTGTTGTAGTAAGTCTGTAAAATGTGTAAGTAAAGGAGGTAAAAGAAAAATCAGACATATAAGGATGCTGCATAATTTAAATAAAGATGCAGCAAATGTAGCTTACACACAAGTGTACAGTAGTCTGGTCTACTAACAAGTTATTGTCACAGAGAGCATCCACAGATGTTTAGCACTGGTACTATCCAGAGTAAGTATCTGAGGATCTGTAAGCTCTTTTTATAAGGCTATAGATGTGACATTCTTTTGTGATTAATTTTTGGATTTCCTTTTCAGAATAAGACAAATTGATTCTCCCATCTCTATTTCTATAAGGAAAATGTCCCTTGTGATGTCACACAATGATAGCACCTGGACTTCCTATGAGAGGGCGGCACCATTCTCATGCTTGGTTCTTCATTCTACAAACAGACAAGACATCTAATAATAATCTTCATCTACTAGAGCTTGACATTGAACTTGTTCTCTGGGCATTGTAACTAGGTATTTTCATATACAACTTTTCTCTTTGCATATCTGAAGTTTATTTGCCTCACTTTCTTGCTCTTAATTCTTAAATCTTAATGTTTAGCAAATAGCTTTTTTTGCTATCCTTTCATGGCATTATCTTTAGAACTATAACATCCTTCATCCTTTCTGCAAAACACCCCTTTGCTCACATTGTTCTCTCACTACTCCACTCCTCTCTAATTAACTCATGAACATGTTTTCTATTTGTACTCATACATCCTCAATCTATAAATATGAAAGGTCACATGTCTTAAAATAATCTATTTTATCTCTCTTCTTCTGCTTCTATTAGCTGGTGATATATCATCAAATACAGCTCCCCCACAGACACATCTTCCACAGAAATATAGTAAACCTCAAAACACATTACCTATCTCCCATCTCTTTCAAAGTCCTTTAAAATTGTTCTATGGAATACACACTCTATTTGTGACAAATTTAACTCCATCCATGACCTCTTCCTCTCAAACAACCTTAACCTTCTGGCAATAACAGAAACATTTCTTATACAATCAGACATTGCCTCTTCTGAAGTCCATTCACATTGTAGCCTTCATTTCAACCACACCTAAGTTTGGAAGCAGTCAATTAGGTGGGATTGCAAAAGAAAATTAGATCTGGGGCACCTCAACAACCACAGCAGCCTCGACCAAACCAAATGGAATACCACCAAACCACTAAAACAAATTGAACATACAATGGTTTGTACGCTCAGTAATTTGTCATACAAGATGCAAACTAAATGTCAGAAAACCATGTAAGAACATTCCCTGTAGAAACATGTAACATATATAATGAAGTGAATCAAAATAGTTTCATAAAATCTTTAAAGCACTCCCGTGTCAAATATCCTGAAAGGATAGGTGTGTTATGATCCCCCCTAGGTGTTATGCTTACATCAACAGGCAGACGGCAATCAACTTCAATAAAGGGTCTTTACATTCTTTCTTCTCTTGTATCCTCTTTCTTCTTATATTGATAAATCAACCACATTTCAAATCATATATCCAGATGGTCTCCCATCCAAGTGTTGACCAGACCCAATTTTGCTGATATCTTAATCTCATCCTTTGATTTTAAGACTCGGAAACATGTAGCAGAAATATTGACCTGACTTTGCGCTCATCTTTATTGTAAAATAGAGAAGTGTTTGTTTGAACAACAGCAACTACATTTCTTGTGGCACATTGTTTCCGGGTCTGGTCTTCAGAAGGATCCCGTAAAGATAGAGACTATCCTGAAATGGCCACAACCAACAAGTCTTAAGGCCATACAAAACTTCTTAGGGTTTGCCAATTACTATCATCAATTTATTAAAGGTTATTCCTCAGTAGTATTACCAGTTTGACTCGAAATACTGCTAACACTATGATATGTTCTCCTGAGGCGAATGAAGCCTTTACACACTCAAACAAGCCTTCATGTCTTCACCCATTCAACATCAACTAGATATCTCTCATCCTTTCTTCTTGGAGGTAGACGCCTCAACAACTGGAATAAGGGCAGTTCGGTGAAGGGGCTTCCTTCTGCACCTGTCCTAGCCAACATCTATATCAAACTGATATTCAGATTACATGGTTGTCCATAAGGGATTGTCTCTGATTGAGGGGTGCAATTTGGTCCAAATTCTGGACATCTCTCTGCAAAAAAATTTAGCGTCAAATTAAATTTTATTATATCTATATTGAATTATATATAATTCAATATTTATTTATTATAATTATACATAATTCATTATATCTATATTGAAAATGACTTAGTGTAGGGATCATGACTGCAAGGTCCATTCTTTTGAGTGCGTTTACAAACAAATCAAACACCTATTGTGCCTTAAGGGGGAACCACCTTAATACTCAATACTTCAAAACTAGTGATTTTAAAGAGATAAAGGGTCTGATGCTTTGTTGGATACATTTGTCAAAAATGTATTATAAAAAAATAATGAAAAAGTAATGTATTTATCCCCAAATGCTGAGTCAAGCACATCTCAAGATGCTGCATTAGTAGCAAATGGGCCAGGTTTACAACAGCCATAAAACAGATTACACTTAAATCAGCCCTGTTGTATTGATGCATAATAAACACTTTTTGAGCTTGCCTATTAATAGCTTGTATATTATTTGTACTATACTGTCACTGCACAATGAACAGAACACATTAAGCACACTACTAGATTTAAACTACCAAAAAATATATATTTAGAAATAAAAACAAAATATCTTTTTTAATTTTTTTGGGGAGGAAGGGTGAATAAAAGTATTTCAAACTGTTTTAATTTACTCAATATAGCCTATGAGATGACCTAGACATACCAGTATGACATCCAGGTAACAATGGTTATCATCCATGCATGTCTGGGTCATCTCTATTTTCCTTGATTCAAGCATTTCCTTGTACGCAGCATCTGGGGAAAAGAAAAATGAACTTATAAGAATTGCAATAATAATTCTTCTTCAATAAATAAACTGGACATAATTACAGAATATATACATACTTTTGAAAACTGTACTTTTCACATTATTTTTTGAGGTTTTTTTATGGAAAATTTAAGTAATATAGCCTTTTGGTTTAAGAAATTATGATTGTTAGGCTTATGTGCAAAAGCAACAACTAAATATAGTTCTACTTTATAGAGCAGAATATATGCACCTGCTACCAGAATATGTGGAAACCTCTATGACTTACACTACTTGGACAGATCTGGTCTACATATCTCAAAATGAATGTCATTGTATTTTACATTCCTGGTAGAGTTGTTTCTGTAACAAAATTCCCCAGGACTGTGCTACACATCTTTCAACCCCATCTTTCTGGTGCTCCTACCCTTGATCTACCTCCATGACTGTGTTTTAGATCATCAATGTACTGTTTTAGTAGACTCTTCACGTTGCTCATATATTTTGTGGGTCAGAAAGCTTATATATAATCTTCTTCAACCTTTATAAGGGGGTGGGCTGAATAATATTTCACCAATTATAAAATAATAAATTACAATTACAAAGCAATTTTGCTTAACTTTGGGTAGGGGGCTTATAAGAACAATGTATTATTTAAAATTTAACATTAAAAAGTTATCTAGGATTTTGTCATATTTCACATCATTTATAGATGTAATTTTTTTCCTGGTACTTAACTACTAACATACATCTCCTAATCTTCCTACATGGTTTAGAGAGGGGCTCAGGATGCCTCCTCCTCAAGTCACTCTGTCACTGTTGTAATTTTTGATGAAGCACATGGTCCCAAGATCTTGCCACAAACGGATTCTAGCTGCATGATATTATCTGGATGTAATAGAATTTTCCACAGATAGCTCACTGGTGAAGTACCTGTATATTGTATGGATTTTAGTAAAACCTGTGACTTGCATGCTTGCAACTGAATGAAGCTTTTCAATAATCACTACACTGTTTGGCTGTGTGTCATCACAAGTGCTGTCATTGTTAGCATACTCATTGAACAAATCCCTTAATTGAAATGGCTGTTAAGTAATATTCATATTATAATATATAGCACATAAAATGGTGCTAAACAGACCCCAAAACATGTCTTATCATTCTATATATAATTCACCACAGGCAAGTCACAAATTGAAATGCATGCCATTTCCATTATTTAAAAAAAACACAAACAACAATATATTCATAAATATATCATCATGTCCCAAAACTAGGACAATTGCCCTGACCATCTCCCATCAAAGAGGTGGCATCCCAGCTTCCACGCAAGTAACTGTACTGCACACTAGACTCTAGGAAAGGAAACTACTTACTGCAGAAAGTTCCAGTTCTGAGAGATTTTGCTTTGCAACAATTTCTTTTGCATGCATGAATTTCTTTTGTCCAGTTCAAAAGTGTTTCTAGGCAGTGTATAATACTATCTTTATACTCAGATTAAGTTGTCAAATTATGGGATATGATATCAAACTTGCATTTTAAGTTAATTATTTGGCACAATGTGGCTAATGTGGCAACATGCAAATCTCTTTTAACAATCATTCCCTCCCAAAAGCATAGTGAGTGGTGGTGTTTTAGTTTGCCAACTTTGTCATGCATTTCAATAAGGATCTCCAAAGAAGTAAATATCTGTTTGGTAAGCAACACAGGCCCCTTCATTAATGATTACATCTAATTTCTAACCAGTATTGAAACAATATACAAAGGTGGGGTCCGCGCTCCTAGACCTGTAGGTAAGCAGCCAATGGGATGTGGATGGGGCTAGTCCTAATCCCCAGAAATTTCTAATAGTAATAGATAGATATTACTAATTTCTAACCAGGTCCTTTTCAAGCCATTCCTGCCTCTCAATCCTTCCTTGGCTACTTCAATTTTAATTGTATGTTTTTTTTTGTAAGAGTCAAGATTATTTACTATTCGGTTTCTAGCAATAAATGTAGTAGTGTCTTTAGTCCCATTTTTGTTTTCTCACTACTTTTCCCAAGAGTCTTTTAAAGAAATATGCAATTCTTGTATATATACTCTAGGGGCACCACAGAGCCAGAAAAATTTATCACACACACTGTCACACATATAAGTAAACTTACAATGGTAAAAGGGATCACACTCATATTACTAACGCTTGTAGATTCAATAAAGAATTGGAAAAAACATGGCTGCTGATTGTAAAAAATACTTATTACAATGTGATGGCAGTGTGCTTATTATTATGTAGACTAATAATATCCCGGTTAGATGTAACATCACCTGTCACTAAATAAATGGGCCCATTTGGCTCCACGTAGTCATTGCATGAGTGACTATTGGCTTTTAAAAAATGGCCTTTCAATTGAGGCATTAAATAGGTCCTAAAATGTTTTCCTTATCTATATACTGCCAGCAAATATCATTTGCACAGTGAAGATAACCATGTTCTAAACCTATTGCAAACAAAAGCATGCTCACCATTTGGTGCTTGGAAGAGTACATGCAATTAGGTGATGAAAGTATACCAATGCATAATATGTGTTATGTATCAGTTAATAGAAGAGTAATATAATTTTTTAATTTATTGGATAGCTAGCATAAGATGTGAGGGATTAAAAATCCTAACTGGATGGATGAAGTCTTCATAAATTGAAGAGAACTTGCTTAATCACTCCACATGCAAAGTTGTCTATTTTCTTAATGAAATTTGAATATATACCAAAAAACATTTCTATATTATTTATAAGCTATGTACAGTATTTGTTTGCTTAGTAAATTATCTATTTAAAATCCCACTCATGGTTTGATCGCAATTACATGTCTTATTTGTTTTTTGTCCACTGATTTGTGAAATTGTAGCTCTTGTATACAAGTGATATATTTTTTCTTCTTAATTACTTATTAAAGTTGTGGTTCATGAAGTAAATTACTTCTTTGCCTTATTCCTTTATTAAATTAATTCATGTCGTGAACAGAAATTCATGAACAGTAATTATAACTCATTAAGGTATTAAGCAAATCATATAGAACACAATAATGAATGCAAAGTCACATATGCTTCATTAGATTCATTATTAGAATAAAGTTTGCATTTTTGACTGCAGCTGGGGATTATACATAAATTAACATTAAGAAACTGAAATATAATTGCTTTTTCCTCTATTAGTATACTTATGGTAAAAGAAAAGGGCAGTTGTACTCCCTAGATAATATAATAAATAGTCTGACTATGATTTTAGAGATATTACATGCTCACTGAATTTTTATGAGTTGATGGTCTTCTTTGGAAGACTTAATTTATATTGACTTGATACATATGTCAATCTGACATTAAATGTATTTTAGTTTGTTCCCCATTCGCTTCTGAGATTGGATGTAGGCTGTGTGGGTCATTTTAATATTCCCCCAGCCTGTCCACACCAACTGGGGCTGGGCAGTCCTCCTACATAGCAAGGGGATTATTTTATGAAAACCTGACTCTACACTCCGACAAATAGATCCAAGTAGGAACCCCAATATTAGGCTGGGGACCATTTAGTAATGCCAGTCTCAGCACAAAAGGTCAGCTGTTTAGGTACATTACCCCATGTCTCCACTGTACTGAATTTCACTAGGGGATGCGCAAGACCATAACAAAAGAGTATAACAACCACTTTTTTCCAATGTTCCTTGCTGCCCAGCATGGAAAGCCACTAGAGTTAAAGGATCCACTAATTGTTATTCGTTTATACTTATTGCATGGCTTTCATTTGTTTACTAAACTTCCCCTGCAATTATTAAACTTAAATGTTTTGATGAAAATATAATATATCCCACATGTTAAATACATACCGATTTGCACTAGTAAGGATAAGCACTGAAATTAACTGTTATGTATTCTTTCCCTGCAATAAGCAGAGAAAAGCAGTGATGAGCAGCAATCAGGGGTGGAATGTGCTAAAAACTATATTTGTTCACAGAAGGATACTATGACATATTCAAGAAAAAGAGACAAACTCTAAAGGCAGAAAATCTGTACCTCCTAGATAGCTTTGCTAGCTAACCTGTAATGATTTGTTCATATAGTATGCTGTAGTCTTGACCATTACATGTGTTGGTGAGAGATTTTGACTGATCTATGAGGAAATCTGGAACTGCTGATTGGTGACAGCAAAACAGCCACTAAAGGTCACTCAATGGTTTGTTAAACTACATAAACTACATACTGTTGATTCCTCTTCTTCATTGCACAACACCTCTCTTACTGTTCAGCCTTAAACTGGTAATATGGTGTTGGTAAAAATAAATTGCGAGTCAGCTAACAATAGCAAAACCAAACAGAGGGCCTGAACCAAAAACTAAACAGGGCCACGAAAGAGTGACCGCACATGGGTTGAATAGTGCCGAGACATCTAGAAACAAATGCATGACCAACCCTTTTATCCATGTCATCCGTAAGCACACCTGCAAGCAAAATACCTTCATGTCAAATGTTGACCGGATGGACAAATGTACTACCTAACCCAGCAAAGAGTCACTGGGAAAAGGAGGTTGGGAAGGGGTGTAGGGGGAGTGCATTTACCCATCTGAAGGTAAAAAAACCTATAAAACCTCACAGGCATGTAGCAAATCAGGCCTTTATCTGAGGAAAAAACAGGACAAAAATCCCTTCATGCCTTCTCTAAAAGTGACAAGTAGCAAAGTCCTGGATTACAGAAGGAGGTGGTAGGGGGAGAAAGACTAAGCTTGGTCTAAAGTATGTTTTGACAGCATCTGACTTAAATCTGCTCACGGACAAAATCACAGTGATGGCAGAGCTCGCCGTGGCAGCAGCAGTAGCCACCCCAATCTGAAGGAAATGGGTGCCCTAGAGGGCTGGATCTAGACCCTCAAAAGAAATGGGTACAATGGATGCTGAGACCAGACCCACATACTCCAAAGCATGCTGGAGTAGTGCTTGCAACTAAAATTTAGTGAGAGGTGACCCAATGGCGAGAACCAACCAGTGTTCACTACCATGGGGACTATCCCCAGAAAATTGTGTACACAATGCCCCTAGGTCTCATATATGTCTAGGAGGCATCAGATTTTTATCAGCTTAAGTGCAGTAATGCTGCGATGGAAGACCCGTCTAAAGCCACAACAGTAACTGCCCCAATCCTAAATGACTCAGAGTGATTGTGCTTCTGGACCAAGCTGAGAAAAACAATGAATCTTTTAAAATTAAAGCACATTGACATTTTGTTAGTTCATGGATCTGTCAATTTGGAATAATATGCATGCCCTTCATTAACTTGCATGTAGCAAGCAACCTGGACTAAGCTGTATGTTCAGACTATGAGTTCCTGTAACCAATGAGCTTCCATCACATGAGTTCAATAGAAGACCCTTCTAAACCCACAGCGGTGGCTGCCCTAAACATAATCGAATTGGTGCCTTAGTGCTAAGCTGATAAATGGTTTGCTTAAGAATTGTTTCAAATTCATTAAGTTCAAGCGAGATAATTTTATGTATAACAAAATATGTGACATCTCCCTCACATCTCATGGGCAGCACAGTGGCTAAGTGGTTAGCACTTCTGCATTACAGCAATTCAATTCCCGACCATGGCCTTATCTGTGAGGAGTTTGTATGTTCTCCCCCTGTTTGAGTGGGTTTCCTCCGGGTACTCCGGTTTCTTCCCACACTCCAAAAAACATACTGGCAGGTTAATTGGCTGCTAACAAATTGACCCTAGTCTGTGTGTGTCTGTCCGTCTCTGTCTTTCCATCTCTGTCTGTGTGTGTGTTAGGGAATTTAGAGTGTAAGCCCCAATGGGGCAGGGACTGATGTGAGTGAGTTCTCTGTACAGCACTGCGGAACTAGTGACACTATATAAATAAATGGTAATAATAATAATAATAATAATAATAATAA
This sequence comes from Mixophyes fleayi, assembly GCF_038048845.1. NCBI lineage: Eukaryota > Metazoa > Chordata > Amphibia > Anura > Limnodynastidae > Mixophyes > Mixophyes fleayi. Next base: position 107,492,171 of record NC_134403.1, read on the forward strand.
TAATAATAAACTAAAAGCTACCTACTTGTTATTTAAGGCGACATATGGTCGGTCTGTATGTGAGTCGATTGCAACCCAATGCCCATTACCTAAATGGTCTTTGTGAGACCTCTGACCTTTAGTCAGATGGCAAGAATTGCTGTAGTAAATCTATCTGAGACTCCAATAGTTTTAATCGACTCCCATATTTAAAATTTATATAGTAGTAATAGTACCTATTCAGTTTACAGTAACCTTATGTATAGTCACGGGGAGTTGATACCACCGAGGACAGCATAACATCACAAAGTAGAAGAGCAGGCAAGTGTTTCAAGTGGTGCACCAGCACAAAGGAGCCACAATGCTGTCATGCAAATTTGCCATGAGATAAACCCCAGGTATTCTTTCTCAGTGACTCAATGAATATAACGTTCTAGCAAAGTTATTAAAATGTGTTAGTACCGTGGGTCAAAATTGTATCTTGGAACAATCCCATTGTTATAGTATTTGACAAAATTGTATGGTATAATATATCCTCAAAATGGAAATCAGAATAGGGAAGTATAACTGAGACAAACATATCCCAAATTAGAATCCATGTACAATAAAATAACTGATATAAGCTCCTTGGCAATCCTAAATTGTTGAGTAGCTATGAGTTTCCATATTGGGTGACACAAGTTTAAATAATATACAAATTAGCATCACTTTAGGATGAGCCAATTGCATATCACACATTGCATAGTACCAATAAGGGAGTTATGCATTATGTCTACATGTGTATAGATTGAGTCAACAAATAATAAGGCACATATTATTATCTAAAGCCAGTGACTAGTTGTATCCTATACCTATCGAGTCACTGACTGGTGGATAGCCATGATAACTAGCTGTACCCTCCAGTTTTGCTGCAAATCGATACTGAAATATGCTGTTCAATTCTGCAAATTGATTTTGTAAATCCACAGTCAATTATCGCTATACCAAACAGGTACCATAAATGAGATGACTGACATGAGAACCTTCATCAAGACAAAATCAATGCCGACGTAGCGGGTGCATATAAACTGGTATCAGCCAAACCTCAGGTAACTTGATAATAGCGCATTAGCAATAGGTGTACCTGCCACTTGCAATAAGTATTGCCTATAGCTTTCTGTCCGGTAATCAAAATAACGTCAAAATGCACATGCAACATTGTGTGGAAGTAGTCATATAAGATAGGTGGCTATTATGAATAATTTATCAACAAAATTCCATATCAATCAGCAATAGAGTAAATAAGAAAAAGTAAATGCCTGCACATTAGATAATGCATTACAAAATAAACCCTGTTACTGCTGATTGCGTGGAGGAACAGAGTTTTCATGATCTGTATTATCTGTAAAACACACATTCTGACTGCGATCATATGAACACTGTAAAATTTACTCCTCATAGAGAACCATGTTGCTTCTCATATGGAGTTAACAAATCAAGTTCTAGCTTGCCATGGGTCAAGGTTCTATGTAAGTTGTAGCAACATGTAAACGGCCTGCCAGCCAAGTGGGGTACACCTTATAAGCCTCTAACCCGATACCCATTATCAAGATTGCAATAGCTTACTTAACCCTGCCACCACCCTGTGCCTCAAACTATGTGGTTGTGTGCTTATTTCGGTTTGCTGTTATCCAGGCAAGATGTCAGACTTTGCAGACCCTGGCCAACATCTACAGAGCATTAACTTACTGTCATAACCTGTTGTGTGCTTTATAGAGAAATGTAGTGTGTGCCTCATACTCACCAGAGACGCATTGTCGTTTCTCTGACCCTGGTTTCCCTTTGCCCCATACATCATGCTGTATGGTGTCCTTCATCGGCCATTGATCCAGTTGAACCGCAGGAAGCTCTGTCACGCCTTTGAAAATCTTCCTTGTCCTGTAGAATCTGCAGTACTTAAGCAAGAAACTTGATAGTAACTGGCATTTTGTGCTCCTGTAATCTATGGGAGCTCAACCACTGAGGCAGGGCAACCCAGGGGTGAATGGGGGGTAGGAGGGAGAAGCCTGGAGGGGTGGGTGGGATACTAAGGAAGGTGAAGTGCAGTAGCTAAATGGGGCTGAGGGGGGACATCGGCTGCACCCTTTATCGATGGACTAGGGTTCGAGGGTTTGGGGTGATGAGGGGGTAGTGGGGGTTTCCCCTGTGTTGCTGAAATGCTACCCAACCCACTGATATGAGAAATGGTTGGAGCAAGCTCTGAGGGCAAATGCCGGGGTGGTAAAACCATAATGGAAGAAGCAAAAACAGGGGGTAGGACTGGCTAATGAAAATAAATATGCATTGCCTGTATTATTCCAGTTTTGAATTTTGTTCCAAATACATATGTATACGTACATACCTGCCCACATATACACACAAATATACCCACACTGAAATGTAGATGCTTAAAAAATTACCTTCACACATATACTTGGACCTACACATATAATCTATAGTGTGGTTCACACTTTATTTTGTCATATATTTATTTTATTATACTATAGGTGCTACCCAATCATCTGGAGCAGAAGCAGGAGGGGGTGTATGGGCGTCCCACAACTGACTAAACATGTTGAACAGAGGCCAGCTGGGAGGGTGAGTTGGGGGGATAAAGGGATTCTCTCCTCGCTGTCCAAGTCCTGCATTGTAGCCCACTCTGGAGAGCACATTCACATCTATGCGCACTAGCTCCCATGGATCTCTGGTACTCACGCAACTTAGATGGCGAGTGGAGAGGAGCAAACTCAGATTCTCTCTGGTGCCTGGCACTTCCACCAGCGCTGGAAGAGTAGATTGCACCTGAGTTATATATTATTTAAGTTTCTGCAAAAGCTCTCATCCATATCCCTGAGGACAACCCTCACCCCACCACAGTGGTTCTAGAACTCTCTCACATATACTTAAAGGGCATTACATATTAAAGTGAGCTCTTAAGCATTAGACCGCCTCTTATCCCTGCTGTGGCTACTGAACTCGAATCCTATCATGGTACTAGGTTGGAGGTTATGCCAAAAATAGACAAAGGAGCACAATGCCCAAAGATAGCACAAGATCCAGTGAATGATGGCATTCTTTATCATACCATTTAGCTGAGAAAGAAAATATTGCAATTTCCTATGTAATTTTACTGCTTTAAAACTGTTGAATTAACTATTAATGATCTACACTGAGTGTCAACTGGTTTGTCACCTGCTAATAATGCTGCAGTGAAGCAAACAGCACTATGGACAGGAGGGACATTTTTTATAGAAAATGTGTAAATATGTGTCAGTAACTTAAAGATAAATATTTCAATAAGTATTATATTCATCCAAGGTACTTACTATTATAATATGTGGGGTGGATGAGATGAGATCAAAGCTCACAATTAGCAGACATATCTTTTACACCTGAAATAGGGCAGGTACAAATACCCGCTGATGATATTGACTTATCGTAAAGCAGGAGCATATGCTCCTGATGTAAAGGCGGGCTCATCTTGAAATGTATACTTAACCCTGCATAGGGGCAGAAATAATCTTATTTTCTTTTCAGCTCCTATGGCCGCTATACCATATTTACCATTGTAAACAGGGCTTTCCTTCTCCCAATATTTTTTTAAGTGCAGCTCTGTTGGCTCCCATTAAAGATGTTCAGATTATTTGAACTGCTTTGAAATCTGATCAATCTGGTTAATTTAGCTAGTTTCAAGGGCCTCAAACTTGTTTGCAGCACAATCATGGTTTTTAGTCCAGTTTCATTTGGGTATGACTGTCACCGGAAAATTCTAACTGTGCAGCTTGCAGTTAAAACAAAATATGTAATTTAAAAAACAGCAAATTGTTATATATTTGATCTTAAAATCTCCTTTTTTTTAGTAGTTTAACATTTTTTAATCAAGCAGCAAACATTACTGAGTTCGAGTTTAAGTTCACAGTTTGGAAAACTGTTACCAATAATATGTAATGGAAGCATTTATGCTAAAACATATTTAAACCACCTTTACAAACTGATGCATCATGGACTTATGAATGAGTAAATTCTGAGGAAGAAGGAGATGTAATTGAATTCAGATTGAGATGACATTTTAAATATCATGAGTATGGATAGTTTAACATTTTGAGCCTTAAAATGGTTTAACATGTGTTTGCAATCAGGAACAATTTTATGTACAGTAGACATTCATTGCATCCTAATAAAATAAAAAACAAACTTTTTTTAATGCTTCGTCATTAATGAATATGGGCCTGATTCATGAAGGAAAGTTAAGCAAGAAATTGAGTAAGTTTTCTTACTTAAGTTTTCTGGACAAAACCATGTTACAATGCAAGGGGTGCATATTATTTTTTTATTTTGCAGATAAGGAACATATTGGCTGTTTTTTGATGTAGCACACAAATACTTGATAGCTTATTTGTACACTGAAATTTAAAGTTGATCTATGAAAATAAAGCCATTATTTTTTAAACTTGCTGTCACCAGGAAAACCATTAACTTTCACCAGGGATCCCCCACAAGGGGTTTGGGCTTCACTTCAGGTAGGATCAGAGGTTGCATTCCTCTCTTGAACTTAGATGTAATAAATTAGTACAAGGTGGAAGAAAAGAGCAAGTCAGATATCTTCCGTATTGGCACACGAATGGATTACGAGGTGCCAAGCAGAGATCATAAAGGATCATTAGGACAGGGTGAGTCAACCACAATTAAAACATATTACAGAACCAAACCAGCAGCAGAAGATATGTCAGGAACGGTCTGTGTAAAAATCACAAAGGACAGCCAATTGAATGCACAGGAGCACTGGAGTATGGGAAGAAGCCCTATACTCAGGCAGAGATATATCTATATAGGCAGAAAACTTTGAATTGGGTGGACTTGACATCAGTAGTCAAAATGTGATTGCAATTTTAAATTATAATCAAAGTCACACACCTGTTGCTAAGGTAAAGGCAGTGGCAGGGACTCCAAACACCAGGAACTTAGAGTGGGAATACCAGGACAGAGAGTGAGTGGGACACCGTTAAGTGACTGCTGGATTCTGGCTCTGCTGCCTGAAATATACTATTTAACTATATAATTTAAAGAAGTCTCGATGGCAAACTTACGTTAGTTACTTAAATGGGGAGATTTTCGTTTTGAGTTGTTTACATAAGCTGTATCCTCCATTTAACAATCTCTTCTCTGTTAATTCTAATCATTATTTCATCTTTCCTCCTAAACAAATATGGACCAAACCCATGTGAAAATAAGCTATGGCTTTAGGTGTCTAGTTTAAGAAGGGCAGAGTAGGCTATCTCATAAGTTTACTATCCCACACTATCATTATATCCCAGAGACAACAATTAGCCAGTAAACCCATATCAGAATGTGACCACCATATGAAGAAAACTGTTTGCAAGATTTTATGCATTAGTAATCCCAAGAAGGAAATTTTTCCATATCACGCCTGAGTCTCTGTCTGTACATGGACTAAGTTGTGTCTCTGGAGCAGAACTGGTGACTGCGTCCAAAAAGATGGGTGGCTTGATTAGATTCCTTTGCATGTAAGAGAAAGGACTGCTACATACGGCGGTTGTTGTGAGTTAAGGAGACTAGATAATATGAATGGCACTGGAGACTGGCAAGTAGTCAAGGACGGTGATCAGATTTAGCAAATGAGGCAAGGCAGGAAGCAAATTGCTTGCACGGATTGGAACCGGAATGCAGGACCGGATTTTAACTTGATACAGGCTGCACTGTCTAGGCAGAGCAATATAGAGTGCAGACTGCTAGAAATCAGATTGGTGTATAAGGAATCAACATTGCACTGGAAACAGGTTAGGGCTTCAGGAAATTCTTTTATAGTAACTGCTCTCCGCAGATTTGAGGCTGCGGTCAGCTGAGCTGAAGCAGCTCTCTGACTGGCCGAGAGAGAGCAGGTAACTGAATCCAAGATGGCAGCACCAGGGAAGGGCTGGCAAATTTTAGCTCAGGGTAATATTTAACTCAGCAGCCTATTATAAACATTTTAAAGGAAGTCAAGGTAGCCCACTATGGGACCGGCCCTGTGGGGCATATGCCCCCCTGTGCCCTAGCCTAGCCTGCCCCTGAGCAGCACCAATGGACTTGTGTTGGACGGCTCTATGGATTGAAGACAGACAAGGCACCATCTTGCAGAGAGATCTAAGGGCAGCAGAGCCTGCGGACCACATGGACAGCTTAGAAAGACAGCGGAGAAGTAAGAAACAGGACCTGAGATCCTGCTGTGTGACATTCCATTTGTTTAAACTTTCACTGATAGTATTTTGGGAAATGCATGATACTGTAAGATGATTTCTGAGAGAAATGTATCTTGTAGAGATTCTAATTACTCCTATGTTTTTATTCTTTCTGTTTTGTAACATAACATATGTTGATTATTATATTATTATTGAGCTTGATATAAGAAACAAGTCTATCAACCTTCCAGAGAAGCAATTGCTGTTAGTGATAATATATATAGCATTTTCTGCCTTTTATAACTGTAAACCATGGGTATATTTGTTTGTTAAATTCAACATAATGCTATAATCATTATCACCAACATTTATTTATATAACACCAGGAAATTCTGCAGCACTTTACAATTGGGGACAAACACAGTAATAACCTATACTGGGTAATACAGACAAAGAGGTAAGAAAGCTCTGCTAAAAGCATACAATCTATAGGATTATAAAGTTTGTAAACTATGACGAAGGTCCAGTATGACCGCTGATGACGCAGCCGCGGTGGGTGGAGTTTGAGCACAGCATAATGGCCACTAGCATTCCACTGCTGTTTACATGCGCCGAACTTATGCGCAGATTAACATATGAACTGGCTGAAAGCCAGAACATTTAAAACAAAGACATTGTGTCTTACATGTCACATTTGGGAGAGAGCATTTCAAGCAAAGAAATTGTATCTCACATGTGGCTCCACAAAAAGTTAGGTTCAAACAAAGGAAAACATGTGCTCACTGGACAGGAAGGACAGCTAATCACAAAATAATGAAAGTCACCACCCCATACCTGAAGCAATGCATTCTGGGTAGAGGTTTGTAAGCCACTAAAGCAGGTAATACAGTCTCTTTTTGACCACACCACATGCACACCTAGAACTGGGGACATCTCTTCCACCTGGAGCCTACAGGACACACACTCCACAGTAAACTTATACCTTATCTGTATGTAACTTTTATCTTCTAATATCTGTGTGTAAATCTTCTTATTATACTTTATCTATTTCTATTAACTTTCTGAATCTTTTTACAAAGGCTAGCTCCTTCCCCATTTCAGGAATGCTTGCTATCTACACTACCATGGACTTTTGCTTCCTTCCCCCCATCTCTCTCTCTCTATGCTTGGCCTGTATTGTCCCTAGGCCTGAACACATGTTTCTTTCTTACACGCCCTTGCAAGCAGACATTTATTTTTATCGCCACTTAAACACATCCTCTTTGCACAAATCCTATTTAAACATACATAATCATGTGCTTGCTTAAACACATTTCTCTTTACACATTTAAACACACACAAACGTGCCTGCAATCTTTCATTCTGTCTCTAGCTCATATAAAACACATACTCTTCCTATTCAAACACACACAAACATGAGCTTGCTTAAAACACATTATTTCTCTTTCTCTTGTTACATCTAAGCACACACTACATAAAATAGCAATACTGACCATACACCCATATACACTTGTCTTACAGCATATACACTACTATATGTATATATATATATATATATATATATATATATATATATATATATACAGATAGGAAATCCTGTACATAAACATACATATGAGGATTGCTAATGTATAGTTTATTATTAATAATAATAATAATAATAATAATAATAATAATAATAATAATAACAACAGAATAGGGTATTAGATTCCCACTTCTGAAATAACATCATGCCCGTTAAATCTATAATGTATTATCTGTATTGTATGTATGCATATATGTATTGGATGTTTGATTATCTTTGTAAAGTAAAAGACTTGTACCTTTCCGCCTGTTTTGCATGTTTAGATAACTGGAATGAATAGAATGAATGAATGTTTATATAGATAATGCAGTATTGTGAAGTAAATGATAGATTGGTATTTATTTAAAGATTAACACATAATGGTGGGCTATCTGATGTGGAGGTCAATAGATGTGTAATATATAGCTTTGTCAAACACAGGGATCAGTGTAAGTGGCTCTTATGGATTTCTAGTTGGGAAGAGTAAGCATAACAACTGGGATACCTTGTTTACATTTGGCATGGTACGAGGTGAAAGCTCAAAGTTTTTGTGAAATAATGCCTCTAAAGTACATTAGAGATGTCACGCGTACGTTTTATTCAACGTGACTAAAATAGTGAAAAAGATGCGAATTGCGTAAAATCCCAATAATTAATGAGATTAGTTAAACGGGTTGTCTACAACCGTCTCACCTCCTTTCTCTCTTCTCGCTCACTCCTTGACCCGCTCCAATCCGGTTTTAGCCCCCTCCATTCCACTGAAACTGCCCTCACTAAGGTCACTAATGACCTCCTCCTTGCTAAATCTAAAAGACACTACTCCCTTCTTATCTTGCTAGACCTCTCTGCTACCTTCATTAGCATTGACAACGCACTCCTTTTGCAAACTCTCAATTCTATAGGCCCCTGTAACACTGTCCTCTCCTGGTTTTTCTCTTACCTCACCAACAGCTCCTTCTCAGTCTCTACACATGACTCCACACCCCCCCCCTTCCCTTACCTGTTGGTGTTCCTCAAGGTTCCATTCTTGGCCCCCTGCTTTCCTGCCTCTACACCTCCTCTCTAGGTGTTGTCATCCACTCCTTTGGCTTCCAGTACCACCTCTATGCTGACGATATCCAAATCTATCTTTCATCCCCTGACCTTCCCTTCTGTCTCATGTCTCCTGCTGTCTCTCGGCCATCTCATCTTGGATGTCCCAACACTTCCTTAAACTAAATATTTCCAATATTGAACTTATCGTCTTTCCCCATTCCAGGACTCTCCTACCTCCTCCCCTCTCTATTTCTGTTAATTTTCTGTTAATAACACTACTCTCGTTTCTGTCCCTCAAGTCCGATGCCTTGGGGTCATCATTGATTCCTCCCTCTCCTTCAAGCCTCACATTCTGTCCCTCTCAAAATCCTGTTACTTCCACCTTCGGAATATATCCAAGATACACCCCTTTCTCACCACGGAAGCTACAAAAACGCACGTTCACTCGCTTGTAATCGTTCGTCTTGACTACTGTAACCTCCTTCTCTGTGGCCTACCTGATTCTCACCTTGACCTTCTTAAGTCTATCCTCAATGCTGCTGCCCAAATCATTCACTACATTGGCTCCCCATGGCCTACAGAATTAAATTCAAACTCCTCACCCTCACCTTTAAAGCTCAATCCTGCACTCCCTACATCTCCAATCTCATCTCTACCTACACTCCTAGCCGCCCCTTCCGCTCTGCCTGTGACCGCCACCTCACTGCTTTACTGATCACCTCTTCTCAATCCCGTCTCCCGGCTTTGCGCGGGCTGCTCCCCAGCTGTGGAATATTCTTCCACGTTCCATTAGGTTAGCATCTACTCTCAAAGGCTTCAAGTGTGCCCTTAAGACTCATTTCTTTATTCAAGTCTATCAGTCCTCCTCCTAATTACTTTGTCCCGGCTCTCTCCTCCATTTAGCACCACCCTATTTGTGTCTTCCCCTTTCCTTTAGGATGTAAACTCTCAGGAGCAGGGCCCTTTTTCCTTGTGTGCTCCTTCTACTATTCCATCACTCTCTGTACATCTTGGCCTGCTTTCTTAGCCCAATTTTCTTAAGCTTTGATCTACTTCTCGCTGATTTCTGCCATCACTTTCACTCATTGTCCCAGTAATAATTTGATTTGCATTACCATGTTTCCTGTGTCTGAGTATATATTTTTGTTCTTTTTTGTTGTTTCTGTATCATGTTGTATCATGGCTCACTGTTTTCTGTATGTCATGTACAGCGCTGCGGACCCTTTGTGGCGCCTCATAAATTAAAGATAATAATAATAATAATAATATTTAGTAAGATCAAAGGAATTGTTTCATTATTATGGCGTAACACAGGATCCTATAACATAGAGCCAAGGAAAGTCTTTGTCAGGCTGAGAAAGTCGCTGAATGCACAGAGAACACCAACTTGGTATCTGCGCCACTGAACTAGGAAGTGCAGAGTCTAACGTAACCCTGATGTTCACCAAGGACTTCCACAAGGGGGTATGGGCTTAGCTGCAAAGGGTACACAGGTCGCGGTCCTCCTAGACAGTTACCAGACTGGTAAAAAAGGGTCAAGATGGTCCGGTTCAAACCAGCGGAGGCAGGCAGTACAACAGAGAGATCCAAAGCGAAGTCAAACAGGTCGAACTAAAGGGGCACAAGAAATCCAGAGAAAGGTCAGCAAGAAGGGATCATTAACCAGAATGCTGTAACCCAAAGAGTGGTCAGGGAAGCCGGGTCAAAACCAATGGAGAGCAGGAAACAGGGTATGCTGGAGAAACAGTGAGACCAAATGGAGATCTGATACTCTGGCACCCTAATGGTGCCAGAGTGAAGTTTAAATAGAGGCTGTGATCAGCTGATAGGAAGTGTCAGGCTGAGAGGCAGGATTATTATTATTATTATCATTTATTTGTTAGGCGCCACAAGGTTTCCGCAGCGCCGTACATAATACAAACAGGAGACCATACAGGGTGACATAGTACAGAGCAATAAACACAAAGTACCAATACTTCAGAACTCCGGGCAGACATATGAGCGAAGATGGAGTAGAAGAACAGGTATGGAGACAGGAGGGGAGAGGGGCCCTGCTCATACGAGCTCACATCCTAAGGGAGGGTGGACAAACAGGCACAGGAGGGAGCCATTAAAGTAAGAGAGAGAAAGGCGGGGCTGGTGGAGAGAGGGGAGAACGAGAGAAGGATGTTTGCGAAGGTGCAACAAGGTAAGGGTTAAGTGGATTGTTGGTAGGCTTTGAGGAACAGGTGAGTTTTGAGTGCCCGTTTGAAGGAGCACAGACTGGGTGAGAGACGGATGGAGCGAGCGAGCATTCAAATACTTGATAGCTTATTTGTACACTGAAATTTAAAGTTGATATTTGTGTGCTACATAAAAAAACAGTCAGTATTTAATTTATGTGCAAAACAGAATACTAATTTGCACCCCTTGCATCGTAACATGGTTTTGTCCAGGAGATTGAAATAAGAAGCTTCTGAAGTAAAGATCCCTAATGAATCAGGCCCCTTGTGCAGAACGGAGTTGTCGAATTGGGAGATATTTTGAGACAAGTGCTGAAATGTAGTTGGTGTAGTTTTGTTGATGGCCTTTACGTTAGAAACAGTAAATATAATAAACCATAACTATATTACTATCTATACTGAAATCACAGTTTGAGTGTATAAAAAGTGCTGCATTTGTTTTTTTAGCAATCTTATTTAAATGAAGTTTAAGTTGAAACTATATTACTTGTTTTATTACCTTGTGCTATATATGGATATTATGGAAAGTCTTTATTTAAATTGAACATAAGTCTCACATACTGCGTGCCATCTGTTTGCCTCTAATGATACTGTGAACTATCTTAAAGTACTATTCTAATGAAGAGACTGAAGTGTAGTTAAGAATTCTCATAGGTGTTATTGTGTTAGTTAAGTATAATGACTACATCTTATTGCATCATCATTTCTACTTGAAGCTATAAATGTGTTTTGACATTTTCATTTTTTAGAAAAGCTAAGGAATCTGCATTACAAAATCTTATTCATATACAATTTTGTTTTTAAATCAATGTTACAGGATAAGATTTAAAAAACAAAAATATGTTATTTTTCAAAACATTATTTAGAGAGATCAAGGTAAATCACTCTTGCTGCAAAATAGTACATAGTAATTTGTTTTAATTTTTAAGAAATGTTTACATCTACATTTGCTTGCTTTCCTTTCAGCTCCTGGGCATGTGTGGGACTTGTAAAGAATATTCAAAGTAATAATGGACCTATTTCTCTAAGTTATTGCTCATCTGTCCTCTCTCCATGTGTACAATGATAAGCAAATCACTGACCTCCTCTCTGTAAGCTGCTTTGTTCATTTAACTTCTTTCATTTTGATTAGAGTGGCTATATTTGAAAAATGTATAAAGTATTTGCATTGCAGATAACATTCATTGCACACAACAATCTTCTTGCCTCAGTTTTACCAATGAACACCTATAAAAAGGCACCAAGCCTAAAAAATACTCTGATCTCAAGCTTTTTACTGCAAGAAACCAAAACCTCAACAGGAACATGGCTGAGGGGCGGGAGGGGAGGGGGCAGAGGGATCTACTGTTTTTCTAATTATTATTGCACTTGCTGTGGATCCACAAAAGCGGTCAAAACATTCAGATCACATGTGACCCAGAAAGAGCATACAATCAAAGAAAAGATAACATGTGATACGTCAGGAGTGGTGTATCTGCTGGAGTGCCCGTGTGGACTCCAGTATGTAGGTTGTACGATCCGTAGTCTACAAATAAGGGTTTCAGAACACTTTGAGAACATCAGAAAACAGCTAGAAACACATTGTTTCAGTACACTTCTTAATTCGCCACAACCACGACCCTATGGCCTTGAAGCTTATAAGCATAAAAGGGTACCAAAATATTGGAGAGGAGACTACGTTAAAAGCATTTCCAGGGAAGAGGCTGGATATGCAATCTCCGCACCCTCCACTCTAAAGTCCTCAACCTGGATTTTGACATTGGCACATTTTTACAAAATGACTGAATATATTATTCCTGTCCTTCTCCCAACGTGAATTAATCAATATTGACTAGTGACCTACCACAGTTTCATTAAATAATATCTACCTTAATAACTGTATAGTCTGTATATGGCACATGTACAAATTCCCAGTTTTGAACTCCCATTAACACCAACCCTCTTCACTCATTGAATGTATAACATTTTAACATCATCTGTTTTACATATGCTGTGTGCGAACAAATAATACTATTTGTCTTTTACTCTCAGTTTTTTTGTCTTTCACTCTTGTTTGCCTGTATTCCCAACAACACTCATAATTTTAGAACATACTCTTAAGAACATACTCTTACTTCACAATTCACATAGAGCATTTTTGACCATTTAAATTTATTTAAGTTATTGTCAGGTGACGTCCCCGCACTGCCATAGGTGCCGGGGACAGATGCCTATCCTCCATTACTGCCACGTCCCAAAGCCTAGCAACGGATGCTCTACTTTCATTCTGTCGGCGGTCAAGTGCACCTGACCAACGCAATTATCTGCCATCTATCAGGGGTTGCTATCTTCTATTTAAGGCTCCTCCTAACTTTGTTCTGGTGCCAGAGTATTGGGTTCACCAGCTCCAGCTCCAGCGTTCCAGTTTCCTGTTCAATGCTCTAGCACAGGAACAAAGACATTAGCTGGCGACTCAGAACTGGAGACAGCGGCTGGCGACTCAGAACTGGATGGCAACTCAGAACTAGATGGCAACTCGGAACTGAAAGCACAGGATAGCACCACAGCAACTGGAGACAGAGGATGGCACCTCAGAGCTGGAGGCAGAGGATGGTACCTTGAAGCTGGAAGCAGATTATGGCACCTCAAGACAGGCGACTGGAGCTGGCATCTCAAGACAGGTGGCAGAGACAGTGCTTTCTGATGGGAATTTATATTGCACATATACATTGTGCATAACCTGTAGTGTGTTGGGTCTATCTGCATAGGGCAAATGCTGTATAGGCAAAGCACACTTATAGCTGCCTTTAACTGGAAAACTCTCTTCTGATCCGCTTTTACTTGAATATGGGTGTATGTGCTTGCACTTTCCGTCCAATTAAAAAAATGCAAAATGCACTCACTGTTCCCTGATAAATCAGGCCCCCAATGCTCAAGATATTATATTGTTGAAAGCAATCTAGCTACTTTTTATCATATTGTTGAAAAAGGTGGAGATGTTGGCTATAGCAACCAATCAGATTCTAGTTATCATTTATTTAGTACATTCTACAAAATGACAGAAAGAATTTTATTTGTTGCTTCAGGCAAAATGTCCACTTTTTCAAACCCACATCTTGATAAATTTACCCCATGGATTATGTCATGAATTTTTTGTCTTGTGAAAGACAGGTTTTCATATGTCTGTTGGGTGATTTTCTGCCTTTCCATTGTCGACATTTTGATCGACAGCTTAATGAAGCTGTCAATTGTATTTCTTCTTGATCTAAAGCTGACCACACAGGCTGCCATCATGATAATTGGCCCAAACTTCACAATATCTATCCCGTATGGTCACATGTTAGTTGGCACATTGAACAAGATACATCTGTTAGTACAATTGAAAAATATGGCCACCCACGGGCCATCAACAACCAACTTCTGACTGCATTTACTAACATGTCAGATAACGGTCCTATTAGTTTGATAGCATTGTTTTTGAGAACCACCTTTTTTTTGGGACCCAACACACAGCAAAATCTTAGCATCCTATCATTGGACAGTGCCTTTAACTGAATATATTTTTCTGTTTGTATTACATCAACCTCATGGAGTGTGAAACATGGTTTTATTGTGATAAAAATCAAACCATGTAAAATCTGTAGCAATGTTTCCTTTATTTTGCATATGCTTTTATTACACTGGAGAAATCAGTGAAGATGAGTTTGTCTGGTCCCCCAATCTAACTGTCAGTGTTATTAGTTAAACTGCATACACTGCATACTCCTACAAATTCCATCCTCTCTTTATCTGAACTTCACCAAATCTCTTCGTAACTTGTACTCATTTTTTGTGTTAAAGTGTTTTTTAAAAGTATGTAACAAGACTTTGTTATCTATTGCTTTAACCTGTGTTGGACTGCTGATCAGTGCAGCATAGTTTATGACACTGGCCTGACACCCATCTAGCCTGATTATGACCAACATATCTTCTTTTTTTTCTTTTCAGATGATCAAATGTAGCTAGCTTGTACTGCTCACAACTAAACCTTATGGTTGTGGCTTTTGATGGGAGACCCAAAATTGCCCCCACACCCTGAATTTGCAACAACAAGTCCAGGCTATCAGAGCTGTTGCTTAGCTCACTTTTGAGGTTTCATTTAATGTTTGCGTGGGTTTCCTCTGGGTGCTCCGGTTTCCTCCCACACTCCAAAAAGATACTGGTAGGTTAATTGGCTTCTATAAAAAAAATTACCCTAGTCTCTCCCTCTCTGTCTGTGTGTGTGTGTTTATATTAGGGAATTTAGACTGTAAGCTCTAATGGGGCAGGGACTGATGTGAGTGAGTTCTCTGTACAGCGCTGCAGAATTAGTGGCGCTATATAAATAAATGATGATGATGATGATGATGATGAATGTTAGGAGAAAGTCCAGCTAATGGGCCCCATTTACAGTTTAATGCATTGTTTAATGCATTTTGCCCTACATATAAAGATTCTGTTGTAAAAAAAGAGTGTATTGACATGTTTGTTGAGTTGCACATATCTGCAGATAGCTCCATCTCCAAAACTGCAATATTTCTGCTTCAGTCGTACAATTGTGCATTCTTGAAAAATTGCAATATTCTTTGTAGACAACATAATCTATGTATGTATTCACAAGGCAATATATTGTAGACAATATAATGTATGTTATATACACAAGAGAGAAGTGTCTTGACAGTGTTACTAATAAATGTGAACTTTTCAGTTTCCAAATAAAATGCTGTGAAATGCAAACACCTCACATGGATTGTTTACATGGTAATCTTCCTCACTGCAGTAGTTGAAATGGAAAAGATAAATAAATAATCCGAATAGAAAGCCAGGAGTTGAATTAATATAACTATAATGCTAATGAATTAGTATCGGTTGGAGAGGTCAATATGTAAGAGTGACTCTACAGTATCTTTACAGCAGCCCTCCAGTATCCACAAGAGATATGCATCTTTAGAGGAGTTTTTGTTAATTTGTCGTCTAATTGTGTTGCATTTCCAAGGCCATGCTATACTTATGTGGACATGCACTTAATGTACTCAACTGACAACTACTCACCCTCTGGTCCTCCTCTTCATGTGCAAAGGCCCTCAAGTCACCGCACGTTATACACAAACACAGATACAGATGCATTTTGGTATGCATCAACAGTGCAGAAATGCAAATGTTCACACCACAATAATTGATTTACACTAAATTTCCCAAAATGGTGCAAAGTGGCACCAAGACAAACCATGAAGTGATGCAAAGGGTGAAAATGCTATCTTTTTGGCATGTAGGAAAAAAATATGGGCAGCATGGTGGCTCAGTGGTTAGCACTTCTGCCTCACAGCGCTGGGGTCATGAGTTCGATTCCTGTCAATGGCCTTATTTGTGTGGATTTTGTATGTTCTCCCCGTGTTTCCGTGGGTTTCTTCCGGGTGCTCTAGTTTCCTCCCACACTTCAAAAACATACTAGTAGGTTAATTGGCTGCTATCAAAATTGACAATAGGAGAGGAAGCGCAGGACAAATAATATAGATGTTATATAAAAATAAAAAAAAATGGAACAACACTGGACTAGTATACAAAAGTAATGTTTACAGCTCTTTTAGAAAAAGATACAGGGAGGCAAAAGAGCACTGGGGCAGATAAAAACTCACCCTAACGCTATCCCTAGATGTCAGAGTGGTGCGCTTGTGAAGACAGGCTGTAGGTTTCAACGTGGCTGTAAACTCCGATGGTGGAACGCATGTGGACCGCAAACCGGAAGTGGATGGATCGCAGTTTGAAAAAAAAGAAAAAAGATGAGGGGGAGTATTGCAATGGTAGATTCCTACGCGTTTCATCCGCTGAACGGACTTTTTCAAGGATGGGTTTGTAGCTGACACTAAGGTTATAAATACTCTGCAAAAAAAAAAACCTTTATTAGAAAAAACTTTATTAGTAAAAAACATACAGAGACATGAAAAGACATGTATTAGTAAAAAACATACAGAGACATGAAAAGACATGTATCAAAATTGACCCTAGTCTCTCTCTCTCTCTATGTGTGTGTGTGTGTGTGTGTGTGTGTGTGTGTGTGTGTGTGTGTGTGTGTGTATGTTAGGGAATTTAGAATGTAAGCTCCAATAGGGCAGGGACTGATGTGAATGAGTTCTCTGTACAGCGCTGCGGAATCAGTGGCGCTATCTAAATAAATGGTGATGATGATGCTTTTGCATGTAAAAACCAATCTGCCTCCTCTTAATTTCGAATCTTTCCGCACACTTTACATTTACTTCTCTCTCCAACATGGTTGTGGCATAGTAAAAATTTGCACATTCTAGCTAGGTTTACCATATAAGTTGTAATAATTACAATTTACTGTGCATTGGATGTTATCATGCAGCAAGTAATAAAGATGGATACAAGGAGTATAATTTACTATATTGCTGTAGTTAAGAATTGAGACTAGGGTAGAAAAGAAAGTGGCTCAGGAATTTGGTAAGCATGCCTAAAGATATGACTTTTCAGGTAGCCCTTGGTTTGGAGACAAGGATAAAGTCTATACACAAAGTCTATACATTGCCCAAAAAATGTATTTGAGAATGGGAACAGGTAATGAATTGGATAAGATCTTTGGCAGAGTGGAGGGGTCAAGATGGGAGATATTTTGAGGAAGATTGGTGCTTCGGGAGCACTTTAGTTATATATTATATTTTATATAGTAATTGACAGTGCTGGGTGTGTAAATCAACATGGAGTTTTCTTTTATATTTATGACAAACATGTTTGATGTGTTGCATGATAAGAGGCTACAGTATAGCCCTGCATGCTGTATTTTTTAAACTTGAAATAAATTGAACTATAAGAGAGAGGTTTGATAATTGGTGCTGGGTTCTGTCAAACAAAGTCAAGTAAGATCATACATCCTTTGTGACACAGAACTGAAGTACCGGAGACCTCTGTGTTCATAGTTACTTGCGGTCAGCATGATCCACCCATCGGAAGTGTGCAGTGTCGCTTTGTAGGCATGTCTGTTTATATTGATGTCGTTTTTTTTTCTAATCAGTGTTTATTTTAGGTATCCTGGTTGTCGGGGTTGTGGTACTCGGAAAAACATACCCAACTCGGGAAAAGAACAAATTATTAAAAAAAATGTATGTAAATATATATCCCGAAACTTGAACATATGATGCTGTTGAGTTTTATATAGTAATATGCAAGATCAGGGAGTCTATTCTATCTTGTGAGCTGAAGTTATTCTAGACCTTTAGGGTAAAATACTATAATGGTTTTAATGAAATAAAGTAATAAACATCTCTTGTTGAATTCACTAATTGAAAAAATATAAAGGAGAAAAAATATAAAGGAGAATGATTATATTACAATGATGGTATTTACTTTAGTACTAATAATGGAGATAGATGCCAATTACAGACATTGAGTGATTTTTTAGATAATCATGAATATTGCTTGGATGGCAGGTTTCTATGATAACCCAATTATTAGTGTTTACATGCATCACATAGGGCAACTACTTATGATGCAGTATACATGTGTCTGAACAATGGACTTTGTATTAGGCGGCTATAGGAGGTCATGTGATATGCTTTCCTAGGAAGCGGAAGTGGTTATGGCTTGAGCTTTTTAGTTTTCTATGTATTATATCTACTCCTGAGGAAGAAATTTAGAGGTTGAGAAGCAAGAACGATCTAAGTTTGAACTTCATCTGTTTACAGAGGTAAGCACAGGTCTGGAGGAGATTTATTGCTTATTCACAAACCTTTTTGGTGTTTACAGTGGGAATATGGTATATTCACAAGGTGGAAGTATTTGTATCAGAAAAGTAATGGGCTTACTTCAATATATGTGATTATTCTCTTTTTCATGAAGTATTATTATCTTGGATTTGTAAATGTAAAGATAAGAGGAGAAAGAAGACTACATAATTTACTAATAATTGTTATTGAGGTTGTATGTTTTTCATTGTGATTTATGACCTTACATGATTTTGTTTGACAGAAGCCTAGCACCAATTATCAAAAATCTCTCTTTTAGTATTATTATCTTTTGTGGATTAGTGGCAATCCCATTTGGAGCTGTAAGGTTGCTTGGATTTTTGGAGCACTCTGGGAATAATTTATTTTATTTGTTTTAAATAAATTGTTACCATCCAGCGGTTTACCCCACTGGCAAAGATGTGACTGGCTGTCTCATGGCAAAATGCTTGCTTTTGGCTGGGTGGTTACTGGTTCTCTCACACACTTATTTTTCTCCTTTTTTATTGGTTTATGTTGCAAAACTTATAGTACAGTAACTCAACATAAAGCAACCAGAAGTCAGAGAATAATGTGAAAACAAACAGAAGTCAGAAAAAAAGCAAACATTTGTTAAATAAAATAAGTATGCAAAATAATGTAATATAAACACTTTATGACCACATCCACAATGCAATAAAGTGCCTCCTTCAGACTGGTGGTCTTGATGGGCCCATCTCCAGCCACATACAGTTTTTTTGCTCAGCGATGAATAATGTTTGGAACACAGCATGACAATTGCATTATTAACAGCTATGGATCTAGAGATCCTGAGTATAGCATTCAATGTGCCTTTCTTTCTTTTTTTTGGAATCTTCTGTAGTCATTAGAAAATAGGAGTGCATTTCTTTGACAATTGTTTCCTGTAAGTTAACTGGAGGTGTCCTCTTAACTCTAAAACTATTGTAGTTAACGCTGTAATTTTAAGATAGGTACAAATGAAATGGTTTAAGTTGTTTGAACCATAACTGGGCAAATCAGAATGGTTTGCTACAGGTAGTTTTAACCGAAAATAAGGCCTTGTAGAGTTCAGGATACAGATTGCTGTGTCACACTTTAGGGGGTAAATGTATTAAGTAGCGGAATCTGCCAAGTCACTGATATTCAGCGACCTAGCAGAGGAAATTTAAAACAGCAATCTCTTTCCAGGCAAAACTTTTAAATTTCCTTTGCAAAGTTGACAAATTTTGGGGACTTGCAGAATCCGCTACTTAATACATTTTTCCCTAGGACCGCAATGACAAGGTGGTCTTTTTAGGCTATTGCTCCTAGGACACCAGTGTGGTCCAGTCTGTTGTGTACTGTTATTATGGATTAATAAATATATATTTAATTCTTTATAAAGCTGCAGTACCATATGTAGCCTATAAGCTGTACCCCCTCCTCAGAGTCCTTTGGGAAGCTCCATGTAATCATTTCTACTAGGGTCTAGTGTCTCAGCACCAGCAGAAAACCAGGGCTGTGTGACTCTGGAGACCTAATGAGAAGCTGCAATCACTTATATTCTCCCACTAACACACCCTTCTGCAGCCATTTTAATGTGGTGAACAAAAATGTTTACTGCTTGAGGTGGCAAAGCAGCTTTAAAGAGTATTCACATTCATTTAAATGCACTTTCCAGTGTACTTCTGTGTACCTACACTATTGTAGCTCCATTAATTACAAAAAGACAAAGCTAATTTGTCTTATCACATTTCAGTTATATTTTACTCTGTGCTGTCTCTGTACATCGGGGAGTTAGAGGCACAAAGAAATTAATCAATTACATGAATGGCCACGTTGAAATTAATGTGACTGCTTAAAGTCAACCTTCAGTCATATTACCCTAAAACCAGCTATAGCCCACACTCTTTTCACAGTTCTTCAATAATTCCAGGAGCAGAACCAAAGAAAGATACAGTGAACCATAACAAAACCAACCCCCACCAAAGGAACAACAACTGGTGGCACAAATGAAAAAAAAAACCACCAAGGTAAACTAATTCAGATTAGCACATTCACAAGACAGCAACACAAATTAGCACCATACCAACCCACACTGTGCCACGGAAAACACAAAAAGACTCCTCAAAGCCACCAGGAGCAGAACCCCTGAACCCTCCGGAAGGCAGCAACCACCAACATTTACAAGCGCAGACATACAAAACCCAGGTCTCACATTATGGTATGACAGATGAACCCTATGCCAAGCTAAACCCAACATACTTCTTGTGTTCCTATTGCACATGTGATTATTGATTTTTTTTAAAAGTATTACACTGTTTTCTTTTGCTTTCTGCCGGTTTCTCTGAATATTAAAATAAAAATATTTATTCCGATATGCTACCAAAAAGAGGCCATTGTGTCCTCCAAAACCATAGAAAATTCACTTGAGTAGATTAAAAAGGAATCCCCATTAAACCTTACATATAACAAATATGTGAAATTGGGTCTGGTTCTTGTGGTACCAAAATGCTGATAATTAATATCAATCTATCCATGTATTCATATTTTGTGTATTTATCAATATATGATCTAGGTCACAGTTTGTGGTTTCAAACAGTAGGCACCATCTCACATTTGAATTGTGTATGCAGTGATCATGTGGCAAGCAATGTAATCAAATGGTTCTGCGCTCCAATACTGGACACAATGGCTATCATTAGAATTAAGGTTCAAAAGACACATCCATTATCTTAGCAGGACATTTATAAACATAATTTTGCTGTATGCTATTTTCGGGATGTCATCTTACAGTATAAGTTTAAGCTACTTAGAGCCTGGGGAGTAGTGGGCAGCTTTTGTAATTTTTTTTCCTTTTGTCTTTGCATTACTATGTATTCATAACATATAAACATATAATAATTCATAATTGACCTTAAATGTAAAACAAATCAGAATATGTGGACAGCAATAGTAGAGTTCATAAAATTCTACAAATGGTATCTATGTATCCACCTATCACTTACATAGGTGTAAATGTACTACATTGTTTTGCAGGTTCACCATACATGGTGGAAAAGGTAAAATGCCTATACTTTTGGTTCAACTCATTAATTTTAATATTTTGCCGTTTTCTCCAAAATACTGCTCAATGCAAGTTAATTTAGTCTCAAATAAATTGTGAAAGAGAAGCGACATGGGGACTATTTTTAGTCAAATGGAACATTTCAATGTGTTTATTAGGTTGGTATTTGTGAACATAAAAATGTGCTCTCATATGTACTTGGTGAAAAAAAACATCCAAATGAAAGAATAGACCAACTTCCAATAATCATCAGCTCCAAAGATATGTAGGGCTGAAAAGGCTTTTGAAAAACTAAAAACATCTCTTTAAGTGAGTATTCTCAACAGCTTGAATCTCTATTCAATATTTTGTCCCATAACATGAAATCTACACACATGAGCAATATCTCAGCAAAAAAATGCCCTGATCTGACCAGCTGCTTCCATAGAGGAGCAAAATTTTGCATTCCTGCAATTGATGTGAAAATCTTTATTTTGAACGATCAGTCAATAATACAGAAAAAAAAATGGGGTTGTGGAACACATGGAAGTGTACCACAGCCTGTCAAGTTCCAGGAAAAATGATGAGATAACTGGAAAATAACAGACATAGTCCACCAGACACTAGCAGATGACCAGTTTTTCACAGCAAAAGAAAGCCAAAACATGAAAATTAATTAAAAAAGATTTAGAGATAGGGGAGGATTGGAAAAAGGGAGGGTGGGGAGGGGAGGGGAGAGGAGGGGAGAAGCACAAAATAGTACCATGTAAAAAACACCTGACTAAGCAAAAAGTTGAAGGGTGGATATAAAGACAGGAAGGCAACCAGGGACGGCTACTATTCACCACCCATTGGACACTATGGGAGGCTGGTGCACAAAGATGGAGGGAGAAAGAAGTCAGCAGTTGGAGAACAGCCAGGTAGATGAGACCTGATAGAAGACATACCCCCTGTCGAGAAGGAAGTAGGTTATTTCCTCCATAGCTGTGACATGTGAGTTCTGGTGTCTGAATGCTGAAATAGACGGTGGGGAAGAATATTTCCAATTCTGAGCTTTTAGGGTTTTAACAGATGCCAGAATGTGCGCAATGAACTTTCTGGAAAAGTTATCAAGATTTGGAAGGGGGTAACAGAGTAAGAATACCCAGGGATCCTTTGCCACTGGAGCCTCAAAAAGAGAATTCAGAAAACCATGCAACAATTGGGCAGATATGGAACATAGTGCCCCTGGAACCACATACCCACCAAAAGTCAGGAGAGGAGGAAGGGAATATAGTGTGGAATTTCTGGTGAGTATAATACCAATGATAATACATTTTGTATGAGGTCTGTTTTATTTTAGCCGATATGGAGCTTTTGGCAATCCCCAGTCTTATATCCGCCCATGCCTCCTTGCCTGGGGGGGAAACCAAGATTTTTTTCCCATTCAGATTAATGAGAGCTCGGAGAGGAAGGCACAGTGTCGAGAAAGATAAAGTACAGGTGAGATATCATGCCTTTGGCTAAAGATTTCTGTAAATGGTTTCAAAAGAGTTGAGGCCTCTGTGTACATGGCTTAGGAGCAGGGAGTGAAGGAAATTATGGATTTGAAAAAAATTTAAGGGGTTAAATATTTGGGACGGGAACTTCTGCTGATATTCTGCCAGGGATAACCTCGGATGGAAAATATAGATGGAATTTTAAACCCACTTAGATCCAGCTACAGCAGTGTTTCTCAACTCCAGTCCTCAGGACCCACTAACAGTGCAGGTGCCAGGTGCCAGTTGACCAGTGAAATAATTATACCACCTGCTACACTGTGTGAGTCAGTAATGAATACACCTGTGCTCCAGCAAGGAGATATGGAAAACATGTACTGCTAGGGGGTCCTGAGTACTGGAGTTGAGAAACACTGGGCAACAGGGTCTCTTGGCAGAGGAACCAGGGGAACACAAGGGGTTGTGTGAAATAGGGGTTAAGGGAGATATTGTTGCGGTAAGTTTGAATTTGAAGGAATAAATTCCCCAGTATCCATATTGAGTGTAGGGAGCAGTTTAGTGGTAGCAGGTCAACATGCAAGGGCAAGGCCCCAAAGGTGAGTCAGGTCGGGGAGATTAACATAAGCACATTCTATATTGAGCCAAGAGGTGAAGACTGGGGGAATATAAGAGGTAACGATTTGAGTGAAACAGGAAGTTAGGTAGTAAAGTTTGACATCAGGGAAACCTCTACCTCCTCTGGGGATCGACCTTTTTAGGACATTGTCCAAGATTCGTTGTGGCCTATGAATCAATATAAAATGGGTGAGGACTTGTGGGTTAGCAGTGTGGGGATAATATTAATTTTAACAATGATGATCCTGCCCAGTCACAGAATAATAACTTGGCTCCAGGAGACCAGATTGGTCTGCATCCGGGAGAACAGAGGTGGGAAATTTTCATCGGAAAGAAGATCATAGCGAGAAGTGATGTATACCCCCAGGTATTTGATTCATCTGGACTGTCATTTGAAATTGAAATTAGACAGAAGGACCTGAGCTTCCCGAAGGGAGACACTGACCATCATTTGCCTCCGACTTTGAGCAATAAATTTTATAGCCAGAAATCATATTGTAGTCCTGTAGAATGTTATAGAAGTTGGGGAGGGAGATGGCCTGGTGGGTCAGTGAAAGCAAGATATCATCTACAAAAAGAGAGATCTTGTAATTAGTACTACCCACTCACACTCCCTGTATTTCTAGGTTATATCTAATCTAAGAAGCTAGTTGCTTAATCACTAGGACAAATATCAGTGGTGATAGATGGCAACCATGTCATGTACCATTACCGATGGTGACTAGGTTGGAGGGTATGCCATTAATCAGGACTTTGGCAGAGGGGGGCATTAGAATGTCAAATCACCAGTAAGAGAATTGCCAGCAAGGCTAAAGGCCTCAAGGGCAACTCTAATGAAGCTCCAGGAGATCCTATCAAATGCTTTTTCAGTGTCTAGTGAGAACATAATAGTGTGGTATCTCTTGGAGTTAGCAACATGGATAAGTTCAATGGCCCGTATGGTATTATCCCTTGCCTGGTGTATCGGTATTTGGTCGTAATCAATCAGAGAAGGAAGAAAAGCATTCAAATGGTGTGCCAAGAATTTAGCATACATTTTGATGTCTAAGTTTAGGAGGATCATTAGCGAGCACAATTAAATGGATTTTCACCCTCCTTAGGGATCACTACAATCCTGGCTTCCATTTCAGGGGGGAAGCTGCCACTTCGAAGGACGGTTTCTTTACTCTCCAAGAGTCCTATAAAAGCTGGGATTTCATAAGACTGTGGAGGGCCTTAAAATGTTGTGGGTCTGATGGAACTGAGGTCACAGGAGCAGAATGTTCCATGGTGCTGTTCAAAACAGTATTGAAGTCTCCAGTGACAATGAGTTCCCCTTGTCAAAGTCATGAAAAAGGAAAATCCAGTTTAGCAAAGAATAGGTTTTGCCGTTGGTTTGGGACATAGATGTTAACCAATGTGCATAAACTATTATTCACCACCAGAATAAGTAAGCAGCAATCTTTGTTAGCAAAATAGTCTAAAAGCTCAAGAGTAAGATAACGAGCAAAAAGGATAATGACCCTGTGCTTTTTTTATAGAGTGGTCACATGCATATAAGGTTTCTGGATACATTTTGGAGCACATTTCTGGGTGAGAGGAATGCAAAAAGTATCTCTTGCAGAAAAACCAGATCACCCATGTGAAACCTAAGAGTGGCAAAGAGTTTTCCACATTTCTGTGGGCTATTAAGCATTTTCATATTAAAGTAGAGAAGAATGAGACCCATGAGTGGTGAACAGTTGCAAACTAAAAACTAGTGTAAGGGAATAGAAAGGCCAGACATGGAGGGACAGAGGCAGTGTGCTAGGATGAGCAGAGGTGAATGGGTAAATAGGTGGAAATAGTGGGGGAAAGGTTATGTCGTAGTCTCTGGGGAGAAGCAAGGGAGTGGGGAGAGGGACCGGGAGGGGGAAAAGGGTAGGATGTTCACATGGCAGAATAGGCCAGGACCCACCTCTGGAGGAATTTTTCCCCCTTTAGACATGTTTAAGGGGAGTCCAGGGAACATCAAGGAAAGGACTCAGAGAGGGACAATAAAACATTTGCTCCAGTACAATTCAGGGCCAAGAGAGGGAAGGAGACATAGCTAACACAGGGTCATCCTCATCTCGGAGGATAGGTCAAAGAGACTGTTGGTTCCATGCTCAGGCAGTGCAGAAATAGAGTGGAGGAAGTAGAGGATGTGTGAGTCACCTTTATGTTGAGGTAAATGTGCTGAAAATAGAGGGGTAACATTAGCTTCTTCTGCTGGGCATCCAGCAAAACTGCAATGCTGCATTTTAGAAATGAAGAAACCACTACAGGTAACTCATAAGACATACAAGGGAGGGCAGGTGAGCAGGGCCCATATTGTCCCACATCAAAGCTGGCAGGCATACAGGTGGAGTGCAGGGGCACATAGGGGGTATAGCGACAAGTCACCAGTAGCTAGTAAAGTCAATATGCATATACGAGCCCTCAGTGAGAGCCAAATCACCCAACTTCACAGGACTCACCAGGAGATCCCAGGAGCATATTGGTGCAGAAAGTTCTCCAGTCCGGCCAGCAACACCACAGATTATCCACACCAGTCACAGGTTAGTGAGAGTGGCTCAATTTCCCGGAGCGGAGCGTAGGCATTGTCTCCAGCAATGTTGGGAAGCAGGATGGTCCGATACGTGTGTAGGGAACCATAGGCAGGGCCGCCGAGAGGGGGGGGGAGCGGGTACATTTTACCCGGGCCCGGCCATGCCAGGGGGCCCGGGCCGGGCCCTTGCTGCTATTTTTTGTCTTTTTTTTTTTTTATTTTATTTTTTTGTATTTTGCGTATTTTTATTTTTTTAAAAAAAAAATTCCCGCGGGGTAGGGGGAGGGGGGGGGGGGCGTTGGTGGGGGGAGCTATAAGAAATAAAAAAAAAAAAAAATCAATACTCACGTGACCGCGGCGCCGCGTCCCTCCTCTCCTGTCTTCTCCATTCACACTGACTGTCGGGCGTGACGTCATCAAGTCACGCCCGGCAGTCAGTCAGTGAGGAGCGCCGCAGCCTGACAAGACCAAAGAAGAAGAAAGAAGAGAAGACAGAAGAGAAGAGAAGAAAAGAAAGAAGCTGACAAAAGGTAAGGAAAGAAACTGAGAGGCACAGAGGAGGAAAAGAGAGGGACAGAGGAGGAAAAGAGAGGCACAGAGGAGGAAAAGAGAGGCACAGAGGAGGAAAAGAGAGGCACAGAGGAGGAAAAGAGAGGCACAGGGGAGGAAAAGAGAGGCACAGAGGAGGAAAAGAGAGGCACAGAGGAGGAAAAGAGGGGCACAGAGGAGGAAAAGAGAGGCACAGAGGAGGAAAAGAGGGGCACAGAGGAGGAAAAGAGGGGCACAGAGGAGGAAAAGAGGGGCACAGAGGAGGAAAAGAGGGGCACAGAGGAGGAAAAGAGAGGCACAGAGGAGGAAAAGGGGGCACAGAGGAGGAAAAGAGAGGCACAGAGGAGGAAAAGAGAGGCACAGAGGAGGAAAAGAGAGGCACAGAGGAGGAAAACAGGGGCAGAGAGGCACAGAGGAGGAAAACAGCGGCAGAGAGGCACAGAGTTATAAAAAAAAGGGGCAAAGAGGCACAGAGTGAATAAAAAGGGGGGAAAGCAGCATGGAGGGCGCAGTGTAGTTGTGATGGGGCTTGTTGCAATGTAGTGTGTGTGCGGTAGGTGGTGGCTAATTAATGGGCGCTATTTTGTTTGTAGGGTGATGGTGAGGCAATTTAATAGTGGGGATTATTAATTTAAGATGGGGTGATTTGGGGCCTATTGAATGTGGAGGTGAGTTTGGGGAGGATGAGGTCTATTTATTAAATGTGACTATGAATTATTTAATGGCAGTGATGGTTGCGGGAAATAGGTATTGCTAGGCTGTTTGCATGACGGGAAATAGGTTTATTTATTACATGTGAATTCTATTATTTTAATGTTGGGGCTGGAGGAAGGCCTAATTATTAATCGTGGGTGCTATTGATTTAACGCTGCGTCTGACTGAAATTTTCTAAATGTAGCCATTTTTTTCCCAAATAGGTCCTTCTACATTCCAAGATCAGGCAAGCCACAACTAAAGAAACCAGCAGCCTCGGGTGGAGAAAGTGAGAAGAACAGGTAGGACAGAGCAGCATAGTGTGTGAAATGTTGTGATTCTAGTAGGGACAATGCCAATGTTTGGTGAGCCCAGTGGGCGCAGGCCAAGACTGAACTGTTTGTGTACACACTGCATTCTTTGTATACTACACTGTGGTGCTGGATGTCTTAAAAGTCAGGAGTGCTTGGACATATGTGACGCTGTGGTGAATTCAGGACCTAGTGATTTTGATGTGCTAGCTATGCGCCCAACGGTGCATTGCCACGGCCCCAAATGTATGACCACATTCCCGAAAATTTTTGCACCGTCGTTAGGCTAGCCACGCCCCAATGGCGCATTGACACGCCCCTGAATGTATGACCAAACCCGCGCTTACTCAACTATGGGGGGGCCCCATGAGTTTGTTGTACCCGGGCCCTGAATTCCTCTTGGCAGCCCTGACCATAGGAGGACACCAGATACTGCTTCCGGTCATGAATCCTGCGTCTGTCCAAGTAACGGAGGTAGTCCACAAGCCTAATGGTGTCTGAAGGAGATGGACGTTTGAGGCAGAGACATCTGTGGCTTTAGAAGGTGAGCAGGGTGTCAGCAGTAAGGTGTAGGTGGTGGAATGGAGCCCCAAATTGGCTGTAGCAGAAGAAAATGTAGTAAGTGGCAGCACGGTGGCTCTGTGGTTAGCACTTCTGCCTCACAGCACTGGGGTCATGAGTTCAATTCCCGACCATTGCCTTATCTATGTGGCGTTTGTATGTTCTCCCTGTGTTTGCGTGGGTTTCCTCCGGGTGCTCCGGTTTCATCCAACACTCTCTCTCTCTGTGTGTCTGTCTGTGTGTGTATGTTAGGGGATTTAGACTGTAAGCTCCAATGGGGCAGGGACTGATGTGAATGAGTTCTCTGTACAGCGCTGCGAAATCAGTGGCGCTATATAAATAAATGGTGATGATGATGATAAGTGGAACTGAGCTCCAGGGACTATAAGTATATATTCTTGTGTACTTCTAGTCCTACAAGCACGTTTGGGCTACCAAGGCTTGTTGTGTGCATTAGTGCATCATGAAAAAAATCTTAAATCTATTTTTTAACTATATATTACCTAAACACCCACCAGTTAGCAGGTTTGTGAAGAGTCCTAGTGCATACAGCGAGGGGCATATTTTTATTGCTGACTGGTAAGCCCTCCTGTTATAGTGTCACTACTGATCTTGCAGCATGATTTTATCAAACAGAAATGGAATCCCTAAAAATATCCCTCAAAAGAAATCACTACAAAAACTGTAACATTAGAAAATATGAAACTTAATAATAAAACTTCACGTACAGCAAAAATACTGGTTCCAAATTTACATATCATACCAATTTGTGCCTTGAGACATTAACAAATAATTAATGTGTACAATTTCTTCCCTAAAAAGACATTGTCTAAAGTAACTATAAGCCACATATAAATACAGAAGCCATTGGATTCAGTTAGGTCATATTAGTACAATACACTGAAGTAAGTACATTTCAGGACCTTATAAAGATGTAAAAAAAATAACAATAGAATAAACATAAATAATGTTAGATGCCTATTAGGGGATCACACCAGAAAAATACATCTGTTGCAACATGTCATGTGGCTCATATTAATGATTCTTTTACAAGAAATTTAGATTTGTTCCAAAAATTATAAATAA
Organism: Mixophyes fleayi; assembly: GCF_038048845.1. NCBI lineage: Eukaryota > Metazoa > Chordata > Amphibia > Anura > Limnodynastidae > Mixophyes > Mixophyes fleayi. The sequence goes on from NC_134403.1 coordinate 107,521,767, forward strand.
AACCATATCTGTAATTATTTAGCAAATAAATATGTATATTTCATTAATATTAAAAAAATATGATGATCAAACTACTGAGGCCAGTCTTGCAGCATGATTTCACCAAATGCATATATAGATAGATACAGCAGATGTACGGTATACTGTGTTCATATCTCTAAAAAGTAGATTTGCACATGTCACAGCACAAATTAGTGAAGTCTAAATTTCAGCTCTAGGCTCCATGTGTCATTTAATAGCTTACGTTTGCTAACTGTAGCCAAAAAGCATGCTTCCATTGGGGACTCTGAGATTCCTAATTTGCATAAGAATAGGAAGTTAATTGTGTTACTGATATTCTGTCTTCCCCAAGGAGTTCATTAAGGATGCTGAACATGATGAGAATGTAACTTAACTGTCTCTTCTCGAAACAGGAAAAAATAGATACTGTATTGTTGATTTTACATTAAAACAAAACAAAAATGTAAAACAAGTGAAGTTAAATACCTTTATACATTTTTAACATAGTTAACATTCTTAAATTAGTTTCCTCAACCATTTCTTCAAGTGCATTTAATGTGGCAAGTTTAAAGACTATATTAATAGAACACATTCTTTCATTTAAATATCTGAATTTGTGATTATTTTTAAGTACTATTCAAAGGGAATTTGCAGTTTGAGTCAGTAAAATTTGTTTAAATATAAATGCAAGAAAGATTGAAAACATTTTGACACACAATTAGAATCTAGAAAATGTGTGCTCTTCAAATAGCTACTAAAGTTTAAAAGCTACCACAGGAGTTTAAAATACAAGAGTTAAATGACTGGAACTCCCCTTCAGTCCATCATTCATCTGTCCAAACGCATAATATTGTAAGGAGAGGAATTTTATCCTTTTGGTTGGGAAAAGAAAAGTTGATCAGCTGTTAAATCCACTAACTGACAATAAGAGACATTCTGAGATCATGGGCCTGATTTATTAGGGCACATATATGCTGATTTTGAGCATATCATCCTCAAAATCACTATGTGCATGCTCAAAACCAAAAGATACGACTAGCAAAACAGCCTTTTTTCATGATCTCACGCATGAAAAGAGCACTTACTACAGCCTATGAAAAAGGGGAGTGATATGGTTGAGGAAGGGGCATGTGGCCATAGGCAACGTACAGTATGGATGTGCCAAACTCAAGCACATGCAGTCATGGCTGTAGCAAGCTCTACGGCCGTGTAAGTAACTCTGTTTTTGTGCCATATCTCTTGCTCCAGCTCTGGGGTTAGTCTAGGTTAGCTGACAAGTCAGCTGGCATTATAGCCGGCTGACCCGCTGGCTCTGTACAGTGTGTAAAAATAGATTTTTTTTAAAAAAAAATTGGGGTCACCCCCTTTTAATGCTATTAACCCTAGTGCTGCCAGGCTAGTGCTGGTTTTGGGGAAGTTGGGGGAATAAAATGAGTGTGGTCCCCTCAATTTTACCAAAACCAGCACTACGCCAACCAGCAGGGATGGGTGGCTCTATAGCATGGACATGCAGCAGGGGTCCCCCTGCCATAATGACAAACCAACCCTAGGCTGTTCAGCACAGGGTTGGATTTCATAAGGAGTGGGGTCTGCAAAATAAATATGTGGGCCCCCCTCTAAGAAGATGCAGTCCTGTTTTGAAAGCACTAGGGCTCTTCCTGCACACTTGGGGCAGTAGGTGTAGTGCAATAAAGTAAAAGGAAAGAAAAGTGTAAAACCTGATTTTACTTTGTGGGACTACAAGACCCAGCATACCCATGGCAGCCAGGTCATGTTGGAATTTGGAGACCCCCTAGCGCCACCATGCCCTGATACTCAGGACCCGCTGTGACCTGTAGTCCCACAAAGTAAAATGTATATAAACCACAATACCCTCTTTTAACCACACTAATAAAAATGATAAAACTCATAAAATTAAACACATTAATCTGAGCCTCATATAACTGCTTTGTTTTATTTTTTAACCTAACTTTCACAATGGAAATGACCTTCTTTTCAGTCATGTTCCTTTTAAAATTTATCGTAGATTATTTTGTCTCTCTTTAAAGTTACACATTTCTGTGAGTAATTTGTTCTACTTTTAGGAGACAGTGCCGACCCTTTCCGACCATGGATCCTATTTTACATTCAGTCATAGACCAATATTTTGCATACAATTCTGCACATGTTCTCACCGGGTCTTTCAATGAATTAATGTTTGGCCTGCTCAAAGCCATTTTTCTTTACTTTGACTGTTCTGGATGAGCCCTCATGTATGTACGGGATGTTGTGTGCCACACTAATGGTCTGTGTGCCATATTTCATAACATGGCAATTAAAAATAGAATGCTTTATGAGGAGCAAGAGATTGGTGGTGAGTCTCCTGAAAATGTTTACCCAATAGAAGAATACCAGGCCTTTGAAATTATGTTATTCAGTAATATTTTTATTGAAAGTGGAAACTTAAAGTGCATATTGTGAAACACAAATGATGCATATTGTCTATCTTTCTATTTGTAACAAAAAGATCTAATAATTGTTAACCTAAACCATGCTAATTTTGGATTTATTTTTGTCTCAATTATGTATAAATGGGCACAAAATAGATGATACATGATACTTTTACTGGGATGTGTTTCTAAAACATTTTGACACATGTTAATTTATCCAAACATTTTCAATTCTTTGATGGAATGAGAAAAGCTTTCACAATGCAACATACATTTTTCTACTTAAGCAAATATATTGCCCATCTTTATACAGAACAACATATACTCTGCTTTAAACTATAACATATGTAGGATTAATTGACAAAGACCAGCAGATGGTTTAACATTTTTATTTTGTGATAGTCAAAGACAGTTTCCCCAAGAACCATTGATAGATGGAGTAGTCCTCCACTCCTGACTTAGTGCTACCTGAGCAATCGGGGGCTGCAGAAGCAGAGACAGGTTTTGAGGCCTCTCCTCTCTTAGGCTCAGGCTCGCTGGGGCCAAAAGTGGGGCCAGGCCCTGGGACTTCGTGCACCATCTCATTGAAAATGGCCTCTAGTGCTCTGGCAACCTCCCCTCTTTATGTTTCCTGTGGCTTATAATAGTATAATAAATATATTTATAATATTAATTTGTTTGCACTTAAGAATATGGCAGAAGACTAAATCAAACAAAAAGTCTCCCAGCATAAACTAAAATGATTTATTAATATAAATCACAATATCAATAATAAATTCTCAACACTAAAAAGATGAATAAAATGTTTCGGCTAGGTCTGTATAATGAGGAATGTCAGATAAACTTTACAATGAAGCACATGAAAAGCACACTCTATAAAATAAAGATAAAGTGAAATACCTTTAATAATATAAGTTGTCACCCATAATCATAGTCAATAAATAGGTTTGATTCCACATAGAGGGTGGGGTACGTAATTCCGGCACTGGAAACTGACTAAATGCCGACAGTTCCATTGTGCTGACAGGTTCACAATGTCTATAGTGTGATTGGCGACACTGCCAATATCACTAATCACAATGCTGATATTAAAAGAGTAATGGAGGCGGGTTCAGTAGCTATATCCTGGACCTGCCTCCATTACTGTTTTAATGTTGGGATTGTGATTAGCGGCATTGTCAATGTCGCAAATCACACTATTGACATTGTGAAACTGTCAGCACAATGGAACTGTCAGCATTTAGCCTGCCGGCATGTTCATGTCGGCAAGTTAACTGCTGACAGTTCCAGTGGCAGAATTATGACCGTCACCGCACATAGATGTTAATTAGCTTTCCAAGATGAACATAAATAATATTCTGAATTGATGGTGGTATCTAAAATTTTGAAATGAGCACGTCACCTTTAATATTTTCGATATAGTGAAAGTAATGAATAAAATGAAAGTGGTTAAACCGAGGAGGCAAATGGCCAGCTCACCCCACTCACCTCTATTGTGCCCATGGAGAGGATGCAAAACTGTGTCCATGGAGAAAATGTAAAACCCGAGCACAAGTTCCTCTCTACAGACAAAGTTACGGAGAGTGAGATGGAGCAACACAGCTTTGCTTCCTATACCAGGGGGCAAGAGGTTCCTGGAGAGCCTACTGCTATTGTATCACAGCCGAGTTTTACATCTCCTCCACGGACACAGTAGCCATCATTGAAGTGAGCTGGTCTTAACAAACTTTTCAGATTGTGTGGGTTGGAAGTCAATTTGATTATGCTTTCAGTGAGCTCTATTGTCACAGGACATATAGGAGGGAGAAGAAGACTAAATGCACTATTCGGAGGTTTGTAGGTGTTTGCATTAACTGATTTTTTTTATCTTATGTTTTCCCCTATTTGATAAAGAGAAACCATCTGTATTTGTTTACATTATCGAGTCTAAGATAAATGTACATTTTTCCAAAGTGCTCTACACATTCTACACGAGGCATGTAGAAAAATTGTGTGCCAGTAATGCATACAGTTTTCCACATATTCTTGGCAAGGGAATAGTCTTCTGCTGTATAAAGTAGAGCTATGTATAAGTGTTGCTTTAGTGCATAATCCAAAAGGCAATAAAAACATGAGCAAAATGTAAAAAAAATATTCACAAAAATAAAAAAACAAAAATATTTGGAAAAATGATGTATGTATTGTGCAATTTGGGAATGTTTTATTCGTGATAATAATAACTGCAGCACTAATTAACCAATTCAGAATAATGTAGGGTTGCCTGAGCTAGATGTTGGATTTATAGAGATTTGTTAGAAAAACAGTTAATATTTTATTGCAAATATAAAAAAAATCATTATTTTTGTTATATCAATAAATATTTAATTTATCTTAACTCACAGATTCAGTAAACATTATTTGGATGGATTTATTCAAATTAAGTGAATGTACCATAACCATGGGATTAATGTGAGCTATTGGCATTGCAGTAACAATATATTATACATATATGTATTAAGGTGTAAAAAAAAAAAAGGTGCTAAAGTGTTTAAGGTGTATTCATGTAGAATATGATGTAAAGGGTACCTACTTAATTGTGATCAGTGTTAGTTCAGAAATATGGCATACGCTGCACTCTACATTTGCAAATGAGTATCCTTTGTACTATATACACCTATATGTCAAGGGTTGATTTAAATGTAAGTGCATCTGACGTATGCCTGATGAAAACCTGGCCATTTTCTGCAGGTGCAGCGCTTGACACCTCTGTGAAGCATTCGCTTCAGCATATGAGCTTAAATACGCTATTTTTACATGCAACTTTTCTAGCATAAACATTTTCACAAATGCATCAAACTCAGCATCAGGCCCTGTCTATCTAAATTAGTTTAATGTGCAAGTAGTGTTTTTCTTGTAAATTTTTTACTTGTTTGTAACTACAGACATGGGAAATATATTTCACATGTATAATTATTTTTGACCTTTATTTGTAGGAAATCTTTAAAAGCCTTTTGTTTTTAAAGTAGGTTATATACATTTATTTGCATTTTATGTTACTAGAAAATAAGCATATTTCAGATTTAATAAGGATGAAAGGTTAAATCTGTCCAAGTGTTGCTTAAAATATGACCTTTGTGATCTTCTTTTTTATGAAACATGATCATTAAGAAGCTTAATTTTGGTATATTTTATAATTAATTGTCTTAGAAAGTATTCAGATGAAATGCTAATTAAATATAATGTTACAGTCATGTGAAGACAATGGCTGTTCATTAACCAGTACAACAATTTTTAAATAAAATGTATTTTGCTAAAGAAAGGACAATATGTCTTATATGTCTTTTTAATTATTATTTTTATAATAATAGAGTTTGCATAGGACTGTGAACTGAGTTATGCCCAATACCAAATATACTGACATAACGATTCATATATTATTCAGTATTTTTCTTAAATAAACAAATGCCCCCTATTCATTAGAAAGGGGGCAATAAAGAAGATTAAAAGAAGCTTTAATGGAAGTATAAGGATGTACTTATTGTGCATTTGGTAAAAGTATAATTTTGCAAATGTATATATAATTTAATGTTATAATTGTGGTGGACACAAATTACTGTACTTTTAGATGTGATATCAGTGTTAAATTAGTTTATTTCATTAGGAAATTGGATGACCAAATTAGCTTGTTCTCATCATTCTGGCACTCACTCCAAGTGCTGAGCTACAGGATTAATAAGTAATTTGACATCATATGGACCACTTATAGTATATCTGGGTGTGGTTGGAAGTTGGTCGCACACACTGATAGCAGACACCTTCCAGCAGAATGGACAATAAATATCCAATCTTTGGATAGGTGGATTTAAATACAGTGGATACAAAATGTCTATACATCCGTATTGAAATTGCAGGTATATTTGATGTAAAGCCTGAAATAAAGATAAATGATGTCAGACCTTTTTCCACCACTAATGTGACCTGGCAGCCAACACAATTCAAGTGAAAACACACCCCCCCCTAAAATTGTATTTGTTTTTCAAGGAGAAAGGATGTGTTTTTTATTTGACCAGTGTTGGTTTCAAGATTAAATTCACATTAAATGTGAAAACTGTCTGACATGATATAATTAATGTTTTGTGTTAAATAGTTGTCCATTTTGATCAACCTGTTCTAAATGAAATATAATCCTTCCTTAGCTTACATTAAGCTGAAGGTTGGTTTATGTTGTGTTCTTGACACTGCAGAACTCAATCTGCTGAAGCTCTGAAATAGAACTTTATGGAAACTAATACAATTGTGAATAACAAATATTCTCTGTACACCACTGGTGAACTGTGGGTCCTATATAAATAATTTATGATAATGATGTAAGCTCATTTAGTTCAAGACACCATTAGTCTCTGCTTAGTGTCACTTTGGGTAATTTGCTTGGAACATGAAATCCTTAACATATAGATATGAATAAGCTGTCTGTAGTTAAATCAAGCCTAATAATAATGATAATTATATACTATGAAATTGGGTTTTGGCAGGTCAATTCAGCACTTGTCTGTTGTAGTTTCACAGAGTGCAGGCTACCCAATATCCTTATACACAGGCTTTCTACTAAAGATGAGTGAATCTATCTGTTTGAATCTCAAATTCATGTGAATTCCAAAATGTAGCTATACCAAACAATTTTGTGAACTGCTCATTATTCATACAAAATTAGAAGAATAACAAGTTCCCACAGTAAAATTAGATCAATCACAGTCAAACAAAATAAAATGAGCTCAACTACAAAGCAACAGTCACATCCCAGTTGGCTGAATAATATCCCCGGAGGCAGTTTATGAGACTCAGTAGTAACTGTTCGGATCTAGAACAGTACAACAAACATTCCTCTATCCTTAAGCAAAGGTTTCTAGAAAGGAACTATAGCACCATTCTAGTGGATTTTATAGCTTATTCAGAAGTTTGGGAAATCACGAGGGAAGGACTTTTAGAAAAGACAACAAATACAGAAAAAAACAGGAAACCTTAGAAAAACACTGCTGACACAGAGAAAGAATGTGTAGAGATTCCATTTATCACTAGATAGAAGGAATCATAAGAAAGCACTGGAATATCCTCTTAGAAGACGAAACACTAAGGGAGATTCTGACCCTTAGACCAAAATTCATCTACAAGAGGACACATGATCTAAAAAGACATCTAGTAGAAAGTATGATTGCCCCGCAAAGATTTACAACAAAAAATAGCTCTTGGTTTAATGAAAATGTTAAAGGCTACTACCATTGTAATAGATGCACTGCATGCATCTCAAGTAGATGTAGACATACAAAACCTACCAAAACTTTCAGATCCAACACCACTGGAGTCCAATATAACATCAAAGAAAAACTTACTTGTGACACCGCAGGGGTTATCTATTTATTAGAATGCCCCTGTGGAAAGCAATATGTTAGTAAAACAATTAGGAAACTCAGTGTTAGAATCCTAGAACATCAGAGGAACATTAGAAAGAAAGTTAAACATCACAGTGTTCCCGTACATTTCCTCCAATTTCACAATATGATCCCTCCTGTCTCCAATTTTATGGCTATTTGCAAGGTTGAGAAGTCATGGCGAGGAGGGGCTTATATTAGGAAAATTTCACAAGAAGAAGCAAAATGGATCTTCAATCTAAAAACCCTCTCATCCCATGGCCTGAATGTAGATTTTGATTTTAACACTTTCCTATGATACTGATTCGCCCCAGTCTATGTTTTTGAGAGGTCACTACACATTCTAGGTATATATTCACTATTCTTTAATGTATGTTATATTTGGGAATATATGAAATATTGCAGCTACACATCGATTTGTCTTTCCCTAAAAGTCCTGAGCTTAAGTCGTGTGGTTGACAGTGTGACTACCATAATATGGTTGTTAGAGTTATGGGACAATCCTTTAATCAATTGTAAACTCATCCTTTCCAAAAGGTTGTCCACACTCAGGCTTCCCATAAAACAGAGTTTCCTCTAAAGCACCTCTATAGGATTGAGAGGACTGCACCATGGCTACCCTTTTTTTAGGGACAACCAATTAAATGTACTATTTTTACCCCATTGCTCAACCACATCGAAATTTAGGCTACATATGGGTTAATGAAAAAAGCCAGCCCATTCTCTCTGAGCCAATCATGAACAATTGATAGTCAAAGAAAAAACCCAGCACTGTCTATCTGTAGTTGGTGAAATATCTAAGCGGAAAAACAGTATTGCTGCCGTAGGGAAGTGAATGGTATGCCTACCATCAAAAGATATAGATTGTGTACCATAGCCTCTGGCGCTCTACTGATTCTGTTCTTAAATGCAATATAGTCTATAAATGTTGTAGTTTCACATTGTTTATTACAAACATGATTGCACTGCAGTATTAAAACCATGCAAAACAAAACATATGTGATTCTGGCCAGATCTTTATTTACATAACTAAAGGTTCTGAAAAAGGTCAATTTAATAAAGGAATGTCCAGATAAAATAAATAGTCTCTAATAGTCCCAATTGGGAATGTGCAAGGGTTCTGGTGTAATGGATCCTGGTTATTCGTGGTCTCAGCGTCCTATCAGACACAGTTCACGAGAAATACCGACAGATATTGGAGGTGGTAGCCAGCATGGTATGCTGATCAATCCCACAAAAGTAAGAAGAGACACTTACAGTTTGTTGAGGGTTCTTGGTCCCCATGGCTCACTCAGAACTGCTTCCTCTCATCCTCCTCACTGTGCTGGAGGCAGTGTTGAGGTATATTGTGAAGTCCTTGGCCATGCACAATGTTCATGCTGTGATTCCAGCTATTGTTCTTTTCTCAGTTTGCAGCTGCTTACGTCCCGTAGGCAGGGCCATCTTTTCCATTGGGCACGATGGGCAGGTGCCCGGGGGCCCCACGGGCAAGGGGGTCCCATAGGCAGGGCTCTTAATTAGAATAAATAATCCTGCAAAAGAAAAAAACCTGCAAAAAAAACCTTCAAGGTTCACTGAGCAAGTACATCTATCTATCTCTATACATCTATATCTTTCTATCTATATATATATATACATATATATATATATATATATATATATATATATATATATATCTCTTTTTATATATATATATATATATATATATATATATATATATATATATATATATGGGCCCCGGTGCACTGCTTTGCCCGGGGGCCCATAACATTGTTAAGATGGCCCTGCGCGTAGGCGGGCAATTCTTCCATGGGTGTGAGTGAGGTAAATGCTGGACACAATATATTGGTCAATAAAGTGTAGTCTCACACACAGACAGATTCAAATGGTAGTAGTCTGTGTTATCCAACGTGCTTCACCTCATATATAGAGGCTTTTTTAGGGATATATCTGTAATCAGCTATTAGACAGCTTGCAAGTTTAAATAGCCCTCCTAGCAGTCGCTAATTGGTGTTGCTCTGAGAGTAGGAGGTGCTGATCAAAAGCTTGCTGATTTGCTGATCGCAATGGATTTGTGGAATCCTTGTTCTATGGTCCCATGTGCTGTTATAATAAAAAGTCCATATAACTACATCTGTGCTTTTGCAGTAGAGTCCCATGTGGTATTGTGCGTAATGTTGTGATACACTGTGATTTTCCACTTTCTTTTGATGTTTCTACAGTGTTCTGCAAGCCTGATTTTTAGGGGTAAAGTAGTTCTTTATATATATTTTTTGTGGCAGGGGCACTGGAGGAGGTAGATCAACACTGCTGTGTCACATGTAATTATTTCTTTAAACAAGAACTTCCTATGATTATGGTTTGACGTGAACTCTGTAATGGGTTTGGTGGTATGCACATGTGTGTTTTTAAAGTAGAGCACTTGTTGCAGAAATAAAAGCCGCCAGTATTATCATTAAGCCATGTGTTCTGAGATATGCGCTTTTCTAGTGGTATGGCGCACTGGAATAGGCTGTTCTGGAGATTTTGTGCTCTTTTGAAGGTCAGTTTGGGCTTATTGGAAATAAGGCCTGTACGTTTTTCATCCTTCAGAAGTATTGGCCAATACTTGGACACGTTGGGGGGTATTCAATGGTTAGCGAGAACCGCTAAAATCCCGCGCTCCAAAAATATTACCGTTAATACGGTAATATTGCGTGTAAATACCGTTAATACGGTAATTTACTCACTGGATTTCAGCTCGCAGCTCAGGGAGCTGCAAGCTGAAATCCAGCGAGATATTACCGTATTAACGGTAATATTTTTTGAGCGCAGGATTTTAGCGGTTCTGGCTAACAATTGAATACCCCCCTATGCTGCTGATCTTATTTGCATGGACACTGTAATGTGTGATAAATCTCAGACCGTTATCCTTCTGTTTTTCTTTAGGCTTACATTTTGTTGCAAGTAGGAGATTTCTGTCTGTCTCCCTTGCTGCTAAAATCGCATCTTTGATTAAGGATGGATTGTACTCCTTATCTTTGAACTTCACACTTAAGTTCTCTGCCTGGGTTTTGAAATCTAGAAAGTTAGTGCAGTTTCTTCTCAGCCTCTTAAATTGACCCCCCCGTATGGTTTTAAGCCATTGGGTTTGGTGGTTACTGGTAGCCAGTATATGGTTACAGCAGTCCACTTCCTTTATAAATGTTTTTGTTTTTATCTCACCACTTTGCACAAGAATTTCTAAATCTAGAAATTCGACTCTCTCACTGCTGATGGAGGTGGTGAACTTAAGATTCACTTTATTGGCATTAATGTGCCTAACAAAGGAAGTGAGGAGATTCATGTCTCCTTCCCATATGACTGTTACATCATCTATATATTGACGCCAGACCATAATATGGTCTAGGAAAGGATTGTTACTCCAGATGTTGAGGTTCTCCCAGTGTGCCACAAACAGGTTTGCGTAACTTGGTGCGAACTTCATTCCCATTGCTGTCCCGCAAACCTGTTTGTGGCACACCTCCTCAAACCAAAAATGATTATAGTTCAGAATGAATCCAATTTGATTCTACAAGGAATGCAATTTGTTCTTGTTTGAGTGACAATTCTATTCTCAGAAGTGTTTCTATGTGGGAACATCCTTTATCGTGTTCATTGGCAGTGTACAATGAAGTCACATCACTTGTCATCATAATACAACCTTCTTTCAATTTTACATTGTTGAGGAAATTAAGTACTTGTGTAGTATCTCTAAAGTAACTCCTTTGGTGCACTACTAATGGCTGAAGAAAGGTGTCAATGTATTCTGAAAGATTGAATGTGAGGGATCCTATACCTGATACTATGGGTCTCCCGGGTAGGTTTGTAAGTGATTTATGAATTTTTGGAAGAAAGTAAAAGACTGGCAGTCTCTGATTTTTTATGTATATATATATATATATATATATATATATTCATGTAGTTTCTTGGAGATGATGCCATTGCTTACACCAGTGTTAAGTAAAATCAGTAATTCAGTATTGTAGAGATGAGTGGGGTCCTCCCTCAGGAGATCGTGTGTTGAATTCTCTCCTAGAAGTCTTAAAGCTTCTTATATGTACTGGTGTTTCTTCATCACCACTATACCTCCCCCTTTGTCAGCGGGCTTTATTACAATGCTGGTGTTATTACTTACTTCTTTGAGGGCCTTTCTTTCTTCCTTATTAAGGTTAGGTGTTCTAGTATATGTCCTCTGGAGGTCTAATTTTTCAATTTCTTCTTCTACCATTCTCTGGAAAGTCTCTATATAGGGACCTTTAAGATGGCTTGGGTAGAATGAAGATTTAAGTTTCAGATTTGTGTGCTGAAATTGATCTTCCAATTGAGTCGTGTGTACCTGTGTCCATGGAGTATTTAAGAAATATTTCTTAAGGGTCAATTTGCGCATGAACATATGCAAATTCATGCATGTGTTGAATTTGTTGGCACCTGAGCTAATGGCAAATTTTAGACCCTTGTTTAGCACCCTATTCTGATGAGGGGTCAGCGCGTATATACTCAGATTGTAAATCTCTTCCATATTTACTTCCTTGTTTTTGGCCTTGTGCCTAAGCAGCTTCCCTCCTCTTCCTCCCCTTCTACTACTCCTAGCTTTCTTTTTAGGTTTCTCAGGGTGTTCTGTGCTGGTTTCTCTGGGGATAGAGGTGGTGGTTCTTTCAGGGCTGCCTACTCTAAAAAATAGTCTATACATGCTTCTGGGTAGGGTTCTTCCCCTACTAAAGTGTGCGGTTCAGTGGTAATGTTCTTAGTGATTTGGTTTAAAAGTATGTTTCTTCTGCCTGTGACTTCTTATTCTGTTGTTCTGCAACCTTTTGCAAAGTTACATTTAGCTATCTGGTTGTGTTTGCAGGAATAGTCTTCTTCTTTTCTAGGGGATCCTATATTCACTGGATTAAGAGGTTTGTAATGGCATAAGGGTTCTCTGAACTTGGGTATTTGCTTAATCAAGGGAGATCTTGTACTATTGTTTTGGTGGTGACCTTTGCTTAATTGTTTTATATTTCTCTGTGTATAATTGGTGATCAGTGGTGGTCTGATTTTTGAAGAGTCGTTGAATGTTCTTGTTTTTACTTCCTTGTTTTTGTTCCTGTTTCTATAATCACCTTTATAATCTGTGATGTCTCTAAGGATTTTTTTCTGTTTGATGGATATTGTCTCTTGCCTGATTTTGTCTAATCTGTCTTGTGTAATCTGTTCCAAGTTTTTTAAAGTCTTCTAGGGTTTTTTGGTGGTCTTAGTATTTCTTTTATATGTTTAATTTTAAGATCAATCTTCCCTAGTGAAGATTCCCAACCTTTTATAATCGTTTTCATAAGTTGTATTGAGAAATCGTCAAGTATTTTGTTCCAATCAGTACGAAAGGATTCGTTATTTGAAATAAATGTGGGCTTTTTGATCATTCTAAGCCCTCTAGGAATAATGTTATGCTCTAGATATTTCTTAAAGCCGGCTATATCCCACCATTGTCTGGTTTCAGAGAAAAATAATTTCTCATATCTTAAATAGTGATCGCAGAAGTTCTTATCATCTGCTTGTGTTTCAACTATTATAGGTTTTTAAGAGAATATATCGTCAAGATTGATGTTCGTGTTGTTTCTTGAGATAAGCATTTATAGGGTATTAGACTACTTCTATAGGGGTGCGGATGTAAAGGTAAATGATAGTCAAAGAAAAAAACAGCGCTAACTGTAGTTGGTGAAATATCTAAGCGTAAAAATACTACAACATTTATAGACTATATCGCATTTAAGAACGGAATCAGTAGAGCGCCAGGGGCTATCGTACACAATCATGAAGAATTGTTGTTTCTGGGAGGACTTTATAAACCCTGCATGGTACATCAATCACCACTATTGTTTATTCCCTGAAGAAGCTCTGCCGGGTAAAACGCGTTACTATACTATTTCAACATTTGTATACACCATATTCTGCTGGAACATCCTAACTACATCGAGCACCACCAGATGTACTGCATTCAGAACGCTGTTTACTCCAGCCATCTACATTGGATGCCCCCCGCTCTCATTGGAGGTGAAAGATCTACATGGGACTCGCTGGAAGGAATTTTATTATGCTGGTATTAAGTGAGTCTGGCTTCATTCTTTTAGAACTGCGTGTACTTTCTCCATCTATTCTCCATTTCATTGCTGGGAAGCTTCATCCTATTTGGACTCTCAGTTTACAGCATAAGTGCAATACCCATTCAGTATTGATTCCCCTCTTGCATATTCATCTATTCTGCTCTAATGACCATACTTGCCTACTTTCAGTAGGCGACGTCTGGGAGAAGGGCGTGACTAGAGGGCAGGAGGGGGCGAGGTGCCTTGAATCACGTCATTTTGGCCCCCGCCCCCACGAGTACGATTACTTTTTCAGGGGGACAAAATGACGCGATTCTCTGTGAACCGCATCATTTTATCAAGGGAATTGTGGGATGCGGGAGAAATGCCAGCTCTCCCGAGAGTCCGGGAGACCGACCCGAATTTCGAGAGTCTCCCAGACTTTCCGGGAGAGTTGGCAAGTATGCTAATACCACCATCTACTTCTTTACAATGACACTTTGAATGCCTGAGCCTGATACATAGCTGTGTGGTTGTTCACTGTTTGAACTTTCATTGTGATTTGCACAAGCAGCGTTTGGATTATTTGCCTAACAGGACTATGGGACAGAATTGAGAGACTGCATGTCACTCACCGGACCGTGAGTGCCTCTTCCCGGACATTTAGGAACCGTGGTCGTCCACCATCCTGAGGGTCTGCGCATGCGCAGCCCTTTTCTATACTTCAGTGTATACCCCTTTAACTCAATTGGCAGATCAGGCAACCTCCCTATATTAAGCACCTGTGGTCAACACCACGTTGCCTGATCTTGGAGTCTCATTCCTCATGAGTCTCTGAAGGTGTTCCTGTATTACTCGTGTATTCAGCGCTGCTGATTCCTGTGGTTTCCAAACCACTTCTACTACTGTGGTTCCATACCACTTCTACCATCAACTGTATCATCATGACTGTTTGCTGATTCCTATCCGCTGCCTCCGTGCACTACAGTCTTCTAAACCACTTCTACGTTATTTTACATCTATGTGACTGTTTGCTCATTGCTATCCGCTGCCTCCGTGCACTCCAGCTTTTACTTCACTCACCTGCTTCTCATCAAGTCTGTTTGCTGATTACTATCCGCTGCCTCCGTGCACTACAGTCTCCTGCTTGCAACTCGCCTGTGTTCATCATCGTGACTGCCAGCTGAATACTATCCGCTGCCTCCGTGCACTACAGTCTCCTGCTTTCAACTCGCCTGTGTTCAACATCGTGACTGCCAGCTGATTACTATCCGCTGCCTCCGTGCACTACAGTCTCCTGCTTGCAACTCGCCTGTGTTCATCATCGTGACTGCCAGCTGAATACTATCCGCTGCCTCCGTGCACTACAGTCTCCTGCTTTCAACTCGCCTGTGTTCAACATCGTGACTGCCAGCTGATTACTATCCGCTGCCTCCGTGCACTACAGTCTCATCTCATCTTTGCTGTGACTTCCTCGAGCCTGCCGCTTTCATTACCATCTGCTACACTTCGTGATCAACAGCTCCTGCCCTGCGCTGCACTCCTGTTTCCCATCGCTGTTGGTTCCTGTGGTTGCTACTGGTTACCTCCGTGTGCCGCTGAGTCCTGCTGCTGTGGTCAGCGCTATCCTCCATCTCCTGCTGATCCACTCTCCACGCCTTCACGTGTTCCACTGGTCTCTACCCTCCTGTCAGCATTTGATTTGTATCTCATCTACTACCCTCTGCTGGATCATCTCCATTCTCCTGGGTCTCCTATGAGTCCAGTTCCACGTGTTGCTGACTCCTGTGAATTCGTGTCCCTGTTGGTCTACTCACCTGTGCGCTGCACCTGCTAGACCGCTGCCTCACCTATCCAGGGACTTCCTATCCAGGCGGCCCCCCGCCGCTCAGGTACCGCTGCTATCCCATCTGACTGCTACTGCTGAACCACGGTATGCATACTTCTCATTGACTGTGCTGTGTATTGCATATCTTGCTGGACTGTGTTTGGTTCTCTCTGGAGTCTGCTATCCGCTGAGTCTATTGCCATCATTGACTGTGTTATAATTGTGCTGGACTACTTCAAGAGACTTTCTAGATTGCAGACCTGCTCAGTCATTTATATCTATATGTATATCTATATTGTGCATATCACTGTGGATCGTGTATAAGGTGCCTGTGTATATCCTGTGTTGCAGCCTTCCCCTGTGCACCTCCTCACATATATATTCAGTGGTACAACTTGCTGCCGCAGACCACTGACTACCCGGATACCTCCACTTGGATTCCATTCCTTCACTCAGACAGCGGTACAACTTGCTACCCGCAGACCGCTGACTCTCATCACCTCCTTGTTTCTGTTGGACATTCCTCCTCTCTATAGCAGTGGTACAACTTGCTATCGCAGACCACTGACTATCTTCACGTGTCCTTGTCCATACAGTTCCTTGTGTATTATTACCTCATTATTACCAGTGTTGCTAGTCATAGACTTTCCTGAGCATCTCATCGGCCATCATTTCATGTTCCGTGATCACCTAGCTACCAGAGTACTCGATTACCATCTACATTGCTCTGGTAAGCCTACCATCTGGTGATCCCTGGGTAAAGACTCCTAGTGCCCGTGACAGTAAGATCAGGCCATGACAGACCCAGATGTGGAACCTACCGCCAAAGAGATGCTGCAACATCTGGTTAGCCGTGTGGAGCAACAGGATGCCCGCCAACAGCTGTTACTTCAGTGTTATCAGTCATTAACCTCCCAAGGAACATCTGGACAGACTGTGACAGCTACTACTGAAGCTCCTGTGCTTTCCTCCGTTTCCCCATTGCCATCCCAGGTGTCTACAGCTTCCACGCTTCACCTGCCTACTCCGTCAAAGTACGATGGAGACCCCAAAACTTGTAGGGGTTTCCTTAACCAATGTTCAGTCCATTTTGAGCTCCAACCTCAAAATTTTTCTACCCATCGTTCCAGAGTGGCCTATCTTATCTCTTTGTTTTCAGGACAAGCCCTGGCTTGGGCCTCCCCTCTGTGGGAGAGGAACGATCCAATATTACAAGATAGTGCCAAATTCATTTCTACATTCCGAAGTGTGTTCGATGAACCAGGTCGTGTGACCTCCGCTGCTTCCAGCATCCTCCGTCTGCGACAAGGATCTCATACTGTAGGCCAGTACGTCATTCAATTTAGGATCTTAGCCTCTGAACTTCAGTGGAACACTGAAGCCCTAGTTGCCGCCTTCTGGCAGGGGCTTTCCGATAAAATTAAAGATGCACTGACTACCCAAGAGCTTCCTTCGTCACTTGAAGATTTGATCTCTCTATGCCATCGTGTTGATATGAGATTTCGTGAAAGAGAGGCTGAGAAAACGACTTCTGCTAAAGCACCTCTTCGCTCTAACCCTCAATTTCGTCCAGTGTCACCCGCTGTGATTCCCATGGAGATAGGACGTTCCAAGTTATCTTCTGAGGAGAGGAAACGAAGAGTCAAGAATAGACTCTGTATCTATTGTGCTGATTCCACTCATGTCCTCAGCTCCTGCCCTAAGAGATCGGGAAATGCCAGGCCCTAACTAGTTCTGGAGAGGTGAAGTTAGGGTCCCTGGAGTCCTCTCCATCGTCTATGAAATCTAAAGTCTGCGCTTTTGATGTGACTATTTCCTTTGCTACCAAAACCTTTGAGTCACAGGCTTTGATTGATTCCAGAGCAGCAGGAAATTTTATTTCCAAATCGTTAGTAAATCAATGGTCTCTACCAGTGATTACCTTAAAAACTCCCATTACTGTGACGGCTATCGATGGATCACGTCTCATCAACGGTCTCATCACCCAGAGTACGTCTCCAGTAACACTTCAGATTGGTGCTCTGCATCATGAAGAGATATCGTTTTTAATTCTTCCTGTTACGACAAGTCCGATTGTCCTAGGCCTTCCATGGCTTCAGTGTCACTCTCCCCAGATTGACTGGCGCACCCCTCAAGTCACGTCTTGGGGGTCTGAATGTCACCATCATTGCCTTTCCCAAGTCATTCCTCTCAAGGTACAGCAAGCTTCCATCTCAGCTATTTCACCAGGACTCCCTCCTCAATATGCTTCATTTACCGATGTTTTTGATAAAGCTCAGTCTGAACGTCTTCCTCCTCATCGTTCTTGGGATTGTCTGATTGACCTTCTTCCTGGCAAGACTCCTCCCAGGGGCCGGGTCTATCCACTCTCGTTACCTGAAACTCAAGCTACATCTGAATATATACGGGAGAACCTCCAGCGTGGGTTCATTCGACCTTCCACCTCGCCCGCTGGAGCTGGGTTCTTCTTTGTCAAAAAGAAGGATGGATCATTACGCCCTTGTATAGATTTTCGTGGACTCAATGCCATTACTATCAAGAATCGGTATCCCATTCCGTTGATCACTGAGCTATTTGACCGCATCAAGGGAGCCCGTATTTTTACTAAGTTGGATCTTCGTGGTGCCTACAATTTAATCAGAATTCGTTCCGGTGACGAATGGAAGACAGCGTTTAACACCAGAGACGGGCATTACGAATATCTGGTAATGCCTTTCGGGCTATGTAATGCCCCCGCTGTTTTTCAGGGCTTCATCAATGAGATTTTTCGGGACTTATTATATGTATGTGTCGTCGTCTACCTGGACGACATATTGATTTTTTCACAGGACCTGCCCTCTCACCACCAACATGTGGCAGAAGTCCTCTCCAGGCTACGGAAAAATTCATTGTTCTGTAAATTAGAAAAATGTTCATTCGAATTACCCCAGATTCCATTCTTGGGGTATATAGTTTCCGGAGTTGGCCTGAAGATGGATCCTGACAAAGTAAATGCTGTACTACATTGGCCCCAGCCAACTACTCTTCGTGCGATCCAGCGTTTTTTAGGTTTTGCCAATTACTATAGACGCTTCATTCAAGACTTTTCTTCCATTGCATCTCCTATTGTGGCCCTGACTCGAAAAGGGGCTAATCCTAAGCAATGGTCAACTGAGGCTATTCAAGCCTTTCAAACATTAAAAGAGTCCTTTTCTTCGGCTCCAATCCTTCGACAGCCTGATGTGACACTCCCCTTCTTCCTAGAAGTAGATGCCTCTAATGTGGGCTTAGGAGCTATTCTCTCCCAACGCTCGGAACAGCAAAAATTCCACCCTTGTGCCTTCTATTCTCGGGGTCTCCTACCCGCAGAGAAAAATTATACCATCGGGGACAAGGAATTACTGGCTATCAAAGTCGCACTAGAGGAATGGAGATACTTGTTGGAGGGAGCTCGCCATCCGGTGACGATCTTCACGGATCATAAGAACTTGTCATATCTCCAGTCTGCCCAATGCTTGAACCCTCGTCAAGCAAGATGGTCTCTTTTCTTTTCCCGTTTTGAATTAATAATTACCTTCAAACCAGCTGCCAAGAACAAAAAAGCTGATGCCTTATCTAGAGCCTTTGTTACGTCCTCTGATATAGAAGAGGTTTCCAACCATACCATTCTAGACCCCAAATGTATCTCACTGGCTGCTTCATCCACCAAAACGCTACCATTTGGGAAGACCCTCGTGCCTCCTACTCTAAGGAGGAAAATCCTTTCGTGGTTCCATGCCTCTCGTTTTTCTGGACACGCCGGTGAACACAAGACTTTTGAGATCCTCTCTCGAAGTTACTGGTGGCCTTCAATGAGGAGAGACGTCAAAGAGTTCATTGCTTCCTGTGAATTATGTTCGCAATTCAAATCCTCCCGCAGAACCCCAGCAGGGTTGCTGCGACCACTACCCATTCCGTCCAAACCATGGACCCATATTAGTATGGATTTCGTTACTGACTTACCACCTAGTAAGAACCATAACACTATTTGGGTGGTAGTGGACAGATTTTCGAAGATGGCTCATTTCATCCCTCTGTCTGGTTTGCCTTCCTCGTCTATCCTGGCTGAACATTTCATTAAAGAGATCTTCCGTATCCATGGATGTCCATCTGAGATTGTGTCTGATAGAGGAGTACAATTCGTGTCCAGATTCTGGCGAGCCCTTTGTAAAACCTTGGGCATACGATTAGCACTCTCATCTTCTTACCATCCGCAATCCAATGGACAAACCGAACGTGTCAATCAAGATCTTGAGACTTTTATAAGGATATTTTCATCAGCCAATCAAGACAACTGGGTAGAGTTACTCCCTTGGGCTGAGTTCGCCCATAACAACATGTACCATGAGTCATCATCCAAAACTCCATTTTTTGTGGTCTACGGTCACCATCCGTCTTTTCCGGAATTTCCTGCCCTCCCGCCCACCCAAGTTCCTGCGGTGGAAACTGTTTGTCAGACCTTTAAAAATATCTGGTCTCAGGTCAGAACCTATTTAAAGAAGACATCTGTCAAATATAAATCTTTCGCTGATAAGAAGAGGCGGGCTATTCCACCACTAAAAATTGGAGATCGTGTCTGGTTATCCACAAAAAATATTCGTTTGAAGGTTCCATCCATGAAATTCGCCCCTCGTTTTATTGGTCCATATAGGATCATTCAAGTTATCAATCCAGTATGTGTGAAACTCCTTCTTCCTAAGAGTCTTCGGATTTCTAATGCCTTCCATGTATCTTTGCTCAAACCTCTTATTATCAACCGTTTTTCAACTCCTCCCTCAGCTCCGCAGCCAGTTCAAGTTCATCAGGAGGAGGATTTTGAGATTACCGAGGTACTAGATGCAAAAATTTCGCGAGGAGTCCTCCACTTCCTCGTTCATTGGAAGGGCTTTGGTCCTGAGGAGCGCTCTTGGATCAAAGCTGAAGATCTTAATGCTCCTGCCCTTTTGAAGAAGTTTTACTCCAAAAATCCGGACAAGCCCGGTTCCAGGCGTTCTGTGCCCACCTTTAAAAGGGGGGGTACTGTCACTCACCGGACCGTGAGTGCCTCTTCCCGGACATTTAGGAACCGTGGTCGTCCACCATCCTGAGGGTCTGCGCATGCGCAGCCCTTTTCTATACTTCAGTGTATACCCCTTTAACTCAATTGGCAGATCAGGCAACCTCCCTATATTAAGCACCTGTGGTCAACACCACGTTGCCTGATCTTGGAGTCTCATTCCTCATGAGTCTCTGAAGGTGTTCCTGTATTACTCGTGTATTCAGCGCTGCTGATTCCTGTGGTTTCCAAACCACTTCTACTACTGTGGTTCCATACCACTTCTACCATCAACTGTATCATCATGACTGTTTGCTGATTCCTATCCGCTGCCTCCGTGCACTACAGTCTTCTAAACCACTTCTACGTTATTTTACATCTATGTGACTGTTTGCTCATTGCTATCCGCTGCCTCCGTGCACTCCAGCTTTTACTTCACTCACCTGCTTCTCATCAAGTCTGTTTGCTGATTACTATCCGCTGCCTCCGTGCACTACAGTCTCCTGCTTGCAACTCGCCTGTGTTCATCATCGTGACTGCCAGCTGAATACTATCCGCTGCCTCCGTGCACTACAGTCTCCTGCTTTCAACTCGCCTGTGTTCAACATCGTGACTGCCAGCTGATTACTATCCGCTGCCTCCGTGCACTACAGTCTCCTGCTTGCAACTCGCCTGTGTTCATCATCGTGACTGCCAGCTGAATACTATCCGCTGCCTCCGTGCACTACAGTCTCCTGCTTTCAACTCGCCTGTGTTCAACATCGTGACTGCCAGCTGATTACTATCCGCTGCCTCCGTGCACTACAGTCTCATCTCATCTTTGCTGTGACTTCCTCGAGCCTGCCGCTTTCATTACCATCTGCTACACTTCGTGATCAACAGCTCCTGCCCTGCGCTGCACTCCTGTTTCCCATCGCTGTTGGTTCCTGTGGTTGCTACTGGTTACCTCCGTGTGCCGCTGAGTCCTGCTGCTGTGGTCAGCGCTATCCTCCATCTCCTGCTGATCCACTCTCCACGCCTTCACGTGTTCCACTGGTCTCTACCCTCCTGTCAGCATTTGATTTGTATCTCATCTACTACCCTCTGCTGGATCATCTCCATTCTCCTGGGTCTCCTATGAGTCCAGTTCCACGTGTTGCTGACTCCTGTGAATTCGTGTCCCTGTTGGTCTACTCACCTGTGCGCTGCACCTGCTAGACCGCTGCCTCACCTATCCAGGGACTTCCTATCCAGGCGGCCCCCCGCCGCTCAGGTACCGCTGCTATCCCATCTGACTGCTACTGCTGAACCACGGTATGCATACTTCTCATTGACTGTGCTGTGTATTGCATATCTTGCTGGACTGTGTTTGGTTCTCTCTGGAGTCTGCTATCCGCTGAGTCTATTGCCATCATTGACTGTGTTATAATTGTGCTGGACTACTTCAAGAGACTTTCTAGATTGCAGACCTGCTCAGTCATTTATATCTATATGTATATCTATATTGTGCATATCACTGTGGATCGTGTATAAGGTGCCTGTGTATATCCTGTGTTGCAGCCTTCCCCTGTGCACCTCCTCACATATATATTCAGTGGTACAACTTGCTGCCGCAGACCACTGACTACCCGGATACCTCCACTTGGATTCCATTCCTTCACTCAGACAGCGGTACAACTTGCTACCCGCAGACCGCTGACTCTCATCACCTCCTTGTTTCTGTTGGACATTCCTCCTCTCTATAGCAGTGGTACAACTTGCTATCGCAGACCACTGACTATCTTCACGTGTCCTTGTCCATACAGTTCCTTGTGTATTATTACCTCATTATTACCAGTGTTGCTAGTCATAGACTTTCCTGAGCATCTCATCGGCCATCATTTCATGTTCCGTGATCACCTAGCTACCAGAGTACTCGATTACCATCTACATTGCTCTGGTAAGCCTACCATCTGGTGATCCCTGGGTAAAGACTCCTAGTGCCCGTGACAGTAAGATCAGGCCATGACAGACCCAGATGTGGAACCTACCGCCAAAGAGATGCTGCAACATCTGGTTAGCCGTGTGGAGCAACAGGATGCCCGCCAACAGCTGTTACTTCAGTGTTATCAGTCATTAACCTCCCAAGGAACATCTGGACAGACTGTGACAGCTACTACTGAAGCTCCTGTGCTTTCCTCCGTTTCCCCATTGCCATCCCAGGTGTCTACAGCTTCCACGCTTCACCTGCCTACTCCGTCAAAGTACGATGGAGACCCCAAAACTTGTAGGGGTTTCCTTAACCAATGTTCAGTCCATTTTGAGCTCCAACCTCAAAATTTTTCTACCCATCGTTCCAGAGTGGCCTATCTTATCTCTTTGTTTTCAGGACAAGCCCTGGCTTGGGCCTCCCCTCTGTGGGAGAGGAACGATCCAATATTACAAGATAGTGCCAAATTCATTTCTACATTCCGAAGTGTGTTCGATGAACCAGGTCGTGTGACCTCCGCTGCTTCCAGCATCCTCCGTCTGCGACAAGGATCTCATACTGTAGGCCAGTACGTCATTCAATTTAGGATCTTAGCCTCTGAACTTCAGTGGAACACTGAAGCCCTAGTTGCCGCCTTCTGGCAGGGGCTTTCCGATAAAATTAAAGATGCACTGACTACCCAAGAGCTTCCTTCGTCACTTGAAGATTTGATCTCTCTATGCCATCGTGTTGATATGAGATTTCGTGAAAGAGAGGCTGAGAAAACGACTTCTGCTAAAGCACCTCTTCGCTCTAACCCTCAATTTCGTCCAGTGTCACCCGCTGTGATTCCCATGGAGATAGGACGTTCCAAGTTATCTTCTGAGGAGAGGAAACGAAGAGTCAAGAATAGACTCTGTATCTATTGTGCTGATTCCACTCATGTCCTCAGCTCCTGCCCTAAGAGATCGGGAAATGCCAGGCCCTAACTAGTTCTGGAGAGGTGAAGTTAGGGTCCCTGGAGTCCTCTCCATCGTCTATGAAATCTAAAGTCTGCGCTTTTGATGTGACTATTTCCTTTGCTACCAAAACCTTTGAGTCACAGGCTTTGATTGATTCCAGAGCAGCAGGAAATTTTATTTCCAAATCGTTAGTAAATCAATGGTCTCTACCAGTGATTACCTTAAAAACTCCCATTACTGTGACGGCTATCGATGGATCACGTCTCATCAACGGTCTCATCACCCAGAGTACGTCTCCAGTAACACTTCAGATTGGTGCTCTGCATCATGAAGAGATATCGTTTTTAATTCTTCCTGTTACGACAAGTCCGATTGTCCTAGGCCTTCCATGGCTTCAGTGTCACTCTCCCCAGATTGACTGGCGCACCCCTCAAGTCACGTCTTGGGGGTCTGAATGTCACCATCATTGCCTTTCCCAAGTCATTCCTCTCAAGGTACAGCAAGCTTCCATCTCAGCTATTTCACCAGGACTCCCTCCTCAATATGCTTCATTTACCGATGTTTTTGATAAAGCTCAGTCTGAACGTCTTCCTCCTCATCGTTCTTGGGATTGTCTGATTGACCTTCTTCCTGGCAAGACTCCTCCCAGGGGCCGGGTCTATCCACTCTCGTTACCTGAAACTCAAGCTACATCTGAATATATACGGGAGAACCTCCAGCGTGGGTTCATTCGACCTTCCACCTCGCCCGCTGGAGCTGGGTTCTTCTTTGTCAAAAAGAAGGATGGATCATTACGCCCTTGTATAGATTTTCGTGGACTCAATGCCATTACTATCAAGAATCGGTATCCCATTCCGTTGATCACTGAGCTATTTGACCGCATCAAGGGAGCCCGTATTTTTACTAAGTTGGATCTTCGTGGTGCCTACAATTTAATCAGAATTCGTTCCGGTGACGAATGGAAGACAGCGTTTAACACCAGAGACGGGCATTACGAATATCTGGTAATGCCTTTCGGGCTATGTAATGCCCCCGCTGTTTTTCAGGGCTTCATCAATGAGATTTTTCGGGACTTATTATATGTATGTGTCGTCGTCTACCTGGACGACATATTGATTTTTTCACAGGACCTGCCCTCTCACCACCAACATGTGGCAGAAGTCCTCTCCAGGCTACGGAAAAATTCATTGTTCTGTAAATTAGAAAAATGTTCATTCGAATTACCCCAGATTCCATTCTTGGGGTATATAGTTTCCGGAGTTGGCCTGAAGATGGATCCTGACAAAGTAAATGCTGTACTACATTGGCCCCAGCCAACTACTCTTCGTGCGATCCAGCGTTTTTTAGGTTTTGCCAATTACTATAGACGCTTCATTCAAGACTTTTCTTCCATTGCATCTCCTATTGTGGCCCTGACTCGAAAAGGGGCTAATCCTAAGCAATGGTCAACTGAGGCTATTCAAGCCTTTCAAACATTAAAAGAGTCCTTTTCTTCGGCTCCAATCCTTCGACAGCCTGATGTGACACTCCCCTTCTTCCTAGAAGTAGATGCCTCTAATGTGGGCTTAGGAGCTATTCTCTCCCAACGCTCGGAACAGCAAAAATTCCACCCTTGTGCCTTCTATTCTCGGGGTCTCCTACCCGCAGAGAAAAATTATACCATCGGGGACAAGGAATTACTGGCTATCAAAGTCGCACTAGAGGAATGGAGATACTTGTTGGAGGGAGCTCGCCATCCGGTGACGATCTTCACGGATCATAAGAACTTGTCATATCTCCAGTCTGCCCAATGCTTGAACCCTCGTCAAGCAAGATGGTCTCTTTTCTTTTCCCGTTTTGAATTAATAATTACCTTCAAACCAGCTGCCAAGAACAAAAAAGCTGATGCCTTATCTAGAGCCTTTGTTACGTCCTCTGATATAGAAGAGGTTTCCAACCATACCATTCTAGACCCCAAATGTATCTCACTGGCTGCTTCATCCACCAAAACGCTACCATTTGGGAAGACCCTCGTGCCTCCTACTCTAAGGAGGAAAATCCTTTCGTGGTTCCATGCCTCTCGTTTTTCTGGACACGCCGGTGAACACAAGACTTTTGAGATCCTCTCTCGAAGTTACTGGTGGCCTTCAATGAGGAGAGACGTCAAAGAGTTCATTGCTTCCTGTGAATTATGTTCGCAATTCAAATCCTCCCGCAGAACCCCAGCAGGGTTGCTGCGACCACTACCCATTCCGTCCAAACCATGGACCCATATTAGTATGGATTTCGTTACTGACTTACCACCTAGTAAGAACCATAACACTATTTGGGTGGTAGTGGACAGATTTTCGAAGATGGCTCATTTCATCCCTCTGTCTGGTTTGCCTTCCTCGTCTATCCTGGCTGAACATTTCATTAAAGAGATCTTCCGTATCCATGGATGTCCATCTGAGATTGTGTCTGATAGAGGAGTACAATTCGTGTCCAGATTCTGGCGAGCCCTTTGTAAAACCTTGGGCATACGATTAGCACTCTCATCTTCTTACCATCCGCAATCCAATGGACAAACCGAACGTGTCAATCAAGATCTTGAGACTTTTATAAGGATATTTTCATCAGCCAATCAAGACAACTGGGTAGAGTTACTCCCTTGGGCTGAGTTCGCCCATAACAACATGTACCATGAGTCATCATCCAAAACTCCATTTTTTGTGGTCTACGGTCACCATCCGTCTTTTCCGGAATTTCCTGCCCTCCCGCCCACCCAAGTTCCTGCGGTGGAAACTGTTTGTCAGACCTTTAAAAATATCTGGTCTCAGGTCAGAACCTATTTAAAGAAGACATCTGTCAAATATAAATCTTTCGCTGATAAGAAGAGGCGGGCTATTCCACCACTAAAAATTGGAGATCGTGTCTGGTTATCCACAAAAAATATTCGTTTGAAGGTTCCATCCATGAAATTCGCCCCTCGTTTTATTGGTCCATATAGGATCATTCAAGTTATCAATCCAGTATGTGTGAAACTCCTTCTTCCTAAGAGTCTTCGGATTTCTAATGCCTTCCATGTATCTTTGCTCAAACCTCTTATTATCAACCGTTTTTCAACTCCTCCCTCAGCTCCGCAGCCAGTTCAAGTTCATCAGGAGGAGGATTTTGAGATTACCGAGGTACTAGATGCAAAAATTTCGCGAGGAGTCCTCCACTTCCTCGTTCATTGGAAGGGCTTTGGTCCTGAGGAGCGCTCTTGGATCAAAGCTGAAGATCTTAATGCTCCTGCCCTTTTGAAGAAGTTTTACTCCAAAAATCCGGACAAGCCCGGTTCCAGGCGTTCTGTGCCCACCTTTAAAAGGGGGGGTACTGTCACTCACCGGACCGTGAGTGCCTCTTCCCGGACATTTAGGAACCGTGGTCGTCCACCATCCTGAGGGTCTGCGCATGCGCAGCCCTTTTCTATACTTCAGTGTATACCCCTTTAACTCAATTGGCAGATCAGGCAACCTCCCTATATTAAGCACCTGTGGTCAACACCACGTTGCCTGATCTTGGAGTCTCATTCCTCATGAGTCTCTGAAGGTGTTCCTGTATTACTCGTGTATTCAGCGCTGCTGATTCCTGTGGTTTCCAAACCACTTCTACTACTGTGGTTCCATACCACTTCTACCATCAACTGTATCATCATGACTGTTTGCTGATTCCTATCCGCTGCCTCCGTGCACTACAGTCTTCTAAACCACTTCTACGTTATTTTACATCTATGTGACTGTTTGCTCATTGCTATCCGCTGCCTCCGTGCACTCCAGCTTTTACTTCACTCACCTGCTTCTCATCAAGTCTGTTTGCTGATTACTATCCGCTGCCTCCGTGCACTACAGTCTCCTGCTTGCAACTCGCCTGTGTTCATCATCGTGACTGCCAGCTGAATACTATCCGCTGCCTCCGTGCACTACAGTCTCCTGCTTTCAACTCGCCTGTGTTCAACATCGTGACTGCCAGCTGATTACTATCCGCTGCCTCCGTGCACTACAGTCTCCTGCTTGCAACTCGCCTGTGTTCATCATCGTGACTGCCAGCTGAATACTATCCGCTGCCTCCGTGCACTACAGTCTCCTGCTTTCAACTCGCCTGTGTTCAACATCGTGACTGCCAGCTGATTACTATCCGCTGCCTCCGTGCACTACAGTCTCATCTCATCTTTGCTGTGACTTCCTCGAGCCTGCCGCTTTCATTACCATCTGCTACACTTCGTGATCAACAGCTCCTGCCCTGCGCTGCACTCCTGTTTCCCATCGCTGTTGGTTCCTGTGGTTGCTACTGGTTACCTCCGTGTGCCGCTGAGTCCTGCTGCTGTGGTCAGCGCTATCCTCCATCTCCTGCTGATCCACTCTCCACGCCTTCACGTGTTCCACTGGTCTCTACCCTCCTGTCAGCATTTGATTTGTATCTCATCTACTACCCTCTGCTGGATCATCTCCATTCTCCTGGGTCTCCTATGAGTCCAGTTCCACGTGTTGCTGACTCCTGTGAATTCGTGTCCCTGTTGGTCTACTCACCTGTGCGCTGCACCTGCTAGACCGCTGCCTCACCTATCCAGGGACTTCCTATCCAGGCGGCCCCCCGCCGCTCAGGTACCGCTGCTATCCCATCTGACTGCTACTGCTGAACCACGGTATGCATACTTCTCATTGACTGTGCTGTGTATTGCATATCTTGCTGGACTGTGTTTGGTTCTCTCTGGAGTCTGCTATCCGCTGAGTCTATTGCCATCATTGACTGTGTTATAATTGTGCTGGACTACTTCAAGAGACTTTCTAGATTGCAGACCTGCTCAGTCATTTATATCTATATGTATATCTATATTGTGCATATCACTGTGGATCGTGTATAAGGTGCCTGTGTATATCCTGTGTTGCAGCCTTCCCCTGTGCACCTCCTCACATATATATTCAGTGGTACAACTTGCTGCCGCAGACCACTGACTACCCGGATACCTCCACTTGGATTCCATTCCTTCACTCAGACAGCGGTACAACTTGCTACCCGCAGACCGCTGACTCTCATCACCTCCTTGTTTCTGTTGGACATTCCTCCTCTCTATAGCAGTGGTACAACTTGCTATCGCAGACCACTGACTATCTTCACGTGTCCTTGTCCATACAGTTCCTTGTGTATTATTACCTCATTATTACCAGTGTTGCTAGTCATAGACTTTCCTGAGCATCTCATCGGCCATCATTTCATGTTCCGTGATCACCTAGCTACCAGAGTACTCGATTACCATCTACATTGCTCTGGTAAGCCTACCATCTGGTGATCCCTGGGTAAAGACTCCTAGTGCCCGTGACACTGCAGTTTGTTTATTGGTACATTATATTGAGATATTATGCTGTCATCTGATACCTAATGGCTTTCCCTCGAGACTATTGTTGCTGTTGACACATCCTAGCTGTAATCCAGCAGGTTACATTTTATATGTCCATTGTTTTTAATATATTTAGTTCGGACCTGTTATTGAGATCGTCAATATTTTATCATATACTGTGAATAAACATTTTTTTTGCCATACTTACTTATGCAATATTACATCTTTCACTTACCTCTGCAACCACTATATTTACTGCGCCAGGGAGAATACCTTTTTGCTAACACCATCTCTGTCTGCACACGGCACTGACTTTTCAGTGCACATAGTGTTTTACACTTTTTTGGCATGTTATACCTGTCCTTAATAAGTATATTACAATGTAAATATGTCTAATTGATAGCATACAATTTGGGACAGGTAAATATTGATATTTTAATTTTGTAGAAACAGATAATAGTTTTTTGCTTCACTGTAAGAATTGATCATATTATTTTTATTATTTTTATAGCAATTGCAATAAAAAATTGTTTGTTTCTCAAATGTATTTTTTACACTCAAACCAACACTACAATAGGTGGTTGAAATTATGATTATTTATAAACCCTGAATAAATAAGTGGGAAAAAACTGCTTGTAAGAGACTAAGGGGCAAATTTATCAAGCTGCGGGTTTGAAAATGTGAAGATTTTGCCATAGCATCCAATCAGATCTAGTAATCATTTATTTAGTACATTCTACAAAATGACAGCTAGAATCTGATTGGTTGCTACGGCAACATCTCCACTTTTTCAAATCTGCAGGTTGATAACTTTATCCCTAAATTTTAACCCCCTCCCACTGAAAAAAGAACTTAAGTTTAATGATCTCTCTTTTGTTATGCTATGGACATGTACCCACCCAGAGTACAGGAACAGGATTTCAGTTACAATATAAACAGCATGTTACTTTATTATCTAGACAGAGCAGAACTCACAAGTAGGGTGGAAATGCAGACATCATATAATATACATATATTATGTATCTGTTTTCTTAATATGTACAGCAATGTTAGTGCTGTTAGCATGTGCAGATGAATCTGATTTAGAGCCCTTAATCTGTTTTCCCTCCCTCCTTTTTAATGTAATTAATGGAACTGTGAGGTGTGCTAAGAAGATATTTAGCAGTTGTTTAAGTAGTTTCATGAGGAGTTCTCTTGCTGTTCCAGAGTTTTTGCTTTGTACTCAGCAGTAATGGCGCTATTTATTTAATTATGCACACATCTGTATGTAACTAGTAATTGTGCCGTAAAATAAATCTTTGTGTTAAAATGTTTTTTATAACACACAAATCAAATTAATCTAGATGCAGAAAATCCATGTTTTGCTGTTACCAAATTTTGAGTGCTTCAGAAACTTTGAGACAGAATATTTTTGTGTCAGCATTCATTTAGTATTCTAAATGAATGGTTCCCTACCTTTTTTGTTGTGTACATCCAACAGAAAAGGGTGGGGTCCACATGCTTTGAAGATGGTATAAGAGTCCCAATAAAAGGATTCTCATGTCAATACATGAGATTCTGGTAGGTTACAATATATGCATGTGTAAATGCATTGCACTTTTCAGAATGTGTACCATGCCATCTTCAAACATGAACATGTGTGTTGTATGCATTCTCATATTTGCAATGGCATAATTGCACACACATGACCACAGATAAATTCATACAAACCAAATTATATAAATATGTAGTTGAAAAATAGAATACTAGGTGGAGAAAGCATTGGTGAATGACTTGCACATCTATCATCTAGGTAGAAGTTTCTGCAAGTTTATGGTCCAAGCTGTTCTCATTCCTAATAATTTATATGATGAAGGAGAGTAAATTTAAATTGTTATAATTAATTAATTAAAAAAAAGGTAAAGAGGGGCGTGGCCTGGCAGCCGTACTGAGAGTCAGCACATTGCTGGTTCTCCGGCAAGAAAATTCTTATATTTCCTCTACTGGATATCAGAACACCTTTTCATGATACCGCTGAATACATACTGGACAGCTGGTTACTTCATTACTCTAGTTACTCAATCCACCTGCCATCGTTTGATATTGTAGCGAGGCCTACTGTTGTGCCCCGTAGCATGGGACAATCAAACCCATAGTGCACCTCCTTCACTTTGCGGTGGCCCGAGACCGCTGACAACCTGGAGCTGTTACCCTCAGTCCTCCTCTGGTAGCCCGGCTCCCTAGTCCCCACCAGAAAGATCCACCTACCCGGGAATGACGACCAGTGGCCCGCAATTTTCTCTGTTAAGTCACCAATGCCCCCGGACGGTCGACTGTGTCTCCGCAATGGACTGCTGCCTGGGACCTGGTGTTTGTTGGAGGTCAGGGATCTCGGGTCCGATGTGCAGCCCCCCATTTTCGGGTTTGTGCAGTACAGATACTGCTGAAGCCTTCCCCTGCACTATATGCCTCTCCAGTCTTCAGACTCGGTGCTACTGGATGTGTGGCCGCTGTATTGGGTCTCTTGTTCCTTTGGCCCTGTTACCTGCCCAGCTGAGAACTGTCTGTGCCTGAGATGCTCCTGCCATCTTTAAGCATCCATATACTTACCTGGCAGACTTTTCACACAGCACACTAGCCACAGCGCTGTCAGACACCAGCTCCAGCTACACCAGTATTGCTGATCATGGCGCAGCCATTAAAAACCCCAACAGCCAATAACTCAGGCTAGTAAATATTTATATTATATTATAGCCTGCTTTTCTCCTATGTGTACTCAGAAGGACACTAACCCATAAGACATATACTACTAATTTGATTGTTGCTGTAATTCACCATCCTTACTGTTTGTCATTAGCCCACATAAGGCTGCAGGTGCATATCTTCCCCATTTTTTACCCTCTAGGTTGGACTCTGTAATGGGAATGGAGAGATAATCTGTTCCGTCTCCCACCATATAGAAGCCCTCTCTATAACTTTGGGGTTACCTGCCATACCCCTTATTCTCATATCTCAATACAATTGACGAACTATGCAGCTCAGTGCCTGTGGCCAATATATTGACTAAGTGACTGTTCTCTACTGACCTCCGCTGACCTTAGTGATATCAGCACCACTTTATGATTTTCACACTTGGGAACCTGTTGCGCTAAAGCTCTAACATATCCTCCTTCTAGAGATGTTTTTGACTTGAGCTGCCAATCTGGCTGCCACCAGTGTACAACAACTTGGTGGTAGTGATTAATCCGATGGTGTGATATAAATTCCAAATACACAAAATGCAGCCACTGGAGATTCACATCACTTAAAATGGCCACACTGACATTAACGGTTTTAAAGAGGCAATGGTAGGATCCAGGCACCTCTACAATCTAATCTAAGCCTTGTGCTTTGGGTGTTTATGGAAAGTCTCTATTTCTTTGATGTTGACCTTGCAGTAATTGGAATTTTTTTTGTGGCTATAGTCACTATTGGAAATTTAGCAATCGGAAAAACCTAGCCCACCCAAACATCTGTACCTGGAAACAATGTGATATATTTACTCTCATCTGCAAAACTATCCTGGACTCTATGTCCAGCTTAACCCTTTCCACATCCTACCTGTACTAACCAAGCCAAACTAGCCCTTTTGTTGATTCTTGTTGCCTGCAGTCTACGTGATCTGCAGCTGGTGATATGTGTTCCAAAAAGTTTAAACCATCTAAGCCGGTTCCCCCAGCTCCATTTCTTCAAACCTCAAAAGTTGGAATCTATTTCCTCCTCCTCCAAAGTGGGGCACCCCCCTGTGGGACACATTCCACATCCACTGCTGTGATTCAGAATCTTCTTCTCTTGTAGACACTTTATCGCAGAATGATCCTTATGCACCAATCACTTTTAATTCTATGCAACAGCTACTGTCCACCCTAAAGTCTGACATAATTTCTGAAATGGGCTCCTCCCTCAAGGCCATTCAATCAGATGTTGTGAAAATGTCACAAGTTGGCCACTACTTGCGACGGCTTGGCTCCTCTCTCTGTCCGTGTCCTGTCTGACTAACAGCTGGGACGTCACTTCTAATGAGAGCATCTCGGTCACCTAGGCTCTCTCTCTAAGCTGCTCTGAAGCTGTGCCCGGCAAGGTATCAGACTGCTGGGCAGGCATGCACAGTTTTTTTCCTAATTAATTAGCAGCCTGATGAAGCTGATTATATACACACAGGTTGCCCTTCTCTGATTGGTCCTATCCAGTATAAAATGGAAGGAGGACTTAGCCTCACTGCCAGTTATAGTGTTTGTCCCTTTGGATTACTAACCTGCTTGCACTGTCTGCTGACTTCTGATTGATTTCCTGTTACTGACCCTTGGTATGTTCTGGATGCTGATTGTATGCTGATTATCCTTACCTTTGGCTTGTTATTTGGTTACACTTGCTTACTGCCAGCCTTTACCCTTTACCTGTTTATTGACCACTCTAGCTTCTATGGGCCGCTGACCTCGGCCGGCTTCTGACTATCCACTACCATCCTATCTGCCGCTTTCTATTTACTTGCTACGGTATTGCTCATAAGCTTACACTACACTAGAGTAAACACCTGGGGGCATCTGTGTACCTGTGAGGGCAACAAGCTCTACAGGAAAGGTGACTGCTATAGGCGAAGACTTCTATGACTAGTTTTGTAAGCTAATGACAATAGCTGCAAGTCATAAACAGGAACTGCTGGGAATGACAGAGAATAAAATGGTGGAGATGGTGACCTCCCACAATGACCTCTCATGAACAATTAGAGTTCAAAGTGGGCATGTTAAAGTACAAACTAGTGGACCTGGAGAAAACAACGTAAAGATACAGGAGATCCCGGTACAAGTCTCTCCTTTGCCATGGATCTATTCTGCAAACATCTTCCTTCAGCCTCTTACCAGGACTTACTTGTAGACTGCATCTACAGGTTACCTAGGGAACGGGCTAGCCCTGATACCCTGCCTAGAGGCACTCACTTTTTCCATATAAAGGAACATGTCCGGTGAGCAGCATGAGATGCTGCAGAATTAAACATCCTTAAAGACCTTCAAATGTTTCCCGATTTCTGCACATCCACGGTGGTCAAAACATCAATCTTTTCAACCGGTCTCGAGAATTCCTAGTCAAACTTGTGGTCCACATGAAAAATTCTATGCATATAGTTTGTACAGCAAAGGAGGCAACTAGGCTTTTGGCAGAATGGAATCTTCTGTTTTGTCCCTCTGATCCTAAACTTTGGGATGAGATCAGGAGCGACTAGACAAGACAGGGGAAAAACCTGAATCTGAGTTAGGATGCCTTCTCCAATATGACTCACTGTGCTCCAGCAGACTTTGTTCACCACCCCCCTTCTTTGAAACTGACCCCTCTTAATGGGTTTTGCCTTATGGAGGATTTACTCTGGACTTTTAGAAAGACCCCATAGACAATACTTCTCTGGTACGCAAGTACAAGTTATTGTTTATTTTTGCACTGAAAAGATCTTTTCCGCTGTTTAGTTTTGCTCCCTCTCCCGCCCATCCCTTTCGTATGGAACTCATTGTTAGTATAGAGAGCACTTTGCTCTATCTCCAATGGTTACCTGTAATCCCTGGTGGTCTAGGAGGAAACAGGAAGTGAGGCATGACTCCAATCGGAAGTTCTGCTTTTCGCACCGAGACTTTCATTTAGACGCTGAGAGAGACGTACACATTGTCTAGAGCTGCGTTCCATGCATATATAAAAGTCCCTCAAAGTACATGAGATGGTGATCAGAGGCTTTCCTAATATAAAAGGATAGTCTGTCTGCCTACAAGAGTGATTGCTGCATGGACGTGCAATATATATACTAAGCACCTGCATACTGCATATGCATAAATAAGAGTGTACCAGCACATGTGTGTACTGCATAAACCTGCATAAACTGTATCACCTGATTGCTGCAACTGTACCACATAGTATACCAACTGTAATTACCTGCATATTTTCATCTGTTGTTACTACCCTTAATAAACAGCAACCTGTTTAATTTACAAAAGCATTGTGGCTTAACATCCAAATTAACACTGCTGACACCTTTAAATAACATCATAAAGTGTAACCAACAATTAGACCTCATGTATTTTATAATTCCCATGGCTTGGGAGTCGTCAACCCCCAGTATCCCTGTCAAATATTGAGATGCCTGTGTCACTATCTGTTCTTCCCTCCTGAGTATGGTTAAGTTGTTATCTATTAATGCTCAGGGTTTAAACTCACTAAATAAGCGCAGGATGGCTCTAACCTCCTTTTAAAAATCTAAGGCAGATATTTTCGCCCTCCAGGAGACACACTTTGCTGCTGAAGCCCCTCCTACTTTTAGAGACCATCACTATCCTACTTGTTTTACAGCCAATGGTTCCCAAAAAGGCAATGGAGTGGCTCTGTTAGTTAGTTATCGGTGCTCTTTCACATTTTCCTAGGAAGTCTAGGAAAAACATGGCAGGTTTCTAATTGATATTAGTACACTAGATGAGAAGTGGATTACACTAGTCTCCCTGTATGCACCTGTATGTAACTCCCGGCAGATCCTATTTCTAAAATCTACACTGGCATTAATAGATAAAGATAACTGAAGCAGTCTCATAGTCATGGAAGATTTTCATTTGGTGGTGGACCCAAGCTTAGACAGTTCTGCTACTTAATGCTCCTCATTCACTTCCGCCCTCTTGGAATCATCACTGGCTTTTCAGAGACTCCTGGGAGAGCATGGTCTTTACGACGTATGGCGAGTAGCTGTTCCCAGACAAGAAGGACTACACATACTTCCCTTTCGCACATAACTTGTACTGCAGGAATGATCGCATTCTCTCTGATAAGTAGGTACTACAGAATACTCTCAAGGCTCAGATCCTCCCCATGACGTGATCCAACCATGCTCCGTTAGTCTGGACCTAGATGCCGATATGCCCGTTCCTTCCCCTATATCAGTGACTCCTACGAGTCTATCGACTAGCTTCTCTGGAGGCTAAGCTGGTGATTAAAGAGACCCTGCTTATTTTTGTTTAAACCAATGACCTGGTGAAACCTCCATCTTATCCTATTGGTGCGCCCTTAAGGCGGATGTTCCAGGCGTGGCCATCCAGGATGTTTCTAGGATCCTGAAGGTAAATATACACCACCAGTAAGAGTTGGAATCCAAATGTACACATCTGGCTGGGTGGCACTATAGCAGGGGGACATGCGGCAGGGGTCCCCCTGCCATAATGAAAACCAACCCCAGGCAGTTGAGCGCTAGGCTGGATTCCCCAGGGAGTGGGGTCCGCCAAAAGAAACGAGTGGGCCTCCCCTCTACGAAGACCCAGCCCAGTGCTGAAAGCTCTAGTGCTCTTCCTACACCCCTGGGCGGTGGGTGTAGATTAATATTGGCGATTATAATGTTAAAAAACACTGCACGCAATTTTGTTTTGTAGAACAACAAGTCCAAGCCATGCCAGGCTACCATGAACAGTGTGGGCATGCTGATGCTTGCCATACCCATGGCAGCCAGGTCATGCTGACACTTGGAGAACCACAGGTGCAAACATTGCCTCACACCCATGGCTCGCTGAGACCTGTAGTTCCACAAAACAAAATGTTAAAAAAAACACAACTCCCTGTTTAAAGCATACTTTTATTAAAAATAATAAAACCCCAATACATACACTAAACACCCTCATTCATTCCACATACTTTTATTAAAAATAATAAAACACAAATATACTTACCGATCTGAATTCTTCATTTGTTGTCAGCAGCTTTTAATCCAAATGTGTTTAAAAACCATGTCCATAAGTAATTTGTAATTCCAAATGTCCATGCTTGAAATGTCCCAAATAATTATAGATCCAAATGTCCATGCTTGAAATTTCCCAAAATAATTTGTATTCCAATTGTACATGCTTGTAAATACCTTCTGTTCTTCTGCCCACAGTGCCCCCTTGTTGCTTGCAGTCTTCTGTTCTTCAGGCAAAAAGGGCCCCCATTTTTGTAAAGTCCAAATCCAGAACATGCTTGAATAAAAAAATAGACCCAATTAACAAACAAAGCAAACTTCTGCTTATACAGTGTAGAAACAGCCCTACTCTACTGAATAGAATCCAGCCACAGGTTCACATGTTCACAACACCAATATCGCAGTGTTACTTATCTCATTGGATGCTGATAGGGTGTTCGACAGACTCCTACATGATGAGGGTCCTTGAATGTTTTGGGTTAGTGGGGTTTCTAAGGGCAATTATGGCATTATACATGGGGCCATGTGTGTTTAGCAATGGTTTTATTTCTTCTAATTTTCAAATATCCAGTTGTACAGTCAGGGGTGTCCTCTGTCCCCTCTCACTTATCTATTAGAGATTGAACGGCCTGTTGCACAAGTGAGTCTCTCACGGAAGTGCGGGGGCAACGTCTTGGGAGGAGTGTCTCATAAATTATGTCTGTTCGCAGACAATGTCTTGTTATTTGTCACAGACCTGGAAACCTCGTTTCCGTCCATTCACAAAATATAGGCCTATCTCTATAAAATTAACATGTCCAAGACTTAAGCCCTTCCAATTAAAATTTCGCCGGAGAGCTTATAGAGTCTTAAAGGCAAGTTCACCTGCATGGAAAGTCACATATTCTCCCTACTTAAACATTCAAATTACCTCACATTTGAAAACTGTTATAGACACAAATTTTCCCCATTCCATCTCCTGGCTAAGTTAATGACTATATTAACAGCTGTCATGAAAACAGATGTGAGTAAGAAGAAACCACCATGTATGGCTTTGCAGTGTATGACCTGTGGGAAATTACAAGGGGGTCTGGCCCTGCTCAATTTGCTGAAATACCACCATACCATATGCTTATAGTTTCAAATGTGAGACTGGTCGCTGTTCTGGATCAGAAGCCCTGGGTGCATGAAGAGACAAGGTGCTATACAGACCTCCCCTTAGTTCACCTACTGTGGGTCCCTGTGCACTAGAATCCTCCGAGTGATAGCTTGCCTGCTTTGATGAGGGATACCTTGAGGGTGTGGAATTGACTACATATTGACACAGATAATTTCTCTGAGTGGGTGTCTAAAGGGAATTTACCCTTCGATACTTATTTTATTTAGGTGTTCTCTCCTCTTTTGCCCATCTGTGTGCCCATTATCAGCTGCTTCAAGGTGACTTCTATAAATACCTTCAGATAACACACTGGCTCTCACCACTGCCACTGCAAGGCCTGCCAATAACCTCTCTACATCTTGTCAAGTGGAGGTACTTGTGCCAGTATAACTTTCTGGTACAACCTTCTGGTCACGCAATTCGACTTGCCAAAATCTATGGGCCGACTCCATTGGGAGAGGGATCTCCACCTAGAGGTCTCTGGAGAAGATTGGGAATGTATTTTCCAGAACTTTTTTAAAATGTCTTGCTGTTTCAACCATGCAGAAATGTTAGTAAAACTCATAAATAGGCTATATGTTACCACCGAGAAACTTCTTAAGATGTGGCCCTCCTTATCTCCATTATGCTTGTGCAATTGTTTAAAGGTATGTGATGGGACACATCCTTATAGCCAACAGGGCAGCCATAGCCTAGTCATTAAAACAACTGTTACCCTTTCCACTGAACAAGTTACAGCTTGAGATGGAGACACTAGGGGTGTCATATTGTATTGCGGATGTCTCACTTCTGATGAAATGGCATAGTTGGCAGGCTTATACATCAGAGTACCCCTATGTACCACTTCTCCCCTCTCCCTGTGATATGTCCTTCCCTCTCCCCTGTTATTTCTGTACCATTTTACTTATGCTTTCTGCAAACATTTAATAAAAACGTTTTCATTTTAAAAAATAAAAATAAAATAAAGTAAACCGTCCCCAAAAAATAAAACTTATAGAAGGACCAAAAAAAGACCCTAATCAGTCTATGTGCAATGTTGATAAAAAAAATTAATGAGAGAGACCCTTCATGTGGTGTTAGTGAGGAGAAAAGATAAAAAGATATACTATATAACACACTACATGCTAAATAATTTGAAACATAAGTGTAAACACTGGAAAGTCATGACATACAGTAATGAAATAGCGTGTCAAAGAAATATTCCATTTTGTACTGCAGAGATCCTTGGTCACAAACAATACTTTAACATAGTCTTCATTATTCATTTAATGACTACTATTGTATAACTGAATATGCATACATGATATATTAAAAATGTTATGTT
The DNA here is from genome assembly GCF_038048845.1 of Mixophyes fleayi. NCBI lineage: Eukaryota > Metazoa > Chordata > Amphibia > Anura > Limnodynastidae > Mixophyes > Mixophyes fleayi. Next base: position 107,560,962 of record NC_134403.1, read on the forward strand.
CTTCTTCAAAAATTTGTTATTCATAGTATTTGGGTCCATAGAGTAAATGATTGTTTAATTAATGCACATTGATTTTAATTTTTTGCTTTGCCAAAATAATTGTTGACCAAGAATGTCTTTTTGGCATTGCTAAGCATTTAGAAAATATTGAAAATAATAGTTGGGAATACATCTTAATGTAATATTGAATTGTATTGTTTCCAGTGATTTAATTTATGTAAGTAATTTTGTTGTCCTTGAGTTTGGCAGAGCAGAGTGGTTCAATTTGTTTCAGAAGCATGATTATTTTTTTTAACTTCATTGTCATAAGTCATGCATGAAATAATCCAAGAGATAGCAGCATACATATATCAATATTTAATAAACTTAACATGAAGTTTCATTTAAATATACTTCTTGCATCCAAATAAACAAAATCTGTACCAATGTTTACTTATATTGAAACATTGTGGAAGGATTTAAGGATACAGATATAGGGTACAATGTATATAGTATATGCAAATCTAAATGTGTTTTCTATCTCATACAGAATATTTTTCAGTTTGTATACTTTATTTACAGATTTCTTGGAATGTTTATGAACCGGCAAATAAAGTAAATGATACAAATGATGTATGTGTGTTGTATGATACATGTATTTATTTATTTATAAGGTATATTACCTGGAAGAAATGCCTTACATTTTAGTATGCCCTCAGAGATCTAAAATTGTAACCTGGTTACAGACAACAGATATTATGCATTACAATCACAAATATGCTTGTAGAACCTAGTTAAAGAAGGTTTGGAGCTTGGTAGGAGAAGGCAGTTCTCAGACTCCTTACAGAATTTAGGAATCATTAGTGACTTCTGGAAGAAGACCTAGGTTGATAAATGATTTAAACTGCAGGGGTAAGAAGTCTGTTCAGGTATATGGCAATTTATCCAGAAAGCTTTGGTAGGATAAAAAGGCAAGTCTATGCTACATTTGGACTTGGGATCTGGTAACATGTCACAATGGTGGGTTTAGTATTTTCACAACAAAACAAAATGCCAGATTGAGTTGGAAATTATATCAAGACTGGCAAGGTGAATTTTGGGGGCTGTACCAATGCTTACATCCCCATATTCTTTTCTCGAGATTAGCATCCATTGAGAGAGGTGCCTTCTGGTCATGGGAGATTTGTTTTTATATTGAAAGTTCAATTCATTACTCATGGAATGTATTTTGGATGGCAGACTGCCTGTATGCAAACCAAATGAAAGGTTAGGATCACACCATGTACACAGTTATTTATATTTGGGCATTCCATGTTCAACCTGACACAAATCAGTTTGCTGTACATTTGTAAGGTCAGAGACAGTTGAGCTTTGGACTTACAAGTATTATTTGCATGCATATACAATGAAACTGATTTAGGGACTGTAGGTAATTTATTTATAAATGTGAAAAATAGTACTGGCATCAGAACAGAACCTTGAGGAAAGCTAAATTTATCTTCCTAATATATATGAGTAAAACCATTTTATAGCATGTGTTTTAATAGCTGATCGACAAAGTTTAGTGTGATCCATAGTGTGGAAAGATTTTATAACATCTAGGGATATTCCATATTCATTTCACATTTAATTTCATTACATATCTTTAATAGGGTTGTTTCTGTTAAATGGTTTGGGTGAAAGCCAAATTGAATGTATTTGTCATGGTGCTCCCAGAAGAACTACATGCCTGAGAGACACACCATGACTGGCCAAGCAATTTATTCCTGGGAGGATGGGTCAGAATCATGAGTGATGAAGCCAGTCAATAAACAGGCAAACAAAACAATACTCTTGAAGCACCAGCAGAGAAACAAGATTCCAATCTTGCTTGTGCAAAGATTGGTATGAGTGGCGCCTTATAAAAGCTGAATACCTGCGAGGAGTCTGAGTCCTAATTGACATAAATTTTATCCAGTGCTGATTGCAGCAAGTGAAAAAAAAAGTTGACAATTCACTGCCACCTAGTGTCTTTAGTTGGTACTGTGGCAGATCCTCACAGTGCCCCCGCCCCCTTTAGGAGCAGACTCCAGATACAACCTCTAGGCTAGGCAGTATGCATCCTGAAGAATTTGGCAAGAAGGGTAGGCGGATGTATAACTTTCAACTTAATCCAGGAGTGGTACAGAGGGCCAAAGACCTTTCAGGTAGTGCACAGCTCTCTCAACTCGACAAGAGTCAATGATTGACTAGATGATGTATTCCTGCTGGTCTTCTATCTCTACTGTGGGAAGAGGAACCTTCTTTTATCTTTGAAATGGGTCCTTCACCATTGGTTTCATAATGTAGATGTAAAATACTGGGTGGATCCGGAAGGAAGATGCTATCCATAGCCTGAAGCTACTGGATTTATCTTCTCACTGTTGGGTAGACTGATGTACTTAGGCTCAAGTTTGAACGAGGGTATTTTCAGGCAATGTTTCATGTTTAGAGCAACACTTTATTGCCAATTGAGAATACTGGTCCATCCTGTCTCCTGTGTGAAATAATTTTTTGTTAGCTACCACCATCTTCAGACCCCATGAAATCCTGCATCAGGCTGATCTGTGAGAACTCTTTCCATGCAAGTAATTATCATCCTGTGAACCCAAGACAAAGTACCATAGAAACATCTGAAGGGATTTGTTAGCAAGTTCTGTCTTTCAGTTTGACTGGGAGTGGTACCTGGATAAGATAAGAAGTGCTGCTTTCAGAAGGTCCTCCAAAACTGGACCCCTTATCAGAGATGAATCCAAGAAAGTTTGTGCAGCTGGAAGACCTCCTTTGTGAAGATCTGGGAGAATTGGAGCACCAATGTCAGTTTTTTAAGAGAGCTTGCTATGAGAAGTGATCCACTACCACCAGGATGATGGTGTACCTTAAGACATGTGGAGGTCGATGATGATATCAATGATGTCATGGGTTCATGACCTCTTTGGATTGGGCAAGAACATCATAAGCTAGGAGAACAGGGTCCATGGCACCTTGATGCATTCACAGGTATTCTTCCTTACAGTTGGCCACCAGAATTTCTGATCAATTGTTTTCCTGATGCCAGGATACACTGCCAATTTTGAGCTGTGTCCACAGTGCAGATCCTGCAGCTGGCAGGGAGAAGGAATGCACCTCTTGCCTTTAGGTGCCTTGAGCACCTTGGTTACTGCTGTCATTTTGACATGGATCCAGTCTAGCAACAAAGAGTTGACCATTTCCATAATCAACCATGGATTATGGGATCTTTGCCCTCCATAATGATTATGCAATAGAAAATTGTGGTTTTGACATGGCTGGATCTAGGCTGTTCTTATTATGCAGTCAAATCTGGTTAGGAAAAGTGTCCAATGTGCCCTCAGGTTCTTGCGGTTTGTGAAGATAAAGAGAGAGAATCTGGCCCTCTCCACAAGGTGCCTCCACTCAGTGAGGACCATGATAATGGCCAACAAGTCGCACTTTCACACATTGTATTGGTGAAGGCGAACCTCTTTGAAAGGATGGGTAGGGGTGAAGGACTTCCTTGCTGTCAGTATAGAACAACAAGGCTCCTAGATGTATCATCTTTCAGTGTATAGTCCTGACTGGGATTGGCATACTGGAATATAGAAACAACGGTTGAAGAGACATTTCTAGGTGTCAAAATCCTGTTGTGTTTGATGAGTCCATGTGCCTTTTGTGGACTCCTGTCGGGTCAATCCGGTTATAGGGATAAAAACTCTAGAGTGGATAAAATAACTGTAGTAGTTACTAAACCTTTGAATTATTTTCATCCCTCTTTTAAAATTGAGCACAGCAGAGCGCTGCTCTGGTTCTCTGCTCTATACTGAAATAATATGTGCCATCCTGCAGTACCTTTTTTACGTGGTTGTGATGTTCCTCATGCGTGCTGGAGAAAATGAGTATTTCATTCAAATAGATGAGGAATGATGCCTCCAGTAGGGAATTCAAACATGCTTTGATGAAGTTTGTGACTTTTGCGCAGGACAAATACCAAGACCTGGTATTCAAAGTGCCCATCCCATGCTTGTGCAAAGACTAGTAGGAGTGAGGGTCTTAAAAAAAACTACATAGAGATGAGGTCTTTTAGTCTGAATTGATATAACCTTCCTCAAATTGCGATCTGTAGTAAGTGAAAAACAATTTGCAGTTATCAGTGTTAACGGTGTGCTGCCACCTGTCATCTGTAGCAGGTATTGCAGCAGATAGATTATAAGCTTGCGAGCAGGGTTCTCTTACCTCTCTGTCTGTATGTATTACCCAGTATTGTCTTATTAATGTTTGTTCCCAATTGTAAAGCGCTACGGAATCTGCTGGTGCTATATAAATAAATGTTGATGATGATGATGATCCTCACTTGTTGCAGCTGTCAGTGTTGATGGTGCACTGCCACCTGTTGTCTGTAGCTGGTACTGTGGCGGTTCCACACAGAAAATTTGATATTTTGTAAAAGCTTGTCATTTGGGTAAGAAGATTTTCTTCTGACTTCAGATAATATAGACGGTGAAGTGATAGGTCTATAATTTGAAATATTGCGTCTGTCACCATCTTTGCTGATCAAAATGACTCTAGCCATTTTCAAGCTTGGGAATTTGACCAGGTGACATATCATAGTTTAGCAAGGAAGCAATAGGCTTAGAAATGACTAGAGCACTGTGGCAATATGAGCTCACACACTACTCAAATATGAAATTGTGATTGGGTTTTGTTGGGGGAGGTGTTGTATGCTAAGTAATTCTATGTTTATACTTTACCCATAAAGAAGTAGTGCAGTTCAAAACATATTCGGTGAATGTGCTGGAAATAATTTACCAGAGAGCACAGTATCACTTATTGATAGTAGCAGGTTCTTGATAGCTTGACACACATAAATTAATAATTATCTTGCTTAATTTTGCAAGATTTTAATTGTTTTGATGTAAATTGTCAGAGTAAAATTTGGTTTTTGCTACTTGTATTTGCCTGTGCACTCTGGAGCACATGTAATGAGTTTTAAGACTTTTGGTTGAAAATACTGAAATGCAAAATCAGTCTCAGATATCAAATTAATATTTACATGCATAACAGAGTGCCCTTTTAAGTAGATCAGGGAAAAATTCTGCAGAATGTATTCATCACCACATTTACAAAAAATAGGGGTACAGAATATATACAGCATACCAAACAGAAGAAGTAAACATATCTTGGCAGACAATTACTTTTCTTTACTAAAATGATTGTTAATTAAAATAAATTCTAAAAAAGAAAAGACAATAATAATCAAAAAGATTTTCATGTTAGTGGAAACATAAATACCTAGCAGCAAATTTTATTTTCTTGGGTAAGTTTAGGTTCCAGGCATAATAAACCACCTTAACTGAAAACAGTCATATTTAAATAAAAAAAAAAACAACATAAAATTAAATGGAATTTGAGAGGGATCCAACACAGCCAAAACCAAACCAAAAGAAAAAAAAAATCTATCACTACAATAGTAGCAATTATGTCATGTGTTCACAATTCTATTAATGAAAGTAAAAAAATACACAATCAGACAGTAAGGGATACCAAATCTTAACTTAGCTATGGCACCCACATAAAATAAAAAAGCTTTTTTTTCCATTTTAAACTAAATTTATTTCACAATATGTTATTGTATCTTTCCAAACATCTTATAACATCAACAACTAATCCTCCAAAATTGCTACTCTATGGTCTGTAACATTTTATGTTTAAATAACTGCAATCTTCTTAATCCTCTGCTTGCACTTTCTCTCAGACTTCAAAGCATCAATCAATCCACATAGCTCCACCATAGAGAGCTGGCTTGTTTTGTTGCCTAGAGATCAGTCTCTGTTTAAAAAAAGATAAATTGTGTTTCTTTACAAAATTCCAATATTAGTTTATTGTAGTTTAGTTTTCAGAAATACAATGTTTTAATTATAAGGTTTTACCTGGAATTGAATCTAGGACCTTTGCCCTTCCATGCCTGATCCTTAGCCTCTAGGCTATTGGAGCAGGTGCTATGGGATTCTTCTATTCTCTCTCTCTGCTTGTTGTTTATGTGTATTGTTCTGTGTTGTTAACTCTGTCTGTTATTGCAATTAATTTCCAGCAACTTCCAGACTTATATAAGACCTGCTAACACATTGGAGGCTGCTGGTGCATTTTGTTGTGTTGTCCCAGACTATTTCTGATTGTTTATTGGACTGCTCTTTTTATACCTGAACCTGTAATTGTCAGTGGCCTTTGTGTCTTCTTAGTCTTAATCATAGCCACAGTCATAGTCTTGTCACAGGTATTATCATTCTTAGCTGTGGCCTGTCTCAGTCCTTATTCATCTCAGTTCTGTCTGTCTTGTGTATCCTTTCATCCTATCCTGTCAGGAAGCTTTCTTGTCTTAATTGCTTAGTATCCTGTTTCCTTGTTCTGCTGTTACCTTATCTGTCCTTCTACATGTCTTGTCATAGGCTGAGGGGAGAGGTGTCTGTCTTGGGTTGAGTGCACAACAGTTTTTTTCAGCTGTGGTTCAGTTGTCAGGTGCTTCTCCATACCAACTTCCCATGTTGTTCCTGAGTCTGTAATTTTATTTACACTTTGTTTATCACAACTAGACTGGCAACTTCCTCTAGGCTCTTTATCTTGGCCAATGTACTAACTATCCATTCAGTTAGCCTTCACTTGCCTCAGTCCTGTCTTACTTCTCTGGCAGTCAGCACTTTCACTCCATGACCCCTGTTATTAATCAGTAATTCCCTGGTGATTATGGCAATATTTACTAATTTAGTTCACAAATAAATAAGAATATACATAGAATTTTATTGTGATTGATTAATTCAGGTGTAAGGCTGACATGGAGATTTATGTGCAATAGCAGTTTTCTCAAGATGTCTTGTTATATTATCAAAAGTCTTTAAAAAAATGAATGCTATAAAACGTTTTCAAAATGAGTATGAAAATAAATGTAATTATGTATTTCTAGACTGTACAAGCTGGTAAGTTTAGGTTTAATTTGTAGCATTGCAGTGGAAACAAGTGAATCAAGGAAAATCTGTTTGATTTGGTCAAGTTTTTTTCACTGTCAAAAGTAATTTTAACTAATCTGTCCCTGAGTTTCCAACTGCTCCTCTGAGCTACTGGTGGGTTCTGAAATTATTTGCTCTGGTTAAGTAGTTGCTTTCAGTATGAGCCAAGTTCTTCACAGTGTAGAATGTGGCTTGAATCAAATAGTCACATTCTGTTTTGATGCCAAAATGTCTTTACCTTTCCCCAAGTAATTTTTTTGTGTTATAGAAAACCATCTGGTCATATATTTAAATTGTAATTTGCCAAAATAATAGTTATATGCTGGGTATAGTTCGTATAATGCTAATTGATTATAAACTTAACATAAATTCAACATTGAAATTGGAGCAGCATGCCAGCTAAAGTGGTTAGCGCTTCTGCCTCACAGTGATGGGTTCATGTGTTTGATTCCTGACCAGGGCCTTATCTGTGTAGAATTTGCATGTTCTTCCGAGTTTGCGTGGGTTTCCTCTGGGTGCTCCTGTTTCCTTCCACACTCCAAAAACATACTGATAGGTTAACTGTCTGCTTATAAATTGAACACGTTTGTGTTCAGTTTGAACAGCACTGCAGAATTTGTGTATATAAATAAATGATGATAATAATAAAACAGCTGACTGTAAGGAAAGAAGAGCTCTGATAGGGATCGTACTTAGTTTCAGGAAGGAGTTGATTGAGGTCTGTTTCACACCTGTCTTTCATCTCTTCATATGTTAGTATCCTTGATAATGTCATGAATTTTCTTCTGTACATCTGGAAATGCACTACTTTGGCATTTAATGAATAGATTTCTTATGCTGTAGTATAAAAACAAAGAATTAACTCTCATGCGCTCATACTCCAAGAGTAAATTGCAACATCAGATTACTCATGAAGGCAGTCCCGTATCACATCCTATCTTACGGTATACCAATCCCTAAAATATTAGCCAATATCAAGAATATAGTGAAAGGTGAGCTATTTAGTAAAACATCAATTGACAGAAATGCAGACAATAAATAACAGATGTCAAAAAAAAAAAAATCTTCTTCTCATAATCACAACATTGAGCATGTCATAATTATCCCGATGCTGCAGGTCTCCCAAAAGAACAGGTAGATCTAGTATTAAATAGTATAAAAACCTCCGTACTTCAGACAACAAGTATCAAATAATTGTGCAGTGTCAAATCTCTTATTTAGCGATGTCGTAAAATCTGGGTACATACTCCAAAGTGAATTGCCAGTTCACCTTTCAGATAAAATCTATATAGACAATCTTTATGTGCTTCCTAATATAATGCTGAAGTCATGTGGGACTCGATCAGAAGCATAAATTACAAGTCATATTTAAACTTGAGAGCAATTTGAAGTAGTCTTACCCAATCAGACATGGTAGCTAATAGGGAAGGACTACCATTCATATTATCCAAACAACCAGATATAGTTCACAATCAGGGTCTCTCCACAGTAATCCACACACTGAATCAGCACACCTGTTGTGTATTATAACAGTCTCTTTCTTCACATATGCAGTAGTTTAATGTGCACAAATAAAGATTAACAAATGCCTGCTTGTTGGACCCGCCCACGGGTACTGGATTTAAAGTTATCTGATGCTTTTTGTAAATAAAAATATAACTTTCTCAAAGATCTTATGCTGTAGTGTGGTTTTGTGGCAATGACTCCCATGTAATGTTGCACAACCATGTTTTTTGCAGCACTTATTGTCATTTATAGTCAGATTGTAGAAATTAATGATTATCCAATGATTGAACTCACATCATTTTAAGTTTCACCCAAATATTTTAACAAAGAATTAGAGCCACACTCAAAACATCAACCCAGCAGTTTGTTTGTAAAAACATTATTGTCAGATAAAAATCCATATTAATGCTATGTACTAGACATCCCAGGAGCTCTCATTTTATATTACACAGAGAAGCAGAGACAAATGGAGTGTCCTCATCTTGTCAGGTTTTAATGTCTGTAATAAGTGCTAGTCATTGGCTTGTTAAGTTAAAGCTTAATAGGGAGGCTGCCATCATTTCCTTTAGACATAGTGCAAACAGGTGTTAGTTGTTAGTGTTAGAGCAACTCAGAATTTTTAAATCTGGAAGTAGCATCAGTTAATCTGCTTTTGATACTATTAACCACAATGCTGCTGTTAGCTCTATACTAAATCTTGCTGAAGACAATAGGAGTTGAAAAGGTAGCTGTTCCTTCCATTTCTATTAAAGGTATTGCTTTTGTTGGAGCTATCATGCCAAACAAGGTAAGAAAGTGCATTTTCTATTTTGCAAGCAGAAACTCACTCCTACCATCATGCTGGGTTTGCATGGTAGCAAATAATCAAAACACTTACTATTTTTATGGTAAAATATATGGTTTTAGTAGGCAAATTCTCTACATGAGTGGCACCGCCGCGACTCTCCTGTGTCTTTTGATGATGTCCCGGCTGTTGCTACGGCAACCGGGGCGTCACTTTCGGTTTCCACGTCCCGGTTGTCTGGGCAACAACCGGGACGCTACAGGCTCCCTGACGTGGCGCCCGGCCAGCTGGCCAATAGGCGGGCGTGCGCGCGCAGGGTTACTTAGGCGGTAGCCAATCATGGCTATCTGGAGGTTCAGGAGGCAGTGTCTTTGGGTGGTATGTTTTGCAGCTGAATTACATCACTATTGGTCACCTGGTAATTATCTGTTAGGTCACGCCTCTGAACACTTCTAGGGCACTTCTAGGGCTCTTCCCTGATTGGCTACTTGGACTATTTAAGGCAATGAGGACTGAGCCTCATTGCCGGTTATAGCGTCCTGTCCTCAGTTCTGCTGCCTGCTTGTTCTCACTCTGCTTGGTTTTTATTACCTTTAATTGACTTCCCGTGTGTGACCTTTGCTTGTTCCTGGACCACTGAACCTACGCTTCTGACCCTGACCCTGACCATTTGCCTGAAAACCGGATTCTGCTCCTCCGCTAGTGCCCCTGACCTTTCGCTTGTCCCTGGATTTCGAACCTGTGCTTGTGACCTCTGACCTTGGTTTTCCTGCCCGCTACTGTCTGCCAATAACTTCACTCCTGGGTTCTCCTTAAGTCAGTATACTTTACTTGACCCCCTGTCTGTCTCCACCACTAGGGGCTCCAGCGAACACCGGGCCTTCAGGGCAAACCCCGAGTTTCATTGTACTGGCTTGGGAGTTCCTAACAATGAGACAGGAGAATCTGAGAGTCTTTCCTCTGTGATGGTGACACTACTAATTTGGCACGTACCTGCCATGTTGCCTCAGTTTTCTAAAGAGAAGGTAGAAGGAGGACCATTGGCTCTACTGACATGCTAGAAACACTCCCACAACATTCCGTAACCCATCCACTGTCCACGGTCCTTCATTGAATTCATCCACACAAAAGCTAAATTGTGAGCCAGAGTGAGAATATGCTCTCTTAAATCACATGAGAATTATTTAATAACTTACAGCCCACGATGCTTCTGTATTGGTAGGTGTTTTATGTACTGTTGGTAACTAGAGATGTTCACTGACCCACGTGTTTTGGTGTTGGTTTTGGTTTTGGATCTGGATTAACTTTGTGTTTTGGTTTTGGTTTTGGCAAAACCGCCCTTGTGTGTTTTGGATTTGGTTTTGGGTCCCAATTTTTCGGCTAAAATCACATAATTTGGCTCTGATTTTATTCCTACGTTATTATTAACTTCAATAACGTTAATTTCCAATCATTTCCAGTCAATTTTTGTCAAGTGACAAGAACACTGCTACCCCTTCTGTTTCTGTATGAGCAATGGCACTGAGCAATGGCACTGGAGACTGGAGAGTGACAAGAACACTGCTACCCTTGTTTCTGTGTGAGCAATGGCGCTGCATCTCCTGGGGAGGGAGGTACTTATGCAATCCAAAACCCGTGAGATCCGACAAAGCAACAATAACGTTTTGCTTCGATTCAATTCCGAGGACGAGCGAAGTTACCGAGCCGGCTCGCAAGCCTACACAGATCCCCTAAGTTCGGGCAGGCTCAGTTTTCAGAAAACCGAGCCTGAGCATCTCTATTGGTAACAGAAAAAAGAGCCTGATCATTGAGCACAGATTGCTGGAGGAGCACTGTACATCTGATTGTTCCCCTGTTTTATTCAGATTGCTATCAGATAAGTGCACCTCTACTGTGAGATCACTTTGAGAATCTTTCTGCACCTGTGTCACCATTAACAAAATTCTTTTCTGACCCACATTGCCTGAGTACCAGTTATGTTACCTATGGCTAATGTGCCTCTGGCTATATTCCAATGAATGTTGACTCTTTTATGATTGCTTGTATTGGATGCTATTAGTTACTATTTAATTATCTACCACTACATGATATTTGCACATATATTAGTTTGAACATAGAAGTGGTCCTTTTGATGATATGTCATCTGATTAGTTACTGATTTTTCTGGATTTTAAAATATGTTCAATATGCCTACACTGCTTATGTACCTTCAGATTTGAATCAAATTGCTCCGCAGATTTTATTATTCCTTTTTGTTATCATTATTTTGGATTTTGAGGAAGGGTGTTTTGTAGAGCTTTCTATTTAGTATCTGTATTCAACTACACATTTTTATTCCTTCCTACATTTGTTTTTTGTTTTGTTTTTTTTGTTGAGGAGAGGGAGATGGCTGTTTAGTTGCAATGTCATAACATTTTTAAAGTACAGGGTGATTCAAAAGTCGCAGTACACCCTTTTATTTCAAAAACTCTACAGGAATTTGGCCGATTTCACGATGGCACCCATGTTTGGTACATACCGTAAAAGATAGACCACGTAACCCATACCTTACTGGAGTATTCAGGTTTCCCAATTTCCTGTAGAGTTTTTGAAATAAAAGGGTGTACTGCGACTTTTGAATCACCCTGTATATGAAATGTTATAGAATTGTTTAATGGAGAAATATAATAAAGAAACATACAACACTAGTTAATGGACATTTTCAGGGTGTGAATTGAAAGTTTGTGGACTGAAGAAAGTGGGCCTGATGCTGTTGTACACATGTTAGGCATAATTTACCCCTATTTACACCCATATGCTGAGTCGCACGCATCGCAAGATGTACCTGTAGCATATATACCAGGTTTACATCAGGCATATGTACATCCACATACACACAACCAGATCATAGGCAAAAGAAACATTTTTTAACATTTGTTTTTATAGTGAAAAACTTCTTCTGTATTAGAGTGCATGCACACTGCAGAATTGAACCTACTTTGTTCCACAGCTAAATAACATTTTTTAACAGTACGACCAATCAGTTCAAACAATGACCTGTGCTTTGGAGCGATAATCAGTCATCACGCTACACACTTCTATGATATTGGGCCAATCAGTCATTTATCATCTGATTGGCCTGATAATGAGCTGAAAAGACAGTAGTGTGTACCCAGCCTTAGGCTTGATATAACATAGCAGAAATAATATTCCTTCTCACGAAGGTATGATAGTAGCAAAAAAAGTATTTTTGAAAACGGACACAAAATATTATATACACAGTCAATGGAGAAAAGACCTATTAGCTTCAGATATGAATTTACAATCAGTCAAACAAAAAAGGCATGCTCTAAACAGGTCTATGTTAATTTTTGTGCTTGTCTGCTTTAGCCAAATTAGCATGAACATGCGCTTCCTGTATTTGGCCTACGTTAGACTGCCCATTCCTTTTCCCACTCCACCTCTCCAGATGTAATGAAGTGTTAAATGCAAGTAGATCTACATGTGTGCACTCTCTTTGTGGGCATGCAAGATGCACATTTTTATTTAATGTAAGGACTTTAGTAATAGATACATACAGGATTTAGCAGTCTCTTTAAATTAAAGATGCTCACTGACCCCCGTGTTTTGGTTTTGGCTCTGGATTACCGTCGTGTTTTGGTTTTGGTTTTGGTTTTGTCAAACCGCCCTTGCGTGTTTTGGTTTTGTTTGGTTTTGTTTTGCAATTTTGTTTAAAAATCAATGTTTTTGGGCATAAAATAACCAAATTTAGTGGTCCACCTGTTTCTTGGATAAGTAAGGTAATTCGAATGCTGATAAATTAGAAAGAAAACAGTTTAATCCCTGGTAGGCTGTCCTTAATTCTGCACACAAACCTGATTGTCTTCCTCTCCAAAAAAAAAATGGACCAAGGTAGTTTGGTGGCTGTCTATGACCCCCCCCCCCCCCCCCGCCCTGCACTTGTAGTTGAATAGAAAAAAAGCAGCCTACATAGACTGTAGGATTAGAATATAAAAATAAATGGACCACGGTAGTTTTGTGGCTGTCTATGACCCCCTGCACCCTTCACTTGTAGTTGAATAGAAAAAAAAGCAGCCTGCATAGACTGTAGAATTAGAATATAAAAATAAATGGACAAAGGCAGTTTGGTATCTGTCTGCATCAGACCCCCTCTCCACTAGGAGTAAAATAGAAAACTATTCAGCCGTTATAGAGTCTAGAATATAAATAGAAATTAAGAAAGGTAATTTGGTATCTGTGTGCATCATAATCATCAACATCATCATTAGTGCCCTTGTCGCCTACACAAATCTCCCCCTCATCCTCTTCTAATTCCAAAGTGGCATCCTCAATTGGTGTATCACCGGCTACAATCGGGCTGTTAATGCACACATCACCAGAACTGCTGAAAGGACCCTTCTTTATGGGTTCACTGTTACTAACAGAATGCTCACGATTAGACATACCACTGGTGGATGGACTCTCCACAGGGATTGGTGTCATTTCTGATGCATACATTATCCTCTAATGCCTTACTGTTTTCTTGCAGCTTGGCTTTGATGCGTAACAGTAGTTGTGCACCACTTTTAGACTCCAAATTACTTGGTCTTGCTTGGTCATGAGAGACCGTACAAGAAGAAGGCGCAGTAACATTTTTTGATCTGCCACTAATAGAGAAAAGCGAAGGCCTCATTCTTTCTTTGCCACTGTGTGTGTAGAATGGCATATTGGCAATTTTTTTTTTATCGGCGGTTAACTTTTCCTCAGTGACACTTCTTTTTTGCTTCAACACGGTACATTTTTTTGGTGTGTGTTTTTTTCCCTGATTTAAAAGGACTATGTACTTTTACATCGCCTTTCCCAGATGACGTACTGGGTACACTACCATCAGAACTGGTGACAGAACCTGGTTGCTAATTCTGCTTATATATGGACTGCTTTGAATCCATTTTAATGAGCCCAAAGCACTTGTAGTGCCAAAAATTGTATTAGATAGAAACTGCTGACAAATATGACTTTTTTTTGACAGCCAGAAAAATTAGTGTAAAACACTGGGGAATATTAGACAACCCAAATCACTTGTAGTGCAAAATATTGTCTTATATAGATACAGCTGACAAATATGACTTTTTTTGACAGCCAGAAAAATTTGTGTAAAAAACTGGGGAATATGGGACACCCCAAAAGCACTTGGAGTGCAAAATATTGTTTTAGATACTGCTGACGAATATGACTTTTGACAGCCAGAATATTACTGTAAAACACTGGGGAATATGGGACACCCCAAAAGCACTTGGAGTGCAAAATAATCTTTTAGATACTGCTGACAAATATGACTTTTGACAGCCAGAAAAATGACTGTAAAACACTGGGAAATATTGGACACCCCAAAAGCACTTGGAGTGCAAAATATTGTTTTAGATACTGCTGACAAATATGACTTTTGACAGCCAGAAAAATGACTGTAAAACACTGGGAAATATTGGACACCCCAAAAGCACTTGGAGTGCAAAATATTGTTTTAGATACTGCTGACAAATATGACTTTTCACAGCCAGAAAAATTAGTGTAAAACACTGGGGAATATGGGACACCCCAAAAGCACTTGGAGTACAAAATATTGTTTTAGATACTGCTGACAAATATGACTTTTGACAGCCAGAAAAATGACTGTAAAACACTGGGGAATATGGGACACCCCAAAAGCACTTGAAGTGCAAAATATTGTTTAAGATACTGCTGACAAATATGACTTTTGACAGCCAGAAAAATTACTGTAAAACACTGGGAAATATGGAACATCCCAAAAGCACTTGCAGTGCCAAAAATTGAAAAAAAAGCCTCCTCTATCCTCCTCTCTTACTGCTCTAACAATTGCTAATACAATTGGTATTAATATTAGAATTGTATAGAATAGAATAGAAACAATAATGTGTCCAATTATTGCTCTGTCCCTACACTAATATAGCCTGTGACCAAATCCTGCTCTCTCCCTCTGTCAAATGGCGATGGATTGCTGTGGAGGCTGGTATTTATGCTTTTCAAATCTCGCGAGAACTGAGCTCAGAAATACGAATACCTCACAATGACGTTTTGCCTCGATTTCGATTCCGAATGGGCGGGAGAGTACCGAGTCTGCTCGGCTCAGTATTCGGATAGGCGAAATTCGGATGGATTCGGATCTTGGGGAACCTAGCCCACCCATCTCTACTTTAAATACAGCAATACGCTTCACTATCTTTAGCAGGTATAACAGCAACAGCAAATCCGGTTTGATTATTAAAGTTGATGCAGAAATGCAGCAGTCACATATCTTATACTCTATAACATTAATCTTCTAAAATGATTGGACCAATCAGTGAGAGAAACAAAAATCAGCAAAGCACTCTCAGACACAGTTCCCTGAGTATTCTGGGAGAAGCTCCAATGGAGGCCCAGCATATAGACTAGAGTAGTAGTAATAATTTTCCAGAATGATAACACTAGAAGTATTCACACATATATAAAAGCTCTGACAATCAGCATATATGTATTAATCCACTAAATATGAACATAGCAATGTTGGAACAGACTCAGTGAACATATAGGGTCAGATTTATCTTTGGACTTAAGTCCCTTTGTGTGCCATATATTTCATGAAATAGTCATATATCAAAATCACACTTTACAAAGGCGCTGATGATAAGTTATTCAATAGAATGAAATCACTCTATGGACCTCTGACCTCGGCCGGCTTCTGACTATCCACTACCATCCTATCTGCCGCTTCCTATTTCCTTGCTGCGGTATTGCTCATAAGCTTACACTACACTAGAGTAAACACCTGGGGGCATCTGAGTACCTGTGAGGGCAACAAGCTCTACAGGAAAGGTGACTGCTATAGGCGAAGACTTCTATGACTATTTTTGTAAGCTTATGACAATAGCTGCTAGTCGTAAACAGGAACTGCGGGGAATGACAGAGAATAAAATGGTGGAGATGGTGACCTCCCACAATGACCTCTCATGAACAATTAGAGTTCAAAGTGGGCATGTTAAAGTACAAACTGGTGGACCTGGAGAAAACAATGTAAAGATACAGGAGATCCCGGTACAAGTCTCTCCTTTGCCATGGATCTATTCTGCAAGCATCTTCCTTCAGCCTCTGTCTTATAGGAATAAATGCCTAAGATGACATGTGGCTATGAATTAAGCAGAAAAGGTCTGTTTTAAATAGGAAAGTTCATAGGTCCATATAAATAGTCCCAAAATTAGTTCATAAGAGTGTTCATTTTCCATGAAACCTCAGATGATGAATCCATATAGAAGTGATAGTCCTTCTTATCGGACCTCCTCTTCAAATGGAGTCTCCTCAAGGTAAACCGCACACCATATATAAATAAAGAGAAAAAATTCTCATAGTGCATTATCCTTTGATTTATTATTCTTAAAATAATCGTATAAAAATATAGTAATATGTATCCTGAGCAGATAAAAAGATGGCTGCTTACCAGAGTAAGCTGGAATTCAATGCACGTAGCAGGATCTTTCTAATCCAAAACAAGGCAGAGTCTTCCAAGCAGATCAGTGATGTTAGGCAGTCAAATAAAAACAAATCCAACGCATTTCGACCCACCAGGGGTCTTTATCAAGGTACATAATCAAAAGGAGAAATGGGTCCCCTTTATATCGGGTCATCAACATGCACAGACCAATCAAATGCCAACAATAGTTAACAATCCACCAAAACAGTGTAGTAGATAAATACATGTATATATATATATATATATATATATATATATATATATATATACATATATATATATATATTCTTTATCCATCCATATAAACTAATCATAACTATTTTAGAGAATGAAATAGTATAATAGAATTAACCTGTAATCAGATCTGAAAAAGTCCATGTCTCTCTGACCCGGTCACCTGACTCATTCTTCCCCATCATAGGTTGAATAGAAGCACATGATCGGGACCTTTTATAAATATATACACGGTTCTCAATTCCTATTGGAATATCATAATGCCTATATATTCGCAATCCAAGAAAAGTTAATGACTGCATTATCACATAATAAAGTACATCTGATTAATCTTTACTATTCTCCAATATTTGGCATAAACAAATATGATGATGGTATAAATTGTATCCACGATTTTAACCAGAATGAGTTAAGAGCCCAATATTCTATGTATGTATAAAGTTGGCCTATTTAAAATTTCTTTCCATCATTATATTTGTGCCATGTGCAGAGAACACATTCGCATCACTTGCTGCCCCATTGAAGCTTACAGTCTAAATTCCCTAACACACACACACACACACACACACACACACACACACACACACAGCCCGAGAGAGACTAAGGTCAATTTAATAGCAGCCAATTAATCTACTGGTATGTTTTTTATAAATTTCTCCAGATAAGACAGCTTCTCCACAAACTGATCCTGACTTATTTCTATGCCTATTGCTATTGTTTCTAGGCTAATCACCCATGGCATAAATTCATTTTAATGGTAAAAAAACAAGAAAATCTTCACCCCAATTAAAATAGGAGACTGACTTTGGGACTACTATCTCAGATGATGACTGGGAGAGAAACTTTAGGAATAGTCACTGAATTTCTGAATAAATTAGTCATTCAGAAAGACTAATTATAATGATAAATAGAATGTCCCTCACTCCAGCCAGAAAACACAAAATATAGCCTGGCCACTAACAATATTACTGGAACAATTGTGGTTCTATATGCAAATTATTACATGTGTTTTGGGACTGCCTGATTATAATTCCCTTTTGGGTTGATGTGGTCAGTCTAGTCATGCGAGTTGCAGGGTGCAACCTGGTGAAGTCCCCTGAGCTGGCCCTTTTACATAATTGTTTTCTTCCCTGTTTCCTTCCCGTCCCAGCACATATATGTTGCCGGGCATATCCTTGTTGCTGCTAGAGTGGCTATAGCACAGAAGTGGAAAGACTCTATGCCCCCATTACTATCTACAGCATGTCACTGGCACTAGGAGTCTTTACCCAGGGATCACCAGATGATAGGCTTACCAGAGCAATGTAGATGGTAATAGGGTACTCTGGTAGCTGGGTGATCACGGAACATGAAATGATGACCGATGAGATGCTCAGGAAAGTCTATGACTAGCAACACTGGTAATAATGAGGTAATGATACACAAGGAACTGTATGGGCAAGGACACGTGAAGGTAGTCAGTGGTCTGCGATAGCAAGTTGTACCACTGCTATAGTGAGGAGGAATGTCCAACAGAAACAAGGAGGTGATGAGAGTCAGCGGTCTGCGGGTAGCAAGTTGTACCGCTGTCTGAGTGAAGGAATGGAATCCAAGTGGAGGTATCCAGGTAGTCAGTGGTCTGCGGTAGCAAGTTGTACCACTGCTATGTGAGAGGATAATGGAACAGGTGATACCGGAAACAGGGATCAGTGGTCTGACATCAGCAAGTTGTACCACAGAATATATATGTGAGGAGGTGCACGGGGGAAGACTGCAACACAGGATATACACAGGCACCTTATACACGATCCACAGTAATATGCACAATATAGATATATATATATATATATGTAAATGACTGATCAGGTCTGCAATCTAGAAAGTCTCTTGAAATAGTCCAGCACAATGATAACACAGTCAATGATGGCAATAGACTCAGCGGATAGCAGACTCCAGAGAGAACCAAACACAGTCCAGCAAGATATGCAATACACAGCACAGTCAATGAGAAGTATGCATACCGTGGTTCAGCAGTAGCAGTCAGATGGGATTGCAGCGGTACCTGAGCGGCTGGAGGCCGAGTGGATCGGAAGTCCCTGGATAGGTGAAGCAGCGGTCTAGCAGGTGCAGCGCACAGGTGAGTAGACCGGCAGGGACACGAATCCACAGGAGTCAGCAACACGTGGAACTGGACTCATAGGAAACCCAGGAGAATGGAGATGATCCAGCAGAGGGTAGTAGAAGAGATACAAATCCAATGCTGACAGGAGGGTAGAGACCAGTGGAACACGTGAAGGCGTGGAGAGTGGATCAGCAGGAGATGGACGATAGCGCTGACCACAGCGGCAGGACTCAGCGGCACACGGAGGTAACCAGTAGCAACCACAGGAACCAACAGCGATGGGAAACAGGAGTGCAGCGCAGGGCAGGAGCTGTAGATAACGAAGGGTAGCAGATGGTAATGAAAAGCGGCAGTCTCGAGGAAGCCACAGCAAAGATGAGATGAGAGTGTAGTGCACGGAGGCAGCGGATAGTAATCAGCTGGCAGTCACGATGTTGAACACAGGCGAGTTGCAAGCAGGAGACTGTAGTGCACAGAGGCAGCGGATAGTAGTCAGCTGGCAGTTACGATGTTGAACACAGGCGAGTTGCAAGCAGGAGACTGTAGTGCACAGAGGCAGCGGATAGTAATCAGCAAACAGACTTGATGAGAAGCAGGTGAGTGAGGTAAAGGCTGGAGTGCACGGAGGCAGCGGATAGCAATGAGCAAACAGTCACATAGATATAAAATAACGTTGAAGTGGTGTAGAAGACTGTAGTGCCCGGAGGCAGCGGATAGGAATCAGCAAACAGTCATGATGATACAGTTGATGGTAGAAGTGGTATGGAACCACAGTAGTAGAAGTGGTTTGGAAACCACAGGAATCAGCAGCGCTGAATACACGAGTAATACAGGAACACCTTCAGAGACTCATGAGGAATGAGACTCCAAGATCAGGCCACGTGGTGTTGACCACAGGTGCTTAATATAGGGAGGTTGCCTGATCTGCCAATTAAGTTAAAGGGGTATACACTGAAGTATAGAAAAGGGCTGCGCATGCGCAGACCCTCAGGATGGTGGACGACCACGGTTCCTATATGTCCGGGAAGAGGCACTCACGGTCCGGTGAGTGACACAGCAATTGTGAAAGTTCATAGAAAATTCAAAATGGAAACAACAGGGCAGGATACTCCACCTCAGTGTCATCTAAATAATCATGGTGAAAAACACAAAATTATTTGTTTGATTAATTTCTTCTTAATAAACATACCCTTCCTAGATATGTAATATCATTCCAATATCCCTATATTGACTACTTTAATCCTATTTATTTCATTTTCTGTTTATTTTTATGTCACATCATTTATTGTAATTGCTGGCATTGACTTATTAATTAATGTTTTTTTATTTGTAGTTGCAAAAGTAGCTCAATGTCTCATCTCTTTTACAGTGAACTGGGTACCATAGTACCGTATAAAATATGTTGGAAAAATACTGCTATATCTGTAGTTGTACAAAGGGAGCATTGTACACAAAGCCACAAAAACACTTTCAAACTTTTCCTGCCCACAGTAGGAGCTGTAGGTATTTACTGGAAGGAAAAGATACAGCAACTTTAGCAGTATAATCCTCTAAGACACATTTGGAAAATATTAAATATCATGAGCACTTGTGGTTCCTCTATAGTCATAAACTTTTATAAACTTGTATATAGAAAATAATCATAGCTACTGTTCTATTCTGGCCTCTTCATATTATTTAACTGATATCATAAAATAGATGTGTTTCTAATTAGTAACAGCACAAGGATATTTGCCCAATATCTGTGTTTTTTAATTTTTTTCACAGTAAGTTTATCATCATACAATTGATCTACAGTACCATAGGTTTTAAGCTATCAAAAAAATCAATAGTACATTTCAAGTTTTCTATCTTGAGATAGTATATCTGCTAAGTTTGGAAGACTACAGCATTAATACATGTAAAGGCAGCATCATTGAAAATGTCCTGAGTTTTACTAAATGTTTCAAAACACTTCATTGTTTATTAATTTTTCATTGTATATATTTTCATTCTGGTTTATTTACTAGTTATTCTAGTCCTTGAGCCACTTTCTATGAATAATATTTTGACAATTTTACCACTGAAGAGACCCATAGACACAATGGTATATACCTTCAAAAATTGTGTGTGTAAAGAGACTTGCCATACTGCTGAGTAATTAATCACTCAGAGAGATACATTTCACAGAATATTGACCTGACCTAACTTTGCAGTTTGGCTGCAATCCCAGTGCATTCAGTGGGAAAAAAACATAGCCAGGTTATCTTTTCGAAG
This sequence comes from Mixophyes fleayi, assembly GCF_038048845.1. Taxonomy (NCBI): domain Eukaryota; kingdom Metazoa; phylum Chordata; class Amphibia; order Anura; family Limnodynastidae; genus Mixophyes; species Mixophyes fleayi. The sequence continues at coordinate 107,582,336 of NC_134403.1, forward strand.
AAACATATCCCTCAGTGATCAATTGTATTGATTGCATTTAGTGCTATGGTTCAAATTTCTTATTTCTAAAAGCTAAAAATGATGGTATGCATTAAGTTGTTTACCTTTCAGTGGCTTCTTAAGTCAAGAGCCACAGTGGGTCACATAACATGACTCTATAAACAAAATAGAAAATTATTAAATGCTCATGTATCCAGTAGCTTTAAATTGGCAAAGGCAGTTAGGAAAAATATTTTGCAATACTGTTTTTTAAATTCTCAAACTAAGCAGGAGTTGAATAAAAATGTGAAAAAGATTGTGTTATTGAGTTGCGGGTACACAAAATTGAGATTTCTATTAAAAATAACTCATATGTTTATTTATGGTTCTTTTAGGTCTCATCTACAGGAGTTCATTTTACACATTCCGCTGTGTTCCTTTAGTCCAATCAACACACTTGGATGCTGACAGTCCAAAACACATTGGGCCTTAGTCATTAAGTAAAGTAAGGCAAAAAAAGGAGTAGATGTTCTCTGGGGCAAACCATGTTACAATGCAAGGGGTGCAAATTAGTTTACTATTTTTTTTTTCATTCAGCACAGTTGATAGCTTTAATTTTACACTAAAATTTAAAGTTGATCTAGGACATGCCTTATTCCAGCTATAAATATGTTCCCACCTTTAAAATTTACCTCCCCCTCCAATGCAACATGGCTTTGCCCAGGTGCAAAGTTATTCCTTTTTTATGCTTTGCTCTCCTTAATGACTTAGGCCCATTGTACACTAATTAGCATATATGCACACACATCTTGACAAGTATTTACTTTGACTTCTATCAATTTCAGTGTTGTCTGTACTGTTCCCAAGTGTTAAAACTCTGTAAATATAGTTGCATGCTATCTGAGCATGTATTTAGTACAGAGGATGCTATGCTGCAGGGAAGTTTGAGAAAATGCTTGAATGTTTTAAAAAATTGAGGACAAGTGGGAGGTTTTGTCTATGCTTTAACGGGCATTGTTTTCAATGCTTCTCTGTACGAGTCCTTCAACAGCAAATAAAGCCAATAATAAAGTTACTTCTTGACATGATTATATAGCAAAGGCTGTGAATTGCAGAGCTGAATAATAATTTAATAACTGGTGTGCTTATACATAGCTAAATATATCCACCATACTCTTACTCATCTACTGGTTACCATGTTAGGAGAAAGATGCACTGGTAACTAAGCAGAAAAGTCTTGAGTAACAGCTTTTGGAGACTTGCTGTACAGAAATATGCTATATGGATTGGTTGATTTATATGCATAGATATAGTCATACTTGCCAACTCTCCCGCATTTCGCGAGAGTCTCCCAGACTCCCGGGAGAGTGTAATAATCTCCCGGATCTGCCCACTTCCTAGTGAAGTGGGCAGAATTAGGTCCAAAATGCCACGATTCACCGGGAATCCCGGTGTTTGGCCCGATTTTTGGAGCCCTGTCCCCTGCACGCCCACCTTCCCCGGCAGGCTCCCGGATCATACTTGCCATAAGTTGGCAAGTATGGATATAGTGCCAGTAACTCAATATCTGAAGAGTAAGCTTTTTGATTAAGTATTACATGCCATAAGGTCATAAGGATATAGAGAGTTGTGTGAAATAACTGTTTAGGATATGATAGGAGTATTAGATGTCGTGATCAGTAGTGGATAAAGCAGTAATACGGTTTAATCAAAGCTGCAGTTAAATGTCAGGATAATGCTGAACAACGTATTTTACCTCCATGGTTCATATCTGAACATTTCATTGTTGGAGTTTAGTGTTCTTTAAGAGTAAGATTACATTCAGTATACATTTTCTTTCTTTATATTATAAAGGAAGGATGTGTATAATGATGATGAAATGTTAATAGTTATTTATTTTTAGAATATTTATTTAAGTAATTGCATAAAATGTAAATAATAGTTGTTGGATTAATTTGCTTAAAATATATTGTTAATCCTAATATCACATATGAGTTATATAACAAACTGTGGGGAATTTGCTCATTTATTATAATTACAATGCTCAAATATAATATAACTATGCTTATTTTGTGTAAAGTAACTTTACATTTTTTTCAATTATGACATTACAACTGATTATGAAGTTGTTTTATGTGGTAACATCTCCACTACATAGCTGCTGAGATGTTCCTCATATCCAGGTGTGCTTTTTGTTCACTGTTCAATCATTTTAATTGTACCTTTTCAGAAGCAGGGATTCATGTTTGAACAGTAGTTATCTCCTTCCATACTTCCAGCAATATTGCATTAACTACAGTGCCCTTTGTTTTTAAGTAAAACAATATAATACAATTTACTATACAAACATCTTTGTCAATAACACAACACACAAAATTTTCTCATAGAGCACTTTTTAAATAAGCCGTGTGACCTAAAGGAGCAAGACATTTTCTACACAAAAGTAGACTAATCAGGCAAGAGAACAATGTGCTTCATGAGTTTAAAAAATGCATATGTAAATAAATAATTTTTTTTAAACATCTTCTGCTTTCATACACCAATATAAATGATCTTACTTAATAAGTCACAAACTTTACTGCTCTCACCACTACAAACTAGAGATGCTCAGGCTCGGTTCCCCGAGAATCAAATACAGCCGAACTGGGCAGATCTGAGTACCAAGCTGAGCCAGCTCGGTACTTTCGCACTCCCTCGGAATTAAAAAAGAGGCAAAACATCAGTTTTACGTAGTTGGATCTCGCGAGTTTTGGATTCTATAAGTACCGCCCTCCACGGTTATCCAGTGCCATTTCACAGAGGGTCACGGAAGTAGTTGCACAGTTCTTGGCAGTCTCTAATGCAGCTGGGCAGCTTCATAGCTAGAAAAGAAAGAGGGGCGGTAGCAGTGTTCTTCAAAGTCTCCATGTGACATTCAGGAGAGCTCCATTGCTCCATTGCTTCATTGCTAATTGTCATTGCTGAAATAAAAATAATAGGGCTGGCAGTCTTGGTCTAAATCTGCAGTCACATTGTATTGTGTTATCTAGCTAACACACAAACAGGACAGCTCCTTTGCTCCATTGCTAATTGCCATTGCTGAAATATAAATAATAGGGCTGGCAGTCTTGGTCTAAATCTGCAGTCACATTGTATGGTGTTATATAGGTAACACACAAAGAGGAGAGCTACATTGCTAATTGTCATTGCCGAAATAGAAATAAAATAGTTGGCAGTGTTCTTCAAAATCTGCAGTTACATTGTACTGTGCCATAGCTCACCCAGACGTAGGAAAGGTGGCAGTGTTTATTGCTGAAACAGAAATTCAAATAATAGGGCTGGCAGTGTTATTAAAAGTCTCAAGTCACATTTTACTGTGCCATAGCTCACACAGAAACAGGAGGGGTGGCAGTGTCTTTGTCACTCTCCAGTTTGCAGTCACATTGTTCTTGTCACTTTCCAGTCTCAGTCATGATGATAATAATCCCTCTACTTCATGTTCTAAAGCCTATGTTCAAGTGCATAGTGGTTTTAAGTCAGGGAAACAAATATTTAAATAAAAAGCTTTTACCTTTTTAAAGAAATAAACACCTCCCTAATAAAGGTGAAAGTTTACTGTAGAAAAACATAAAATTGCCAACATGCCATTCTACCCAAAATGTTACCAAACATACCAGCTTTAGCTAGCTCCCTTCTCTCAGCTAGATCTCAGCACCTGCAATCTACACTGCCCATCATATTCACTCTCATCAGTGTGTACATCATCCTCAAACAATACTAATTCATCCCCGCTGGAATTCACTAGTGTACACTAGAGCTGTCACACTTTTTGGGCAATTCTTTTAGACCAGACCAAATGTCAAAATGTTGTGCAGACTCATCTGCATCACCACTGGGTGTTTTGGAAAAGCTAAGTTTATTCCTAGCAGCAATTTACAGAGAAACTGAAGGAGGAGATGTCATTGTGTCATGTACCACTTGAGCTGTCAGCTTGCTGACCAGGAGCTCAATGCATCTTTTAAGATCTGGGTCAGTTGGAAAGAAAGAGAAGACATAGCTCCTCAACCTAGGATCAAGCACAGTTGCCAAAATGTAATGATCTGATTTCAAGATGTTGATAACTCTTGGATTCTGTCGAAGCGAATAAAGTACTTAATCTGCAAGTCCAATATAATTAGCGGAATTGCTTTATTTCATTTCCTCTTTCAATTTCTCTTGCTGCTTTTCAAGAAGTCTAATTAGGGGAATCACTTGACTCAAGTTAACAGTTCTGCACTCTCTTCACAAGTGACTACTTCGAGTGGTTTCAGCACCTTGCACAACACGGAAAGTATTCTCCACTGCGCTGAACTAAAGTACATTCCCCCTAAATTCTATTCTTCTTGCAGCTGCTGCATTCTTGTACATGCTGTTGCAGAATCCCGAAAATGACCCTAAATAATCTGTGACACAGACAGAATCTCCTGCATGTCATTGTCATTTTTTAAAATGTTCTTTACCACCAAGTTGTTTGTGTGAGCAAAACAGGGAATGTGAAGGAATTTCCCCCGCTACGACGCTCTAACAATATTGGTGACGTTATTAGAAATCACATATCCTCAGGAGAGTCAAAGCAGAATTAGCCATGTTGCAATAACATCCCTTAGTTTATCAAACAGGATGTCAGCGGTATTACCTCTGACCTGCACCTTGTCTCGTCTCTGATAACCACCTCTCACTCCCTCCTACAAGACTTCTCTCGTGCTGCTCCCCACTTATGGAATTCCCTACCACGCTCAATCTGACTTTCCCACAGCCTTCAAATCTTTAGATGGTCTTTGAAAACTCATCTCTTTTTTAGAGGTGACCTTATCCTCGATAACACTATTCACACTACTGCACCCTCACAACTATCCCAATCTCCACTCTGAGCCACACCCGCTCCTCTTGTTTCAGCTGCATTCTTCCCTTTAGAATGTAAGCTCTCTAGTGAGCAGGGTCCTCCATACCCTTTGTTTTCATGTCTCCATTCATTCTGTCTGCCTTGTCTGTTCTTGTTTTACGTATGTCCTGTTTTATGCATATCCTTGTCTTCGCTACTGTACGAGCACTGTGGTGCCTTATAAATCTTCTATAATAATTAGAATAATAAGAATAAGAATAATAATAATATGCTTCTTTGTGAAGCAGATGATACACAGAGTTGCCTGCCTCTGAAAAATGTAGTGTTCTTGGGTACATGCTGCTGCCCCTGCTGGTGAAGGCGAATCAGCCCAGTGGGCTGTCACAATCATATAATCTTTAGTTTGCCCAGTTCTGCTTGTCCACATATCTGTGGTTAAGTGTACAGTGGGTAGAATGGCATTTTGTAGCCCAATAATTACATTTTTACAAACCTCCTGGTAGAGGAATAGCTTTTCTAGTAAAATGGTGTCGTGATGGAATTTGGCAACGGGGACAGAAGACCTCAAGTAATTGTCTAAAACCAGCTGCATTAATAGTGAATATTGAACGCAGATCTAATACTAGCATAGCCGCCATGGCATCTGTGACCCACTTTGCGACTGAGTGACAGCTTTCATACTTGCTTCCTCTTGCAAAGGATTGTTTAACAGTCAATTGTTGTAAAATACTAGTAGCCTTCTACTTGGTCTGCTTCTGGGTTAAAGATCCACCCGCAGCAGCAGTGGGCTTAACGCTCGAGGATTCTTCTGAGGAGTCCTGGATAGGGGAGGAGCCATCTGGTCTTAGAAACTTGTATGCAGGACTAACTCCAATCACTTGTGATGATATTAATGATGAAGGTGTTGGGGGTGTAGATTGCAGGTACTGGGATCTAGCTGAGAGAACGAGGTAGATGATGATGGACTGCTTGTTTTTAATTTTTAGCATAAGTTTCTATTTTTCACAAAAGCTTTCCATATACTCGCTTCAAATGACGTATCAATGATGAAGTTCCTAGATGGTTATGGTCCCTACCTCTATTCCCTGTGGCCTTACAATGCTACAAATGGCTAGACAACTGTTGTCAGGATTTGTGTAAAAGTAATTCCACACATAAGATTGGATTTTTTGGTCTTATGCCCAAGCATGACAATGGCCTTCTTCTTATCACAGGCAATAACTGCTTCCACTGGTGCATGACTTTCCACAGTTCATTAACAGCACTGTTTGCTTGGGTGCCTTAAGCCCATTGTTAGCTTGTTTTGTGGGGGCCCAAGCAAACCAAGCACTTCAGCCACAAAAGTGGCACTGCTTGTCGCTGGAGTGCTTGCTTTGTTAAATTATTCATGTCTTTTTCAATATGTTACATAAGGGTGGGTGGGAGGGCCCAAGGACATTTCCATCTTGCACTACTTTTCTTTTCTGCCACTGCTGTGGACTATAAACTTGCCAATTTATTATTAATTAAAGGAACAATAAATAGGTTCTATGCCCTCTTTTGATCTATTTATTCAGACATAGAGTCTTTCTAAATCTCTAAGACTTTGAACACAGAGGGACATATTCAATTAGCTTTCCGGTTACCGCGAATCCTGCGCAGTATTGCCGTTAATACGGTACTGCATTAACGCGGATTTTCCACGTTATTGCGGTACCGTGTAATGACTACACGGCCCGTTCCGGCGCCATCCTGCGGACCGGAAAGCTAATTGAATATGCCCCAGTGTTTTTGCAGTTGATCCGCAATTTTTATATTCACTGTCCTTGTCCTGTTTCTATATTTCGCTTAGCTTCTTGTTATTAGGATGATTTATCATTTTTAATAAATACCAATAAAGTTCATTTATTTTATTTAACAATTATTTTCCAAACCATTTTTCCCAGAGTGCCCCGTGTCAGTCACCTTCTTTTTTCTTTTTTGTTCTCAACTGTATTTCAGGTGCTAGGGTGCAACACCTAGAGAACTAACTATATTTGGATACTTGGGGTTATGAGTTATATACCTAAAAACTCATTATAGGATCAATGAATCAATTAAACCTAGTGAAGTTATACCCTCTCTTTTTTTGTCACATATATGGCCTCCCAGCAGCAATATGCAAAATAGTTTTAAATAAAAGTCTGAACCTCAGCACACAACACCGAAAAACAAAGATTCAGGAACAGGAAATACATAATCACCATTCATTCTATTGTACAGCTTTGTGTATAATGTACGTTCATCAACTGCACAATTACTACAATTTATTTTAATATAATGGCCACAATAAATCACAGAAAGTTTCTGGTTTGTTGCTTCGCGCTATAGCAAGAACACTGCAAATACAGACCCGGAGGGAAAGAAGAATAAAGAATCGGACTTGTTGGACCAAGGAGTTGTTCCAGAAGAGTGACTCCTTTTCACATATGCCCGTGCTACAGGAGATGCGGGACAACAACCCAGATGACTTAAGGAATTTCCTGTAGATGGATGATCCAACATTGCAGGAGCTGCTCCAGCTTATCACCCCACTCATCCAGGAGGAGGACAACCATTTAAGAAGACCCATATCTGCAGAGCAGAGACTGGTTATAGCCTACGATTTTTGGCAACAGTAAGGATGATCTCAAATACAGCACAGCAATTTCACCACAAGCTCTGGGTTTGATCATACCTGAGACCTGTGAATCTATCGTACAAGTTCTGCATGGACAATATATGAAGGTTGGTGAAAGAAATAGTCTGATTTAAAACAAGCTTTTTTAATTGATATAAGAAACTGCACTGCAGAGATGGTCTGAAGATGGGATAGCAAAATTAATATTTATGAGAATTGAGGGCAAACATGGGCTTCCATTGTATGGAAGCATGCATTGGAAGTGCTGATTTGGGCCTATAGGCAGGAGGGGTATGAGACTCATCTCTAGTGTGCAGACCAGAAAGGGTTGAAGAAGGGAAAGCAAAATGAATATTAAATAGGGCACTCATAAAACATATAAAACTTTAGTAAAAAACAAAACATCACAGTTGTTGCATCTGTTCATAATGGTAATGTTCTCTATTTTCCAAGGGTGACAGACTTCTTGTATACTGTAGCATACTTGTGCTTCCCATAGGTGTGGAATTCCTGTAGGCAGGAGGCGCACTTGTTTGGCTTACCATGGTGGGATGTTGCCTGTGGAGTGGTAATGGTTGGAATGTTTGAGAGTGGACTGGCTGGAAATGCCCATGCTCCTGTGTGTGCGTGGATTGTGTCTTGTGAGAGATCCCCCCTCTGTGCTCTATAAATCATTTCATTAACCAAACGTTCCAGCTCCATTTGCATTTCGATAGGCAACCATCTAGTTTTTTTTGTCAGTGTTGCTCCAAGAACGTCACATTCGTCTGGTTCCTTTATCCTTAACTGGATTGCATGTAAGTACATTGCTTTGGTCATGGTCATGTGCCCTTTTTTTCCCACTCTTGCCAATTTGATTCCCTTGTGGTTATGTGACTTTAACAGTTTCCTGTGTGGGTCCATCTCCGGTAAGCAGTTAGGGTATGTCTGTGCTTTCCTAGCTGCCTTCTGTCAGCTGGGTGACACATTGCTTTCTCATATCACAGAAACCAGCTTCAGATAAAACAGCTTGCTGTGTAATAAAAATGTAATGTAAACTAGTTAGTATGATAATACATACATGTATTGATTTAACATTACAACAATCTTTCTCTTACAGTTTCCTGCAACGGTTGAAGAATGGCAACTTATTGTGCCAGATTTTGAAACACTTTAGCTTTTCCCAAATTGTGGAAGCACTATAGATGGCAAACATGTGAGAATTATGCACCTCAAAAAGTGGATCCTATAACTACAACTACAAAGGATTCTTCAGCATCATCCTGATGCCCATAATGGATGCCAACTATGAATTTATATTTGTTGACACTAGTAATAATGGAAAAGTGTCAGATGGCGGTGCATTGGAGCAGACTCCTTTCCATGACAAACATAAAAACAATTCACTGAATTTGCCATTATGCACCAAAACACAATATAGACTAAATTATAATTTTGTTGTTGATGAAGCCTTTGCGCTGCACAATAATATCTTAAATCTCATACCAGAAAGGAGGATCTTTAATTATTGATTGCCAAGAGCAAGGCGAGTTGTGGAAATGCTTTAGGTATATTGAGTAATTGATTAGGATTTTCCATTCCACAATAAATCTGCGCCTAGACAAAATACATAAGGTAGTAATGGCTTGTTGTGTCCTAGGTGTGATCAAATAGGTTTTTAATAACAATGATCTCTTTATTTTTCCAGACAACAAAAGTGCCATTATCTAACATGGAGGAAATTGGGAGCATCTGGAGGGGATAGGAGAATTTAGGGAAGACTACATTTTTGATGACAGAATTGCGACCCAAAGGATACAAAGGTATTTTTTTTCCAGTTAGTCAGGAGTGAGGACATTTTTTTATTATAGGAGGGTAATTAACTATGAGGAGCATATTATCTGCAAAGAGTGCAAGTTTATTGTCTCACCTCCCCAGACGGATACCCCAGAATTCTGGATTATTCATCAATGCCACTGCCAGCAATTCTAGAGCAAGTGCAAACAGTAGCGAGAAGAGTGGGCACCCCTCTTTTGTGTCCCTCTCCACCACATTCGTGGAGGAAATGTATCCATTGGCCAACATTTGAGTAGTAGAGGAATGATAAAGGGTTATTAAAATATTGTGAGGAAACTGGGTGCTACTGGACTGGAAACTTTTTATTCATCACCCGTTTCTCACAGTTTAATGTACATTTTAAATATTGAACCAGTCTAAGTATATACACCAGAGCATCAGCGTATTATGTGTATTATTATTTCATGTTATTAGGCACATTTTGCCCTTGCTATTACCTGCAATATTGTATGTATTCGAAATAGAAAGAATATTGCCATATTGTGTGAAAACAACAGGACAGCAGAAGTCATTTTGCTTGTGTTAGCTAACATAATTACCGTTTGTCTCAAATGTCCATTGTCATGAGGTGTGTCTTAGATCTGGTTTGTAATCAGAACAATGTCTGAGTGACTTGACATAGCTAGCTGCTGGCCCATAATAATTAGCTAGGTCAACAGGTAATCTAAGAGGTAATTAGGTTAGAACTTCTAGATGATATGCAATGTGCCTCCACAGTAATATGCTGGCTAAAATAGCATTGGGAAATGTATTAACACGTATCAATATAAATGTTATTGTATCAAAATGTATCACAGACTAAGATTGTGTAATGTTGCAGATACAATGTGTCAAATGTCTTGTTGTTTCACGCAAGCGTGAAGTAAAAATCAGAAAGCCAAGATGTTAGAAACCCCCACAGCCAGCAACACAAAACCCGGAGTCTGCTCAGAAGTCTGGTTTTCACTGGAGCCCCTAGTGATGGGGACAGACTTGGCCGCAGACAGCTGAGGGTCGTGAATTGTGCGCGGACTGGGGTGATCCCAGCGATAGCACATGGGAGAAATAGCAGAGTGAGGTCAGGCAAGGGTCAAGGCCGGCAGCAAACAGAATATCCAGGACACGAACCGGAGTCAGAGGTCACAGGCAAATCAGCAGTGTAGAAATCCAGGCAAAGAGGTCAAAAGGGCACAGGCAATCAAAACGGAGTCAGGAATCAGGCAAAAGGTCAGCAACGAAGAATCAATCCAAAAAGGTACAGCAACCAGGAACACAAGCAGGCTAGTCAGCAGAAGCAGGAACTATAACCGGCAGTAAGGGCTTGTCCCTTGCTGCCTAATATTTGAGCCAGAGCCAATGAACGGTGCCCTGCACAGCAGGGAATACTTAGCCCAGCTGGCTATAATTAAATGAGGAATGCGCACGCGCCCGGCTGCCCTAGATGCCGGGACGCGGCGCAGGAGACAGAGAGCATCCCGACCGTTGCCTAGGCGACAACCGGGTTCTGGAGGAAATGACGTCCCGGTCGTCATAATGACGGCCGGGACGCCTAGCCATACCCGGAAGTGAGTCGCGGCGGTGTCCAGAGCCGCCGCGGCTCGTAACACAAGAGAGCTGTTCTAGCTTGGAGGATCCTGGTGTACAAGACATCAGCGAAAAGTAATCTGGCCAGGCATTGTAGTGCTGCTGGAGGAAACCTACCAGGAAAGGGTCTGTGTGAGCCAGTATCCCAAGCTGGGCGACATAATAGCTGTCTAGCAGTAGTGGTAATATTGTGGGAGGACAAGACTCTAAAAAGACTGAGATTGTTTCATTGAAGTGCTGACTGCAAGAGGCTGCTGGAGGATAAATGCTACCATTTACCTTGTATCTTGTGAACGTCTTGTATTGTTGTGCTGTCGTAATAAAGCCTTATTTTGGATATACTGTAGTCTACCCGAGTGAGTTGAATCCCTCAGAGGGTAACTGCCATCCCAGCTAAGTGTGGTATCCTCACAAATATTAACATACAATTCTGGAAACCCAAACCTCGGAAGATCAAGGAATATCAAGGAATAGTAACAATGTAGGATCACTTGCTCCGTATACTTCCAAAGACTGGATAACAGTCAGAACTTTTCTGACAATCATAACAGAATGTCTTCCACAGATGAACCCCATTTGGTCTCTATCTATAATACTTGGCAATAAGACTTTCAGTCTTTCAACGCATATCTTAGTGAATAGCTTGTAATCATCATTATAAGAGGGATATTGGTCTATTAAAAGCCGTGAGTTTAGGATCCCTACCAGGTTTGGGGAGTACTTTGATTGCTGCATTATTAAAATGTGCAGGGATATTATTCTTAGATTGTATCGAATTGAAAACAGCAGTCAGTGTAATAGTGATTTGCCGTTGGAGAATCTTATAGAACTCACCACCAAATCCACCCGGGCATGGAGACTTAAAGGATTTTAGATTCTTAACAACTTTAAGAACTTCCTCTACCATAATAGGTGAGATAGGGAAGTCTGCTTGTGACTTTGTAAGTGTAGGGAGGGTGATTGAGCTCCAAAAAGCGTCTATCGGGTAATGTGTGTATAAATTTCATAAAAGTTTCAGAGAATATCAATAATGTCTGTGTCCCCATGTTTCAGCTCCCCGTGCTGATTCATCAAGGTTGTGATGTTGGCGTTTGGCCTAGTATCAATTAAAAAGTTCGAAAGTGGTCGTCCAGTTTTATTTCCGAAATTATAGAATGCAAATTTGCTGGTAGCTATCTGTTTGCTCCCTTTTTGTCAAAATGAAGTTTCTTTTGGCAGTAAAGAGAGCTATTCACAACTGAGGGTTTCTATTTAAATTTTGTGAAAGCATCAGTCAAGTCCCATTGGACTGTTGAACATGTGTCTGATTGAATTTTCCTACATTGGTTCATAAAAGAGATAATATCACCTAAAAACTGCTTTGGCGATTTGCCAGAACAGCAGAGGATCATTAAGCGCATATGCCACCCATTTGTAGTCTGACCCTCCAACGTTATCCAAATTAATGCATGGTCAGTTAACCCTATGAGTTCAAATTCAGTTTCTAATGTTTTAACCAGAAGGGGATGTGAGATTAAAAGTAATCGATATGCTGCTGAGATGCACTTATATTCCAGAGGAGGATCACATCTGCTTTTACTTTGATCAAATATGTGACTATTTTTCCTCCATTTATAATAAAATATATGCGACCTACACTTCAAAAGCAAAACTTAAGGGAACTCATTTATGAAATGGTGTGGGTATATAAAAGGGAGCATATGACAAAAGCTATAAGGATAGTAAATGGCTGTCAATGTAAAAGACATAAATAGAACAACATACAGTAAAGAAACCTTAAGTACTAAGTGTAGGTAAAGATTGTCATGGCAATACATATTGCTCAGCGTTCTCAGGAATAGAGACATTACCTAGGAAAAAGCAATGTGTGGGAGGGATAAACGAAACGCAGCCCAATCCTAAAATAGATCTAGCTTACGCCCATACATGTAAAATTAAAATAACATCAGAGAAGACACTGGTGCATGTTGAAAAGTTAAGAATGGAGATAAGATCAAATTGAAAATACAGTAAACATGTAACATTAAACATTTGACCTGTCTAGCAACATATGAGAGAATTGATTACATTTCTGCATTGGAAGCAATAGGGAGAACCAACCATACTTGCCACGGCAGGAGACCAAACCAAAAGATATTGGAGAAACAAGATAAAAGATAGCTATGTAGTGCAGTGTCAATGAGTGGGAGCAAAACTGGAAAAATCCAAGTAACCAGAAATAAGGCTCCCCAAACAGGAGCAGTGTAGTATTGTGTTGGCAAACTGTTTGGGGCTGATTGGCAGCCTCTAGTTCAATGTCAGTTTCTGCAAGAAATGCTTGAGCATCATCAGCAGTCATGAAGTCCTCCTGTTCCTTGCCAGTAAAGATCCTCAGACATGTAGGTGCAAATTGTTTCCCCGCTTTCACCAGCTTGGGATGCACTATGGAGAATTCTTTCCTCACCCTTGTAACTTATGTCAAATAATCTTGGAAGAGTAGTAGAAGATGGTCTTCCAAGATAATTGTGCTGAGTTTCTTAGATGCAGTCCATAGAACAGTTTTATGGACATAATTAAGGCACTTAAAGATGACCATTGGTGGTAAGACTTCATATTTTCTCTCAGTGGACTGAACCTGTGGGTCCTCTTAATGACAATGGAAGATATTTCATCTGAGATATGTAAGATCCCAGGTAGGTCATTGGATAAGAATGTCAGCAAGGCCGGACCACTGATTGATTGTTTCTCCTGGACCTATTTTCCAGATCATCCAATTTGTTCAGCATTTGTTTCTGAGTTTTGAACATGGATGCAGTGAGGCGGTTTTGACATTTGATCTTTTACATATTCTCTTTGATGTCTAACTCAATAAACTGGACTCAGATGTTTGTGAGACTTGATCCATTATCTATTGTATTGCCATTGTAAGTGTTGTCGCTTGTTGTTGCATAAGCGATTCCATAGTTTCTTAATCACTCTAACTTCCTTGTCATATAAGATAGAAGGTGGGTGTACAATAAACTCTATGGAAGTAGATCGGACAGGAAGAGAGCTTTTTCCAAAACATTAGGAGCATCATGTATTGGTCACCATGCTCCCTCTCTCCTTTGTTATGCTGGACCTTTTCAGGAGTTGTGTTAATGACAATCTTGCCATTGTGAGGGTATATAAACAGGTCAAAGTCAAAGCAATGTCAGATTGATATCATAATGCATTAGGACGGGTAGCGTAACAAATTTTGATTAATACATATCAGATATCCTTTGAAAAGAGTGGTTGTATTGTCAAAATACAGAATATCAAATGACCACTAGGTGATGCTTCACAAATACAGCTTGAATAGGCTATCAGAATATCTGCAAGATTTGCAAGGTACAATGGTCCAGGACCAACTATAATAGAGAAGGTGGATCTTGTCAGTCAATTGAGAATGCTAAATATGCACAATACTCGAAATGTTAGTGAGAGGGACAAAGATGTTTGGTGAAAACTGAGCAATTCTTTACAGTTGAGAGCCACAAGGATTCAGTGGCAATACAGGAAATGTCCACTTTAACTTTGGTGTATATAAGTGGACCATGTGAAAAGCAGATGAAGTGTCACCAGAATAAGTTACTGTTGACACTATGGCAGATTACAGGACAGGAGTGAAAGCTCCTGTAGCATGTGGTCTTATGAGCAGATTGAAGTAATCAGACACTAAGGAAGCCCAATATGCAAGTAGAATGATAAGTTCAGCAACTGTTTTTAGTATACCTGGCTGTCCAGAGCAGTGTAGGTTCTGTATCTTTTCCAGGGTGAAAGATATTACCTGAGGTGGGACAGCTACCTCAGGGGAGAGACTGGTTTGTGGGAGGAATGGGTATGCCGAGTAGCAGAAGCAAGGAGTTTTGGAGAGAAGTGCATTTGACAGGGTCCTCACAAAATGCCATCTATCGTGGTCTCAGTCATCTAGGCAGTTAGTTCGGTGTCCTGCTGTGGAGCACCAAAGTGAGGTGCAGATGGACAAAGAAGGATTAAGGTCAATCCAAAGTGAGAATGTACCAGAGTTCTCATAGAAAATGTCTAAACATTTATACAGTTAAGCCACGCACCCCTTACTCTCTTACATTGTACTCAGAATGTGTGCATTGATGAATCAGTCCCTTACAGACATTTAATAAAATTGAAAATAATATAATAAAAAAAAAATGCAAAATAAATTTACAAGGGATTTGCTAATGAATATAGAAAGTGCAAAAAGCAAATAATAGGAAACAATATTGAACAGTTTACACAAGACATTTAGGAACATGGATACTCCCTTTTAGGACACAGGATTTACAGCCAATGTTTATAGGACAGAATTCTAAAAAAGGTATAATAAAGTTGCTTCTAAGGATCAAGAGAAAATGCATGCCTCTAAAAGAACACAAAATATAAGAAGTGTAAAATTTAATAATAGAAGAAGCAATTGGGATTATGCAGTAATAGTTGTTTCATGACAAAAAATATTGTTTAAATATATGCAAAAGCATATTAACCAGTTGCAGTATTAATTACAGTATTATCACAAAGTTAAGAGACATTAAGAGCTAACTAATTATGAAGATAACATTGTCAAAATGAAATATAACCATATTGACTGTCGGTTACAAAAAGATCCACATTTTTTAGACTTGGCCCACAACAGATCAAAACCTTCAGTTGCATGGGAATTCATACCAAACAAGTATAGAAAAAGAGGCCTGGAGTTAGAGGAAGGGGTAAGAGCAAGGACAAGTGCAGGGTTAAAAACATTAAGAAGGAAATACAACTTTTTGTTTTATTGTCCTTTTTATATTGAAAAATTGTGAGGTCGATGTATTCTTATATAGCTCAAAATGTTTTGATATACTGGTTACATGTGTGTGTTATCACCTCAATAAATAAATATTACACACAAAAAATGTACAAAATAAAGCCAGAAGACATTTGAAACCTTAAAATGTTTCATTGGGAGACCTTCCTTTTTAAATAAGTGTTTCAAACTTGCAACTCATAAACAACTAAACCACTAAAGTCATAGACTGAATTTGCTTTGCATAAGATAACTTACTTTGAAAAACACTTTCCAAATGTAAAGTAAATAGGCAAAATTAAGTTTATTGGGAAGTAAAATCGAAAGAATCCTCTGAATATAGTCATACAATTTTTACAAATAAGTCTAAATTTAACCTTAGTTTTATATAAATAAAATAATGTTTTATTAATACTTTCCAAAAATTAGTTGCAGATAATTTAAGTGTAATTACAAACTTAATTAAATTTAATTTAACAAAGAAGAACTTGCAAGGTTTGAAACAGATGATGGATGAGGACAGTTTAATTATTAAATAGTCAAACACAGAGGCTGGGATTGTCCTTTTAAACAAAATAGCTTATGTCCAATTAACTTCAAGATTACAATCTGATAAGTAGACATGAAACTTTGAAAGTTAGTCTGATAGAAGAGACTAAAACAAAATTATGGAAGCTCTTGGATGAAGGATAGAGCTATGACATTCTAAATAAAGGTGAATATCAATTATTGGGAGAAAGATATACAAGAATTCTTGATTTGACCCACCCCAGGGAGACTACCAATCTTGAGAAACAGTTTATCACTCCAAAACAGTTCACCACTCCAATACAATACATGTATAGCCTATATGAAGGACCAGGAAGGGGAGAAGTAGTGTGTAAGAGCATGAGAAGAGGATGAAGAGCAGGAGGATGAGGAGTTAGTCTTTGAGGAGATCGAGGAGCAGCTTGAAGAGGATGAGTGTGTTGATTTACTGGGTAATCATGTAATTTTAATGTAATTTAGTAGATATATATCTATAATATAAATGCTTAGTGGCGTGTGTTAGTCTGTCTGTGTGTGTGTGTGTGTGTGGAAAAAAATAAAACCAAGCTGCAGCGCCACCTGCTGGGCAGAGTTATACACTGACCTACTAAATTCTTAGTGTGTGTGGAAAAAAAAATTCAGAAAGGGCTGAAATTTGGTATACTAAGATGTTTTTAATTTGTTAATTTAATTTGTTAATTGTTAAAAGTGTTTATAAAGATTTTAAATATATATATGTATATATTTCTTGAAGGAGAAGTGACAGTTGGGAGTGGTTGGTGGTTGCCGGGGGTGACAGTGGGGAGTGGTTGGTGGTTGCCGGGGGTGACAGAGCGAGAGGAGTGTGATACTCAGGACCGCTGAGAGAGATCCCTGTGTCTGGATAGACATCTGGATAGATGTGGCGATGAAAATGAAGGATGAGGTGATGGAGAAGAATGATGAGGTGGTGACATGTGGACAAAACCACGTTAAAAAAGGGCGCTTACATCGGGAAGTAACGCTCTTCCCCTGAGGAGGCCTGGGCTATGGCCCAAATGCATGACAAGAACCTTTTTAACACCTTAAGTAGCTTGATTTGACTAGAATGCATGAGTATCATGCACGGGTTAACTTGTATATATATATAAATATATACGTCTTGTCTCGTCTCTGGTACCCCCCTCTCACTCCCGCCTACAAGACTTTTTCCGTGCTTTTCCCCACTTACCATGCTCAATCAGACTTTCCCACAGCCTTCAGATCTTTAAAAGCTCTTTGAAACACATCACTTTTTTAGAGGTGACCTTATCCTCGATAACACTATTCACACTAAAGCACCCTCACAACTGACCCAATCTCCACTCTGAGCCACACTAGCTCCTCGTGTTTCAGTTGTGCCCTCTTCCATTTAGAATGTAAGCTCTCTAATGAGCATGGTCCTCCATAATCTTTGTTTTCATGTCTGAATTTATTTTGTCTACCTTGTATGTCCCTGTTTTATATATGTACTGTTTTCCCTACTGTACGACGCTGCGGAGCACTGTGGCGCCTTGCAAATCTACGTAGATAATAATAATTATAATAATAATAATAATAATATTTATAGATATATATATATTCAACTAGAGAAATACAAAAAAAAAATAATTAGGCACTAACGGGTAAAATATCATAAATTACTTCACCAACTGCTGCTACAACATACAGCATATACTGTTTCTTCCAGATGTATATAGAAAAAAACCTTTCAAAAATATAGAAGAGCGCTGGTTATGGTGAAATGATATTCATTTTCATATTTATTAGGAATGAAACAATTTATAAATATATATATATATATATATATATATATATCATAAGCAAATCATGCATTAAAATATATATTCCTTGATTGTGGCAAATTCAAAAGCAGTAATTGATAAATCCCAACTCCTCAGCTCTGATACTTTGCTGGTTAAAATTAATTAGCAACCCTTATATATGCAAATACAGATGGCCACAGAAATTTCATACATAATTACATAAGTACAGGACAGGGTTCTCTACTCCATCCTGCAACAAGACTTTACCTAAGATGAAGAACTGTAGAGGAACAAAGGGTGAAGCGAACATCTGACCAGGTGGATTCTGCAGAGTCAGACCAGGTTAATCTATCTGGAAATTTTTTTATTAACATGTCCGTAAGCAGCTTTAGTGGTGAAGTTGCGAGCTGCCTGTTGTAACCTACTAAGCCTAGGAAGGTTCTTAACTGCAATTTCTTTTCTGATCTTGGCCAATTTTTGACTGTCTCCACTTTGTCTAGTTGAGTGTTTACACGCCCTCGTCCGACGACGTATCCCAAATACTTGGCTTCTCTCATGGTTATGGCACATTTGTTTTGAGTAGAGTTAGTATTTCAGACCGTAATGAAGCTAAGATTACCTCAACTTTGGACAGATGTGATCCCCAGTCTGGAGTATAAATCACTACATCGTCCAAATAAGCGAATGCATAAGGTATGTGGGGTCATAGCAATTTATTCATAGCCCTTTGGAAGGTAGCAGGGGCCTCATGCAACCCAAATTATAGGACTTGTTAATGAAAGAGAACATCTGGGGTAGACAATGTAGTCTTTGGCTTGGGCGTGAAAGTCAAGGGAACTTGCCAATAACCCTTTGTTAGATCAAGAGTAGTCAGATAGTTATTACATGCTACATTTTCTACCAGTTCATCCACACGTGGCATCATATAGGCATCAACCTGGGACACGCTTTTGAGTTTCAGAACAAGGAAAATGGGACTGTTCCACTTACTAGTGGACTCTTCAATTACGTCTAGCTGGAGCATTTTCTCGATCTCCTTTCTCATGTTCACCAGTTCGGCCTCAGAAATTCAATATGGCTTCTGTTGTACAATGACTCCTGGCGGAGTGACAATATCGTGTTCGATAAAGGTATTGCTGTCAGGAATGGAAGAGAAAAGATTCCTGTTCCAGTGTATCAATTCTGCAGTCTGTTGTCTCTGCTTAATAGAAGAAAGCTGGCTTTATGGGCACTTCAGACTTTTTAATGACAGTACTTCCCGAGGAAAGGTGTCCTCATCATGCAAAGGTTTAAAGATATTAACATGGTATATTTTCTCCTCCCTCTGCTAACTAACGGGTCCTGTAATTGACAGGACCGACAGCCTCTAGGTCTTCATATAGATCCTGCCAAGGGGCAAAAAGTTTACTTTCCTGGGTTGGAACCTGGACTAGAACGTTGTCGCCAGTCTTGAAAGATCGCACAAAAGCATTTTTATCATAACTTTTCTACTGCTGTTCCTGAGCCTCTTTTACATGTTGTTGTACAATGGGCCCTATTTTATCTAGACTCTCATACATTTGAGACACAAATTGAACCAGATTTGGCTCCATGGGGCATTGCTGCTCTCACCCTTCCTTTTAAATAGCCAAGATTCCACTGGGTTGTCTTCCAAACAATAACTCAAAGGGACTGTCAAAGTCGTATAATTGGATGAAAGAAAGTATATTGATTAATATTGTTTTACCGTGCGATTGTGATCAATACGCCACGTGTTACGTGTCATGGCGCAATCGCTCGATAAAGCACGCACACACTCGCACTTTCACATTCATTTATATATATATATTTCATATTTATAATGGTTCCAGTCCACAGTCGTTTATGAGCAGATGTTATTTGGTTTATATTTAAATACTATAAGGTTCTATGTACACTTTAGTGACATTTTAAGTTCAGGTCATGGGAAGCATGTCATGTTTGGTATCATTCGAATCCCCTAATCATCCGCAGTTGTTCGGTTCATTCGCCGAAAGGATCGCACATTGCGTGCGCTAGTTATCGATGATAGGGAATAAATGATCAGAATGATATTATCTGTGTAATGCTAATAGACCAATTTGAACCAGTTCTTGGCAGGAAAACTAAGTATGCATCATCTTAAGAGCTGACCCCACCTTTGGAATGCAGACCCCCACCCTTGGAGAGAGTTGTTTAAACTGACCTATGGACTGTAATACACTGGACCTTCCTGGAGCCTGAACCTATGGAAACTTGTCAAGTCATGTATATTGTCTTCACTATATCACTAAATGTATATATGCAGCTCCTGGGACCAGCTAAGTAGTCACTCTGACCACAGTCTTCAGCACTGAAGGACTGTAGCTGGTACCAGCGAAGCGCAGCAGGCATAGCATATGTATGTATAATATATCGGCTGTACTGTGCTTATTTATTGAACTGCTAAACTTTTGCTAAATAAATTGCACCACACAGATCACATAGACAATGCTTATTGGAAAACGATGAAATTACTTTAATAGGACTAAACCCTGTCGAAGCTTGAGGTACTTCAAGGATGGCAAACATCAAATAGGGAATAAGAGTGCCCCAATCTGTTTTCTCTTGCACCCCAGCTTTTCTGAGCATGTGATATAAGATGCGGTAAAAGCGCTCCACCAAGTCGTCTGTTTGGGGATGGCACATGGAGGTGTGAAGAGTTGTCATCCCTAACAACTGGCACATGTCCTTCATCAGCTTGGACATGAATGGGGTGCCCTGGTCTATGAGAATGTCCTTTGGTATTCCCAAGCGTGTGAACATCAATACAAGTTCTCTACCTATAGTGCTCGACTTTATAATCTGCAGGGGAACTGCCTCTGGATATCTGATTGCATAGTTAAGCACCACTTGTATATATTGGTGCCCATATTCTGATTTCTACAGCGGCCCCACAAGGTCAATGTCTATAATGTCTATGCTTTCAAAGGGAACTTGTAATAATGGTGATGCCCTGTACATGGGTTTGGTACAGGTTCTCTGACAAATGGGACATGACCGAAAACACCTTTTCACTGCTATGTGTACAGAAGGCCAGTAAAACCTGAGCAGAACTCGTTCCCATGTTTAAGCCTCCCCTAGGTGTTCCCCACAGACATGTATGTGTGCTGATTTTAACAATAAGGGTACATGGACCTGAGGAACTATTAACTGTTCTACTTTTTCCCCCTATATAATACTAACTCTATACAGAAAGTTATTTTTGACAATAAAATATGGTATACCTTCTTCTGAAACACACGCAAAGTTTTAATGTCAGGATTGTAAAGATATTTGACACCAAACAGATTCCACACAGTTTCTTGAGACTCTAAACACTACCTAGACAAAGACCAGGGGGTAAATTTATGAAGCTGCTATATTGAACTTCCAGCGATTTTCTCGGGTGAGTTTAAAATTGCTGATTTATTAACCAGCAATTTGATGTAAAATCTACAGTGATGTGTTGCTTTCAAAATGCCCATTTTCAAAATCACTACAAATTGATGTCCCGATTTTTTCCCATACTAGCTAAACAAACCGCCAAATGTATGAAGCTGCAATTTTGTAAAATTGGCCAAGCTTGAATTTAAAATTGCCAAATACAACTTGCTGCTTTCTAAAGGTGAGACGCATCACTGTTACACTGCAGGGCAATGTTAATATAACAGGAGGCACAATCAATGGAAGTTTAAATAGACCCTCTTTTTTGCTTTGGAGGGGAAAAATTATTCTATATTTTCCTTATGGGGAACAATTTATTTCAATAGTTAATTAGGGGCCCAAATGTAATTATAGAATAAATGAAAGTTTTTTTTTTACACCAGTGGCTTAGTCTTTCAACAGCAGTGGGCAGAGGCGGATTTAGACCTCATAGGGCCCTAGGCAGGATACTGTTTTTGGGCCCCCTCCCTGAAACAATCCATAGCACTATATTTTTGCAGCCTACCATATACCCCTATAGTTACGTAGAAGTGAAAGCATGTGCCGCCGCATGCCTACCATATACCCCTATAGTTAAGCAGATATGAAAGCATGTGCCGCCGCGCAAGCAGTCCCGTTTTTTTAAGTAGTTGGGTCAAAACAACTTAATAAATATTGAAGTCAGGGCAGAAATACTTACTTAAGTTGTTTGCAAAAATAATACGCATAAATCCAAGTATGTGCTCTTGTCACTTTTGTCCCTCTATCATCACACTGTGCCCCTTCATTGTCACTTTTGCCCCTTCACAATATAACATGTGCCCTTTCACCATCACCTCTGTACCCATCACCATCACCACCTCTGTGCCAATCACCATCACCACCTCTGTGCCCATCACCACCTCTGTGCCCCTTCACCATCACCACCTCTGTGCCCTTCACCATCACCACCTCTGTGCCCTTCACCATCACCACTTCTGTGCCAATCACCATCACCACTTCTGTGCCAATCACCATCTCTGTGCCCTTCACCATCACCACCTCTGTGCCCATCACCACCTTTGTGCCCATCACCATCACCACTTCTGTGCCCCTTCACCTCCGTTGTTTTACTTACCTTTCTATTGCCTTTCTTCTCCGGCGCGCTGCTCCTCCTCGGTCAGTCCAGATTTTAAAAAAATCTGCGAGTCGGGGGAGGGGTCGAAATTTTTTATTTTTTTTAAATTGCTCCTGTCCCCCCCCAGCTGTGCCCCCCGAGAGCCGCTAGGCTCTAGGCAGGTGCCTAGGTTGCCTAGCGGTAAATCCGGCCCTGGCAGTGGAGCAATATGTATATTATTATGATATGTCAACACTTACATTTTCTGATGGGGCACCATTAAAAGAACAGACTTGTAGCATTACAAGTGCTCCTGTGCATGTTTACTCTTGTAGTGCCACAAGTCTGTACTTTCAATGGTGTCCTCATCAGGAAATTTTATTTGATTATACTTTTGATATATTTGATTAATATTTGATTATATAATATTTGTATGTGTTAATCCAAATAAATAAATTTCAGTTCTGAAAACTAGTGCAGAGAATGGAAGAAGAGGTGATTTTGCCAATATTAACCAATCAGAAGATTGACGGCTAAAAGTGTCCACCCTGTTCTACCTTTATGATTTTTTTTCATAAATATTCTCAATAGTGCAAGTTCAGAGTTGTGTGCATGTATATGTGAGTGTATGTGCATTTGTGTGTGTATGGGTTTGTGCATATGTTTGTTATGAATGTATGCATATAAAATCTCATAGGCTGCTTTAACATTATGATGTCGATGTGTACATTAAAACATTCATGAATATACAGGAAACTATTAAGAATCAAAACAAATGTTTTCATTTTTAACATATTATTCATATATTTTTATGACTCAAATGCAGTTATTACCAATTCTACTTTTTAAAAATATTTTAATTTATAAAGTATAAATATGTATGGCTGTTTTCTTCCTGTACATGACAATTAAGAAGACAGATATTTTTTTTAAATGAATTCTGAAAAAAATAAAAATTACATTTGAAATAAAACATTTTTTGTTCCCTGCTAATATATTAGGTATATGCACTAAACAACTATCCAATTATTTCTGAAAAACTAAATGTAGAAAATGTAAAATGTTCTAAATTATTATGTTTACTGATGCAATTAAGCCCAATTGAGCATATTATCAACACTTCACAGAAAGATAAACCCTTGTGTTCTTTTACTTATTCAATAAGATGAAAATTTTAGTTGTAGTCTATTGAATATCAAATAAAATAAATAAAAAATAATGATTTAATTGGTATTAATTTTCATTTATTCTTATAAAATACAAAAATGAAACACATTTTATGACAAGGTTTCATTGAATACTTGTACTAAACTACAAAGCACTCAGAATTACAACTGATAAATTTCATTATAGGAGAAATATTTAGATGCCACTGTATCACAATTTTCGATACAGATGTTTTTGAATTCGTGTGCATTATGTAAAGGACATACTTGTCAACTTGTAAAATCAGCTTATGTGGAGGGCATTATTACTAAATTGGAGAGAAATTCATTCTATATTGATAGCTTGTCTTTCACTTACAAATGTCACCTACCAACTGAGCATGAAGACTGATTTAACCATCCGGGTAAAGATATTCTAAATTAAATTAACTCTCTCTCTCTCCAACCTAAATACTAGGATTGTAAAAAAACAAAAATTTGGTAGGTTACAAAAAATAAGATCAATAAATTAATTTTATTCTCATGCCTTTCTTCACTTTCATTGGAGAACTGCACTCCACTCCTAGCCAGAATATTGCATGCTTATTTAGAAAGACTTGAGCCTGAATGATTCTGCTTGAAATATTATAAACTCTGACAGGACGTTTTGACCTACCACTTTATTAAAGCATTTAATTCCATCTTTGACAATCTATTCCTTACTTATTGGAGTACACATTAAAAAGCTTTGTTCATTTAGTACAGGTAGGCTTTGTTCCCTTCCTCAAGGAAATTGACCACACAGTCAATATTGACCTCATCTATCATGTACATTGTTTCTCTTAACAGACATGGAGAAGGACCTGATAAACCATCTGTACTTACTAGATCCTAGTCTAAGATCATGTGTTGAATGTTTAGATCCATACACATTATTCTACTACACCTGACAGATAAATGCTTTTTTATCTCAACCTATTACCAGATGAAGCAATACACAACAGGATTGCCCATTCTTCCCACTTAGTTTGGTCTTTGACTTTGAACCTTTCATGCATGCAATCAGAAATACCTTAGACATTAGAGGAATAAAGATAGTGATCAAAACCCACAAGTTTTTACACAAAGCCTTATGTTTTCCTTCTTTCAACTGCATGTCTCCCTACCTATCTCCAGTTCATATTCAAAACAGTTTGCTAAATTGGAGACTCTGAACCTTACTTTTCAACTATGTCAAAAAGAGACAATAACTAATTTCTTTCCATTCTGTTTGTCCTCTCAGTACATCAAATATCAGGGCAATATAACATCATACAATGCACCTCTACGCTTTTAAATTTCAACAAATGCTTCAAAACATACACCTGACCTATGTATATGTATTTATTTGGTATTCTGAGATGAAGCCAATCTAAATAATTGTAATACAAAACTAAATGAGTAGTTACTTGCAAATTGCATATTTTATTATTACTGTGCTGGATACTGCATAAACAAATTATTGATATTGAAGTTGGAATGTGACCAGCCCAAAAATTGCCAAAATAGGCTCAGCACAGGGGTAAGAAAAGTCTCAGTGGCAAAAGGGGTTAAGAGTATTTAAATTATGAGTCACTGTAATTTTATTATGCACTGTACATGCATAATATAGATATATATTCACCAGAAATATTCCATATATAAACATATTGTATATTTATGTATTGTGACCTGAGGATAGTATCTTTAAGTCAAAGCTAACATATCACAAAGTTAAGGAGGAGAAGAGAGGTATACAAACATACATTGACCTAAACTACCTGTCACAGATTCACATGAACACATAACCAAAGCTCACAAGAGAGATGAATGAGCTAAAATCTCGATAAAAGATCGCAAGGTAAGAGAGGGTCAAATTGTAGGACAAGAAAGCACATCCAAAAATATCATGTGGATAAGGCATTATCACACTAAACATGCATTAAGCAACACACAACAGACTGAATACTGACGTCTGTCTATACATGATAGCAGCGGCCAACAGTATACTGTATAACTCAGGACACGCTCACATTGTGTCAGAGACTAAATTCATGAGCTAAGGTTTCATCAAAATGTGTCAGACAAACATCTATTCTGTAAAAGCTACGGTACCAGATTGTTCTCATGCAAGGAGGACATGAGGGGTCCCACCTGGAGTTAAAAGTACATGATTGTAAACTGTTTACAATGGCACTGAACTAAAAATGTTAAACTTGAGTTTACAATGAGGAATAAGATAATGGGTGACCCTAGTGTAACTAGATTTGGACATTTGCTAAATGAAAATGTCATTCATTAAGGCAAATTATAGATATACATCACACATATATAATTAAATGTGTAACAGAATAGGACATTATGCAGTAGAGTAAAAAACATTATCAGATGAAGCATTTTTGTTAGGAGTTCTTTATGAGTGACTGAAATGTCTTTATTGCAGGCAATAAAAATTCAAATTTAAGTTACATGGAAATGGGATATTTCTACAAAGAACAGTAAAGGTGGTAAAGAAATATGTCAATTTGATGTTACTTTGGATGAAATATAAAGTTATTTTCTCAGAAAACTTTCCAAAGGTAGGAGGAATTTTCAGCCAGACAGTTACACTGATAAATAGAGAGTTTTTAAGGTTAAAAATGTGTCCAAGAAATAAAATTGAAAGAATGAGATAGAAGAGAAAGAGATTAAACAGAACGAGTTTGAATTAAAATAGATCGAAAAAAGCCCTTCAGTTCAGACCACAAAACAAAATAGATACTGTGGCATGAAGGATGAATGCCCTAATGCAAAAATCATTGCAGGGCTTAATTAGAAGGGGATGCATTTGTGCTCCAAATGTACAAAGGAACAAAAATATATTTAAATGCATATGATTGTGCTAGTTGTACATCAGACACACAAGTACAAGTGAGTATATTATATGTATAGGCGCGTACTTACCCCTAAACCCTAACCTTACTGTGTACCTTACTGTGTACCTGTGATTTTGCTCATCCATTCCTCCTCTCTGTTTGTGCCCTCCTAACACTGACAGAACATCATATATAGGGTGCACATCACCCCACTCAATGTGTAGGAATACATAAGAGTCTGACAGTGTTGGTTGGAAGGAGGTAAGTGGGAGAGAAATGGGTGGCTTGTATTGTTAGATGTCACTATTCTTTTAAGTGCTGTATTATTCTTTTATGAAATGAGCTGTATATGATCCAATTTATCCTAATAGTTCCTTAGTCATACTAAAAACTAAGCATTGGTCACTCCTGACAAATGAATTAAAATAAAACATGAGAAATTACAGCACTTATAGGCAGATATCAGTCTTTTCTCTCCCAGAGACTCTGCAGCCTCAGTCCCCAGACAGAATAACTGTGCTGAGCTGCAGCCTTTTGCCATCGCCATTCAGGTGCAACTCCTGATTACCAGCAGTATCACTGGTACCCTGGAAGATTCACTCTCCTTCCATAAACCCCAGGACCCTTTTCAATCAAGCCTATAGCCCTTCAGCAAGCAACTTATACCAAGCAGACATTTCCCTGGGGTTTTAAAATCAGTATGGGTGGAACCTAGGTGAAATTGTACCTGCCACCATGTACTAAACCAGTGACATTGTCACATAAACTATTCATTTATTGGTGGGGTTATTGCTATATAAAAATGGCATCATAGTGGTACCTAATAGCTTTAGGTGGGGTGATGGAACTAACAATTTAATGCTGAGGTGGCTTTAGAGTTATTAGGGGAATGTGTGGGGGGGGGGGGAAATGAACAGGACAGTCTGCTAACTATCCTGATACTGGTAGGGTAGTCCCAATTTTGGGTAACTGCATTGGTTTCCTCTGTGTTCTCCAGTTTCCTGCCACACAGTCCAAAATCATATTTGTAGGTTAATTGGCTTCTTAACAAATGAACCCTAGCTTGTGTGCTTTTCTGTGCGTGTGTGCGTGTATGTGTGTTTTAGAAAATTTAGACTGAAACTCCAATGGGGCAGGGACTGATGTCAATAATCCCATAGAACATATTTTTATAATTATTGTTATTAATAATAATTATGCAGTAAAAAATATATTATCATGACAGTTGTTAAATGTGTTACATTAACATTATAAATTCATTCATACAGAATTTCTTTAGGAAATGAATGGAAAACTGTCTTTCACCATAGATATGACCAACATGAGTATACACTGGTGCCTTTTTGACTTGATGATGCCTCTGCTACATATTTTGTGATCTTTATCAGCTTATATTTATCTCTCTGGATGACATTTTAAACTTTTTCAGCTACTGTTGAAGAACAACACTGTGGGGATACATGTTTGGTGTGTCCCCATGTGGATACAAATCACTCAGGCAATGTATTAGGCACAAATATAAACGTGCAATTTATTTGTGCAAATACATGTGAAACAACAAAAGAAAAATAGTAATACAATAATATTAGCAAATTACAGCCATAGGATTAACAACTAGTTAAATCCTGGTTAGTAGATACCCTGTGTGGGGCTTAGTCTCTAGCCTGAGACTGTCTGCTGCTGGTATCTGTGCTGATTTTGAGTTGTGAAGATATGTGGTCCTATTTCAGGGTCCTGGGAATGTCTGCTTACATTCATGATGCTTGCTTAATCTCAGCCTTCCCTCATTGTTATGCTACAAATGTGGGAACGTGAGCATCCGGAGTTTGCTCTCGAAAGGCATATGATATCTAATATAGATGGTAAGCTCCACTGGGACGGGGACTCATGTGAATAATGAAATAGTCTCTGTAACGTGCTTCGTAATATGTAGACGCTATATAAGTAACTTGATAAAACTGTCAATAAGGAAAAGGGTAATGACAAAAAGGTGTTAATCTGCTGAAAGATCCTGCTTCTTCTTTGCCTATATTAGACTTGGCTGGTCACTCTCCTTTGCTGAATTACTGTTTCCTGTGCATCACTGACACTGTCTCTGTGCCCTTGCAACAGACCCTTTTGATGTGATATATGTTCATTCTGATTCCTAATTTGGCTCTAAATTCAGGTCTCATAGCTGTCCACACTGGATTTGCTTTCCTCATTACAGTTCCCTGCATTGCTGAATTACCTACTTCTCTGTATTTGGTGGTTTCAGTGCATCTAGTGACTGTCTGCCACTCCTCAATCTAATTGTCTCTACTTATTTGGAGGAAAGCACTAGACCAGCATTGTGGATTTTTTTTATTTTTTTTTAATCAACCATTAAAAAAAATTACATTTATAGACTGTGATTACCCAGCCTGCTTCTCAAGCCGTTTACCTTGCTTTTATTGACTGTGTTTAACCATCATGAAGGGATCCACTATGTTATTAACTCTTATATTTCAAGTAGAAAGTGTATGTAAGCAGATTTACAATACATGAGTTTCTTTTTAAAATGTTGTAGGACTTGTAAATCTGTTTCTTGCATAAAGAATTTTCTCTGTTTCCAGATAGCCAAACAATAGTTTAACTAGAATGAAACTGTATTACTTGAAGATGTGCTTGTTAGGTTGTTGCAGGCAGGAGATATGAGACAGTTGTGAACTCAAAAATAGATTAGTTGAAATAGTTAAATATGACAGCCAAGTATGGCAGATATCACGAAAGCAGGATAAGAACATAGCAGGTATCCAAACAACTATAACAAAAAGAATCAGTCGCTTAAAATCAAAGAAAAAATAGAGCCCATCTGTGACTGCCGCTCTCAAAAACAGGGTGCTGATACCTGTGAATTAGTAAAATAAAGAAGATCAGAGAGCAATGTTCACAAGTTATTAAAAATTGACATTAAAATAATGACAAACGACTTCACTGTCTAAAAGTATAAATGCCCATAAATATAGGATAGATCTGTCAACAATGATAATAATCAAAACAGTATAGGTAACCAGGAGGTGATTCATATTCCTTATAGAGTATAGCTGTTATCCACTTAGATTGCAAAATGAGTAAACTTAATCTCTAAGTGTTGTTATTATTATCATTAGTTATGTATTTATTAATTGATAAGGCGCCACAGATTCTATAGCATCGGATAAAGAAGCAAGTAACAATTAGATGAGGTAATACATGTTAGTAGCACAGTCTATGATTTAGACATTTATTCCATCTCTTAGGAAAGCAATAAAGTATATCTGTTCAGGCGCATCCAGCATTAGCCAGCCGTATCTGTTCCATTAAAAATGAAGCATGGCCACAGTGTATAACACCATTATTGGGCTTGAGCGGGTAATATTATCTCTGTCAGGTCATTGGCCTCACCTGACGCGTTTCCCTGCCCACTTTTTTCTGATTGGTGGCTTCATCAGTGGTAAGTTTATCAGACATAATGAGGCACTATTAAACAGTCCTGAATCTGGTCATGTGTACTAGACACAGCCAATTAGATGCATGCACGTTGTTATGGTAACAGTAAACAGGCAAATGTGTGCAAACAAATCGTTATGATGACAATAATAATAAACAGAGGAACAATGTCTGTTCAAAGAACAGCAGACACTGGAAATATATGTACTCTTCTAAAACATATTTATTGATCTAAAAAACTTAACTTGCAGATTATAAACAATTATATTAACCGATTTATTAACATACCTAAAAATAATGAAAATTCTAATAGAAAAAAGTCATGTGCATAAAGAGTTTGTATCACTATGTATGTGTGGCAAGACAGAATTAAATACCCATAGTATTATTCTTATACATATATAAAACCAACGATTAATTATCAAATAGAGGAGTCAGGCCCATCCCCATAAATAGATCTTACACATTGAAAATAAAGTGATCAATTGTTTTCTGAGTCAACACTTAATATTGAATGTTGTCTGAGGAAATTTCTCTGCTTCAAGTTAGCCAAACAATAGTTTAACTAAAGTGAAACACTATTACTTGAAGATGTGCTTGTTAGGTTGTTGTAGGCAGGAGAAATTAGAAAATTGTGAACTCAACAATTTATTTATTGAAGTAGTTAAATATGACAGACAATCATTAAAGCAGGATAGGAACCACAATGGTGATAATGCTGGAGGTTACTGAAAGGATAGTAAGCCATGGAAAGTAACTGGCACAATTACCACATATAGAAGTGTTTGTTGACAGGCAGAAGTTTGCATTGGACAATGAGGAATGAGGGTGTTCCGTGTTAACCAAGGCATAAGCACAGCAGTATATTTAGTTTTGTGGAGTGTTGAAAAAATTAAATTTCATTCTGCAAATCAAAAATATTGAAATAAGATAAAAGGTTGAAGGTGCAACATTTTTTAGGGGTTTCCAGTTGCAAGTGAGCCTTTGTTGGCAGAGACCAGGTATTATCCTATACTTAAATTCAGTAATAGGAAAACTGATACACTTTGTGGACCATATGTGTGGTCCTCTAAGCTTCAAAAGGGCTGCATATTACCCTTGACTTCAGTAATAAGTTACAGTACATTTAGTAAAAAAAAGGGACACTAATATTTAATAGCATAGCATGCCTCATCCCCAGGAGGCCAGTGCTATTGATCCTATGATACTGACTTTTCTTGCACTTATTTATTTTTTTAAATATATAATTTCTTTACATTATTTTTTCATCTTTTGTCACACCCTCCTTCAATAAAAGTTATCATAATACATCAAATCAGCACTGCATCTTACTTAGACCACCTCCCACTGAGCTGGACTAACTAAATATATTTTTAACATAATTTGTTTTATAGTTATTTCTCTACAGGTAGTGATTTATTTATTTATACAGATCTGAGATGCTGCAAGCGTTGAGCTAGGCTGCATCGGCCAATTCAATTCTACTTCATGCAATATGCACATAAGAGTTTTATTACCGTACACTTTATATATCTCTCTACTGGTACTCACTTTCACAACACTTTTATCCAAAATGTTATTGTCTATCCAGCACCCTATTTCTCCCTCTACGATAAATATTGATTCTTCACAACTCCCTCTCTTGCTGATCTGCACCCATGAACTGTTTTGCTTCCTGCTGACTGTTTGCAACATCACATATAACCATGGATCTTGTGCATTCCCCACTATCTGCTCACACTCCTCACTTTCTCCATACTGCACCGTCTGAGTCATACTTAGAGTTGTCCCTCTGTTTCTATTCCATTGAAGTTCACATTATCAGTTTATTCTCTCCTCTCCACCATTGTATTGCAGTCATTTATTCCCAATTCCCAATTTCTTTAAAACTTTGATTCCTGGCACATTTATTTTCTATATTTTGACCTGCCTACTTTCCTACTAACTGATTTCAACATTCCCTTTGAAAATATCACTATCTCTGCTGCCACAAATTTTTCTCTGACTTTTTACATGTTTTAAAGAAAATCATCTGAAAGATATTTTGCAAGAAAATTTCTAGTAAGTTTTTAGTCACAAGAGGAGCATGTGTGGAATTGCATCTTGTTATGAGCCGCTGCGATCTGTGGCTCGCCTCCTCCAGCTGCGTCCTGGCTGTCATAGCAACAACCGGGACGTCACTTCCTGTTTCTGCCATCCTAACCGTCCTCATGGCAATGGTCGGAATGCTTTCTAAAGAGCGCTGTGTCCCGGCAACACTGGGCAGCCGGTCGCGTGCACATATATATTAAAACAGCTTGCGGGCTAATTAATCTAGTTATTAATTAATTAGGCAGCCTCTGGGGGTACTTGTAGGGCAGGGCTCTGATTGGCGGCTGTCTATATTTAAGGCAGGGAGGGCTTAACCTCCTTGCCGGTTATAGTGTTCACAGTCTGTGCTGTTTGCTGACCTGTACTAATTGCTGTCAAACCCACCGTGTGCTTAACATTTGGCATGATGTTCTTTTCTTGAAATGCTTCACCTATTTTGTAAAACAATGTTTAAACTTCTTTTCATAGCACTCTCCTGCTTTGTAACAAACAATTTAATTTATTTTAATGTACTAAGTCAGTTGCTTATAAGAGTCTATAGTTCTTGTGAGTAACCACAATACCCCAAGATATTAGTATATTTATTCATCTCTATTATTTTTTAATCCTGCTTAATTTGATACCTTACAAATCATTGAAGTTTAAAAGCTTTAAAAATGATTAATAAATAAACTGAAAGGGTGGCCAAATTTTGCTCATGCCGAATTCACTGTTTTATTTTTTTTTAACCTTGCAGAGTTTATTGGGAGATTCAGTGAAACGTACAGTTTGGCAAAAGACATTCAAATGTTTGCATACAGTGATGCACATATAAGCAGGAGAATATGGTTATAATATATGTATATATAAAATATATAATATATATGTTGCTAAATTATTGCGAGGGTGCTAAATGTATAAAAGTTACTGTCAGAAGAATTCAGGAAAAATGTATTTTTGTGATTTTGACGATAATGTACGAAAGACATTTAATTCAATGTGTTAATAAAATAGAACCCTAGTTTATTCAGAAAAAAACTGTATAATATTCACAGGTAGACCTAGAAATAATAATAATAATAATAAAAATAATAATAATAAAAATAATAATAATAAAAATAACAAATTCCAGCAAAACCAATGCAACACAAAAGTGAAAACAAGTTCCTAGTCATTGAGGTGCAAACTATATTTGTTCATTATACTTCATGATTATTAAATAACTATAAGTTTACAATATTTGAAAATAAATATAAGTCAAATGTCAGTTCTTCTTTTAAAACATATATTTATTTTTGTTTTAATTTTATATCTTTGGTGAGATTTCTACAAATATCGCTGAAGAAGTTTAATTCTGAAGAACCTCCAGGTTACTCTACATGTACCTCAATATGGATTCTGTCTGAGTATAGCTATTACGTCAAGCAAGAAAAATAACAGTTTTTACTGGCTGAGATTTTCTGTGGAACTGCATGTAGCAACATTCATTCTAAGATACTCATGCAAAATACAGTTTTGTATATAATTTGTGGCAAATTTAGTATTCAATAGACAAATAGAACATTTTTATTTTGTAGCTAAAAAAATCTCATAGTATTCATAGCAGTTTATAAATACAACAAATTATTTGAATGTATCTTAAAACAATAGTTTTGGAATTCAGTTTGACTCTTATTTTTGTGCTGATGGAAAAATATAATGCTCTATTACAACTTTAATACAAACCCTGTATTATAAACTGAACTGAACATTCAGGAAATGAAAAGCTGAAGACTATGATAAAGGTAATGATCTCTGAAAATATATCTAATGAGTAATTTGTGGCTCAGTGGATTTCAAAAGATTATTGGTTTTGGAATAGATTCTATCAGCTTAGGAGATAATGAAAATCATTAGTGCTGTATAAAATAAAACAGACTATTTGTAATGCACAATAATACTATTCAATGGCCATTTAGTCCCTGCACAAATATAAGACTAATTTAAAATAATTGAACTGTTGTATAGTTCAGATTGCAATGTTAGGTCAAATAGAAGGTTTCTTGTATACAATAAATCTGCACACCTTTCCAATTACAATATCCGTAAACTACTTTGTTAGTTGTTATTGTGCATAAAAAAGAAGAATAATAGCCATTTCTGAATACTTATAATTCATCATAGGTAGAGCTATAACTTATATTTTGATGTAATGCAAGCACATTGCTTTGAATGAAATATTATTTGTATGCACAACTTTGAAAATATAAAAAAAAGGAAGTCTATGCAGCATATGGGTCATTTTATAAAAGTATTTTTATTTTTTTTCAAAAAATATATGACACTTACAGCTACCTGTAGTACTCTGTATTGGCACTGATAACTCACATGTGCTATTTATATTAACCTCTCTGCTCCTAAGGTATTTTTTTCTTCACATCTGTGCTGAGCCTATTTTGGTACTTTTGAGCACATCACGGTCTGACTTCAATATTACTATTTATATCTGCACCCACACAATTGATACTTTATTTTTTTTCCTAACTTTATTTTCTCAAAAATTGTATTAGTTTCTTTATAACCCAAGAATGCAAGGTTCTTTCTGCTAAAGTGGAAAATAACACATTTTTCAATTATTTTCTTAAAAAATTATGTGCAGCTCTCAAGCCTTTCCTCAAACCAAGTAAAATATAAAATAAAACAAGGTGCCCCCTTGATGATGAGACTCTCTCTACCGCCTTGTAAAAAAAGAAAATAATGTTCATAAGACTCATGGACAGTAGGAGCCAGGATACTATAAATAATACTCCTCAGCTGATTACCTGCCACTTGCTTTTCTTGCCTTCTGTGAGCAGCTGGAGACAATAGGCCAGTTACTTCTTCTCGCTGCGAGCACACAGCTATTCCAAAGTGGCAATTAACTTCAAGAGTTGCCTTGTCAAACACAAGTGAAAGCCTTTTCCAGATCTCAAACAGGAAGGAGGTTCAGTTATGGTATATGGTGAAGGACAGTTATGGTTGCCAGCAATTGACTGTCTTAGGATTTCTACAATGACTAGTACATCTTTCATCTCTCTAACTTCTGCTATCTCTCCTCATCTCACTGTACCACACTTGAAAGCTGTGGATGACAGGAAACACTTTGATACCAGATAAGAAGACAACTAAAGAGGAGGCAGAGTTATACAAATACAAAGTGTAGAAAGTTGAAGTCCTTGATACTCTCTTGATCTTGATCCAAAATGATACATTCAGGAAGAAAATAATATCTTCTTAATAAAATCCCCATCCTTTTCTCTTTACCTTCTCTTCTTCAATTCCCTGTGTGGGAAATTCCTATAGAAACATCTAATTGTTGCAAATAGAAATTATGCTGGCATTTGAAATAATTGTGTCTTATATGTCTTTTATATGTATTTTTTGTAAATAATCTGCATGCTATTCATTTATATATCTAGCTGGTTAACCAATCCATTGCTACATGCCTAATAAATCATCAGTGCCTGTATTTGCCCTAAAAATTATGTATGATCTGCCTCTAATTTGCATATGATCGCTTTGTCTTTTGCTAACCTGTTTTTGATCACATGCTTTTCACTACAGTATCTGTCAGATAAAGGTCCCCACCTGTCCGGCCATCAAATACTGGCTTCTTGGATCTATAATCTGCTCATCTTCCTTTGAGTTCTGCCTTTGACCCTGGCATTGGATATCAGTGACTTCTGGCTCTGGCAACTGGCTTTGGATAATAGTGACTTCTGGTTCTGAATACTAGCTTTGGTACAGGTGACCTTTGGGGCTCTGACTATTGGTTTTGGCTCCTATTACTTGGCTTGTGTATAGTGTGAGGATGCCGGGTTTAACATAACCTTCTGCGCCGCGCAGCTGGCGTACCGGTACCTATCCAAAGTTCAAAGTCACGCAGGCAAATATCCGAAATAAAGTTTATTTAACAAAATGGCAGCACAAAACAGCAATAAACATAGTTAAATAATAACTGGCAACAAATAACACTACAGTCTGGCACAGACGACATACAGGGTATAATGAAAACACCTCACCAATATCCTTGTCACTTTCAGGGACTGGTGTCTATCAATCCAAGCTTATCCCCCTCTCTCCTTTAAGGCTACCAGCAAAGGTAGCGGCCTTCAGTCACTGTCACTCCACTTTCGGCAGACACACAGCTCCCCAAGACCTGGAGAGGTATTTCAGGGCAACGGCAGTACTCCAGGGACTGTGCGCTTACTTGTGTGCCAGGACTCTCCTGTTTCACACTGAGGGGCTTTGGGCCTGTCTCAAGTGTGACCACTACCTTATTCGATACTGGCATGTTGAATCCTGCTGGTTGGACTGTATTATTACTTTCTTACCTGCATACCATGTTACTGTGTCATTCATCAACTGTGCCAAATGTTTCCTGCCAATCTTATCTATATTACAGGTCAAAAGTTCTAGAACACCCCCATTTGTCCAGCTTTTATTGCAATTTAAATAATTGAAGACCAGTGAATAGCATGAAATGATACAAATGTAATCAGTAGCATGCTAGAGATTAAAAAAGGTTAGGTTAACAAAAGCTGAAAAAAAATGAAAAATTGAGAACTATGCAAAAAGGTTTTTTCAGGGAATAATAAATGAGTGAACAATGTACAGCTGTTATGCAGTAATGTAAGTACATTAAGCCTTGAAAGTTGATGCAAACATTTCCTACAGTGTCCCAACTTGTTAATTACTTCATTACAAAGCCAATGTCTGTAAAACAGCAGTGTTGGAACAGACTGTTATTACACCCTCTAAATAATTTTTTGGACAATATTGTACTTTGAAAGTAGCATAATGCTCTCATAATAGTGAGGAGAAAAGCAATTAAGAAAGGAAAACAGATAAACCATTATAACCCTTACAAGTGTAAGTCCTTCTTTTAGAGGAATTGAAAAGAAATCCAAGGTGTCAGTGAGTACAGTTTCCTACACAATCAAAAGGCTCTTAGAAACTGGAAAAAAACTCTAACAGAATCAGAAAACAAGTTTCTGAGAGCCAACAGCTAGTGTGATAGACACAACACAGGGCAACAGCTTCAATGACAGCTTAACAGTGGGCGAAGGATGCAAGTCTCAGTTTCAACAGTGAAGAAACGACTTCAAGCTGTAAGTTGGACAGACAGTATGACAATAAGAAAGTCATTGCTTAGATGACAAAATAAGAAAAAGAGGTTTGTCTGGACCATGATGCAGTGCCAGTTAACTATTGAATACTAGAATAGGGTCTTATGGACTGATGAATCAAAATTTTAAATTTTCGTTTCATCACAGAGGGTTTTGTACACTGTAAAGTAGACAATAAGATGGTTCTTTAGTGTGTGACACCAACTGTCAAACATGGAGGAGGCCCTAGCAGCAGAGGTAAAGAACACAAATGGTGAATAGCAGCAGAGGTAAATAAACACACACAGGCTATGGCAGCAAAGGTAATAAACATACATGTTAAAAGCACAAACACAGATCATAGCAGCACATTTTGGGGGCACAGGCGATTTATATCAGCACAGGATACGAAAGGGCATACCACCACAGGTAAGTGACACACATAGCACATAATAGCACAGGTTATGAACAAAAGGATTTCATTCAATGTCAAGACTGGTGGTGGTGATCTGTTTATGTTGAGGGGGGAGGTTTCTTAGTTATTAAGCATGCATGCAATTAATTTAATTTCAAAACTGGTTGGGAAAAATAGGCATATTTATTAAATGTGAATATTAATTTAAATTTTGGGCTCCTTTGTGTATGTGTGTGGCATATTTATTAAACGAAAAAACCTACTGGTTTAAGGTTGGACTAGTTGCAGGAGAGAGGCCTGAATTGTTCACTCACTACTCAGCTTTCCATGCAGTGAATAGTAACTATCACTTTCCAAACAGAACCCCAACAATCTAAGATTCAGTTGCAGCATCAGGTAGTCAAAGCTGCAAGAACAGGTAGGAAAGAATAGCACAAAATTGGACACCATTTATAATATATGATGCTGGCCATACCTCCTCCGGCAGAACAATGCTGCTCACAATAGGACTTTAATAATTTTCAGCTCTAAGCCCATATGGTCATCAATCTTAACCTGGGTCACAAACCAAATCATATCAATGTTAACAGAGGGTCTTGAATCATTTCCAGACTGCATTTTTTTCAGGTCTGCATATTTGAAGATAGTTTCCTAGGCCCAAGCCTTCATCTCTATGTAATCTCTTAAATGAGAGTCACTGATTCCATGTACTATTCTGTATCTGCAAAGAGAAAATCTTAAGTCACTACATTTACTGGGTTCTGTTAGCATTTTAAATTATCTGTGTCAGTATTTTCCTAGGTATTTGATTCCTTTAAAAAGCTTTCATCTCTCCACATGTTTTATTTTTTTGCATATCACAGCATTTATCAAATGACTGGATAACGTCTTTCAGAGTGAGACAGTCAGAAGCCAATGCTGTGCATAAAGTTTGCAACCTCTTTGTCTTTTTGTCATTCAAGTAATGAAACAGCTTTTGTGTTTCTCATCACAGGAAGATATTGTGAGAGCTATATAAAAGGTGCACTCCTTTTTTGAGTGCGTCTATTCTTGAACGATGTTGGTAAAGACTAAATACAGTCTCCTAGGGATATTCACACCATTATTCAGTGAATTATATTTAACACTGTCTGGCAATTGCTCTGAATGTTTATCCCGACTGAAGATTCTGTGTGCCGACACCTAGGCCTCATTTTCATTCTGTATTGTCTTCTCTTGTTACTCTAGAGTTCTCTTCAACACTACCATCATTTTCTTATATGCTAAGTTTTTTCTGATACTTGGTTGTAAAATTCTTTTGAAATCTCTAACAGCAAACAAATGACATGTACATGTGTTTCATGTCCACAACAAGTGTCGGATTGGGGCATGAGTGGCCCACAGGGGGAATACAATGCTACAGGCCCACCAGAGGGGTTGTGACCAGCCACTAGAGAGGCGCAAACAAACCACTAGAGGGGGTGTGGCAAGCCCACAAAGGACAGCTTGCACCATAGTGTAGTATATAAAGAATGCAGTGTGCATATAAAGAGTACACTGTCTTGGCATGCCTCTTTGGGCAGAACAGTCACCAAATATCGGGATTGTCCCACTAGAATCAGAACAGTTGGAAGACTGTCCTGCTGTTTCCTACCTGTTCTTGTCACTTTCATCACCTGTGGCTGCTGGTTTCTTTAGTTGTGGCTTATCTGGATC
Organism: Mixophyes fleayi; assembly: GCF_038048845.1. Lineage (NCBI taxonomy): Eukaryota > Metazoa > Chordata > Amphibia > Anura > Limnodynastidae > Mixophyes > Mixophyes fleayi. The sequence goes on from NC_134403.1 coordinate 107,621,634, forward strand.
CTGGAATGTTGGGGGCCCTATTTGGAAAAAAAATTGGCACATTTAGAAAATGCCAACCAACCTCGGCGTTAAATCAATAGCTCCCACAATTTATAATTAGGCCTTTCTTTAGCCCCAACATTTAAATAATAGCATTCCCATTTAATAAATAGATCTATATCTCTCCGAACAAACCCAACATTGAAACAATAGTATTCCCATTTAATAAATAAACCTATTTCCATTCCTCCAAACAGCACAGCAATAAATTAATAGTATTTACAATGAAAAAATATATATATTTCCTGCATCGCTTGCCATTAAAAAATCATATTGCCAATTAATAAATAGACCTCATTCTCCCCAAACTCACCCCCACATTCAATTAATAGCCCCCAAACCACCCCCTCTTAAAATAATTGTTCACACTATTAAATTAAATTGCCCCACCATCACCCCACAAACAAAAGAGCACCCATTAATTGACCACCACCTACCACACACACATTACATTACCACAATCCCACTGTGCCATCACACACACTACATTGCCCCAAACCCCCTGTGCCATCACGCACACTAAATTGTCAAAAACCTCATGTGCCATCACACACATTACATTGCCAAAAGCCCCCTGTGCCATCACACACATATTACTGTGCCCCTGCAGTATCACCACGCTGTGCCTCCTTATGATCACACTGCACCCTCCATGCTGCTTTTCCCCCATTTCACTTGGCCCCACTTCATCACACTGTGCAATGCTGCTCCCCCTTTATCACTTTGTGCCATGCTGCTTCTCACCTCGCTTCATTAATCTGTGCCATGCTGCTCCCCCCTTCATCACTCTGTGCCATTCTGCATTACCCCACTTCATCACTCTGTGCCTTTCTGCCCCCGTTCTTTATCACTCTGTTCTTTTCTGCCCACCCCTTCTTCATCAGTATGTGCCTCTCTGCCCCTCTTTCTTCATGACTGTGCCTTTCTGCTCCCCCGTCTTCATCACTCTGTGCCTTTCTGACCCCCCTTTTCATCACTTTGTGCCTTTCTGCCCCCCTTCTTCATCACTCTGTGCCTTTCTGCCTCCCCTTCTTTATCACCACTCTGTGCCTTTCTGCCCCCCCTCTTCATCACTCTGTGCCTTTCTGACCCCCCTTCTTCATCACTCTGTGCCTTTCCTCCCCACTTTTTCATCACTCTGTGCATATTTGCCCCCCCTTTTCATCACTCTGTGCCTTTTTGTTCCCCCCTCTTCATCGCCCTGTGCATTTCTGCTCCCACCTTCTTCATCACCCTGTGCCTTTCTGCCCCCTTTCTTCATAACTCTGTGCCTTTCTGCCTCCTTTTTCTTCTTCACTCTGTGCCTTTCTTTCCCTACTTCTTCATCACTCTGTGCCTTTCTGCCCCCCCCTTCTTCATCAATCTGTACCTTTCTGCCCCCCCTTCTTCCTCAATGTGTGCCTTTCTGCCCTCCTTTCTTCATCACTCTGTGACTTTCTGCTTCCCCCCTCTTCATTACTCTGTGCCTCTCTGCTTCCCCCTTCTTCATCACTCTTTGCCTTTCTGCCCCCCCTCTTCATCACTCTGTGACTTTCTGCCCCCTTCTTCATAACTCTGTACCTTTATGCCTCCTCTTCTTCTTCACTCTGTGCCTTTCTGTCCCCACTTCTTCATCACTCTGTGCCTTTCTGACCCCCCTTCTTCATCACTCTGTGCCTTTCCTCCCCACTTTTTCATCACTCTGTGCATATTTGCCCCCCCTTTTCATCACTCTGTGCCTTTTTGTTCCCCCCTCTTCATCGCCCTGTGCATTTCTGCTCCCACCTTCTTCATCACCCTGTGCCTTTCTGCCCCCTTTCTTCATAACTCTGTGCCTTTCTGCCTCCTTTTTCTTCTTCACTCTGTGCCTTTCTTTCCCTACTTCTTCATCACTCTGTGCCTTTCTGCCCCCCCCTTCTTCATCAATCTGTACCTTTCTGGCCCCCCTTCTTCCTCAATGTGTGCCTTTCTGCCCTCCTTTCTTCATCACTCTGTGACTTTCTGCTTCCCCCCTCTTCATTACTCTGTGCCTCTCTGCTTCCCCCTTCTTCATCACTCTTTGCCTTTCTGCCCCCCCTCTTCATCACTCTGTGACTTTCTGCCCCCTTCTTCATAACTCTGTACCTTTATGCCTCCTCTTCTTCTTCACTCTGTGCCTTTCTGTCCCCACTTCTTCATCACTCTGTGCCTTTCTGCCCCCTTCTTCATCAATCTGTGCCTTTTTGCCCCTCTTCTTCATTAATCTGTGTATTTATACCCCCGTTCTTCATCACTCTGTGCTTTTCTGCTCCCCCTTCTTTATCACTCTGTGATTTCTGCAACCCCCTTTTTCATCACTCTGTGCCTTTCTGCCCCCCTTCTTCATCACTCTGTTCCTTGCTGCTCCCCCTTCTTTATCACTCTGTGCCTTTCTGCTCTACCTCTTCATCACTCTCTGCCTTTATGCCCCCCCTTCTTCATCACTCTGTGCCTTTCTCCCCCCCCCCTCTTTATCACACTGTGCCTTTCTGCTCCCCCCTCTCCATCACTCTGTGAATTTCTGCTCCCCCCCTTTCTCATCACTATGTACCATGCTGCTTTCCTCCTCTTGCCTCAGTTCCTTTACGAACCTTCCTATTGGCTTCTTTAATTTCCTTTCTTCTCTTCTTGTCTTCTGTCTTCTTCTTGCGTGCTGCTCCTTTCTGTGCCACTCCTCACTGAATGTCGGGCATGATGACGTCACGCCCAACATTCAGTGACAATGGGGCAGGAAGGAGAGAGGAGGGGTATTGGCCCCGCGATGAGGTAAGTATTTAAAGGGTATCTAAAGGGGGATGTGTGGGAAATGCAAAACCTTATGACAAAAATGCATTTTTATTTTACTGTTATGGAGTCTATTTTTTGTTTGTTGCACAATATTTGTTTGTTTATATTCAATGCAATATTGTAATACATTTGTAATTCTTGTGCAGACTCTATCCATTGTCAAACCATTTTTATAAATTTTGATATTTACACATTGTTGGGGTAAAAACTTTTCGGTTAAATTTCCTTTGCCAACACTAACTACACTTTCAGACAATACACAAGACAATGAACAGGAAATCAATGGCAAATGTGGATCATCTGCGCCAGCTTATGTCCATAAGTTGCAGAAATGTGAGGTTCTTTATCAACATTTTCATTTTTCCCATTAAAATAGATCTTGTTGGATAGGTGATAATAGACTTTCTCTTCCCCTGACAGGAAGTATTGGTGACAGTTTGAATATTTGAAATGTATTATTATGTTGACAGGAAGTTGTTGTGAACACACTGGCAAGTTCATTATTTCACCTATTTCCGTTTGTTACTGAATGAATTTAATATATTCATCAAGACCCGTATTCTGAGCACAACCTGCATTCAGTATTATATGCATGTATTTAGGCTTTGCGTCCGCCAAAATTCAGCAAGGCAAGGATCTCAAGATGTGTGTGCTTTTGAAATCTGGGCCATATCTGCTGTGCTCTACTACTTCGGACGCAGCAAGATGTGTCCAATATCTATAGGGATTATAAATTCTCCAAAGAACGCACAGGAAAAAAAAGTATTGCATTATTGTTACCTGATAATAATAAAGGCATTAATGTTAAAACAGTAAAAAATAGTTTTTTGTTATATTTTTTCTGAAATAAATTTATTAGAATTCTGTTGTCTACTGAGCATAAAATACATTTTTACAGTTGTTCCTGATTGCAAACATATGTTATAGCATGCATATATATCCTGCCCAGTTCACTACCCGAAATCTGTAATAAGTAATTAAAATGAAGGATAGTAGTGGATCTAGGAAGAAATAGGTCTGCAATATTGGGTCAGTAGGGATTTTATCCGATTGAAACAGATTGGCGGTTGCTTTATCTGCAGGAGATCCAAAATAGTTTAAACTTGATGGACTGGTGTCTTTTTTCTCCAGCGTTCACCAGCTCACGGAACAGGACTAAATTCACGACTGTACCTCTCGGTTCTGGGCATGCGCAAAGAGATTTTTCGTACGATACTTTCAAAATTGGCAGATGCATGTCTTGATGATTCAGACCCTTTATGTTTATGTGCCTTCAGACTGGGAGCTGCATCTCTTTACATGACTGTTTTTTAATCATGATCACTGCTTGACATCAAAAATAGATTGATTTGTATTATGTACAGTTGTGAAATGTTATGCATGCATTTTTTCTTAATTTTAAATAGCTATATTTTATTTGTAAGTGTAAAAAATGCTATTAGAGTTAGAATGTCTTAGAATTAGGTACCATTACTGGCCAGATGTTCTTTGTTTAGTTTTAAATTTCATTAGATTAGATGATTGTAGAATGTACACTGCAGAGGAGGCATAGGAAATACAGTGTTCATCAAATGAGTAGAGCAATAAAGAAATCTTACCGTATTTATTTTTCCATCAATGGCAGCAACACTTACTTTAACTTCAAGTGACTTAGATTCACCACCAAAGAGGCACAGTACAGGTAGAAAGAAATAAAGTGGTAAAAGTACTGTGGTGCAAATTCAGTAAAAGCTGTGGGAAAGTAGTGTAGAGTAAAATATATACTCCAAGGGCCTGATTCATTAGGAAAAGTAAAGCAAAAAAATGAGTAACTTTGCACCTTGTCAAAACCATGTTGCATTGGAGGGAGACTAAATTTAAAATGTGGGGACAGATTTATAGTTGAGGTAGGGCATGTCCTAGGTCAACTATAAATTTCAGTGTAAAAATAAATCTATCAAGTATTTGTGTGCTACATGAAAAAACAGCCAGTATTTAACTTATGTGCAAAATAATAAGCTAATTTGTACCACTTGCATTGTAACATGGTTTTGTCCAGGAAAAAAACTGACTCTTTTTTGCCTTACTTTCCTTAATGAATCAGGTCCTTATCAACTTACATATGTTTTTCTATCTACACCAATCTTTTATTTATATAACATGTATTATCTATCTACACCCTGAACCAAAAATCAACATTGCTGTGTGACATGATCAATTAGCCCCACTATTTATGAAGCCTATATTTTTATATATTATAAAACATTTGGGTTTGTAGAAAGATAGATTGTTTTACTTGAGTCCTAAATATACAAATCATTATGTGGTTTTACTACGCTGATCATCTGTACATTGTTTGGAATGGTAATTAAGAATTTCTGAACAAATGTATGACTTCATTAAATCCAAATGTACAATGTATGCTATATTATTGAGTATAAACCAAACTTCATTCATAGAGATAATGTTTTTGATAGAGGAGAGGCATTATCAAAGACAAGAGTGGTCTACTAATCATTTATAGCAGACAGGGCTAGATAATTATATTGTAGGTATTCCAGTAGGCACATTTCTGAGACTAATAAGAAACTGCTATGATTCTAACACTTTTAATGTAAGATTAAAATATTTTTTTTCTAATTCTCCTAGTGTGGTGAACAAAAATAATTAGGTACAACTACTTTTCTGAAGTAAAATAGAAAGACTATAAATGTTAATAAAAGGTTTGGAATCCTTATTCCTGCAGTATGTACAGTACTATTGTGATCACTGAACAGAATGTAAGCATGTAAATAAGAACATAATCTAGAGAAAACAGCAACAACCAACACGTGCAATTAAAAAGTAAATTTATTCACTAAATTAACATAAGCAGGCAACATTTTTGTCCAATAGGGACCTCAAGCTTGTTTAATGCTCTGATTAGATTGAAGTATTGTCAGCATTACTGGATGGTGCTATTTTTTCCAGATGTGATTACTTGTGTTTAGGAAGAGACCACTTGCATACTATATTTTTCCAGACAAGTTAATTTTCCATAAAGTAGTGCTTCTTTTTGTAAGTAAATAAGAATCAAACATTCTATCATCTGAAATGCTCCTGGGAGTTTAAAATAAAAACTTGTTTGAATTGTAGATCTAACATTTATGAGCTAACCTGCCTGTATAGGAAATGCTACACAGGAAAGAGCAAACAAGAAAAGAATTTAGTGTACAAAATAGGGATTCAGAACCAAATATCAGAAAATTTATATTCAACTTCCAAAATATGTATATTTATTTCCACTGCATTTTTACTCTTTATAATAAAATGGAAAACAACCTAGAAAAGCATTCTCTGCAAAAAAACAATGTTGCACTTGCAATACATAATGGAATTGTTGCACCTTAGGTGTTAAACAGTTAGGTTATATTTAAAATAATTTTGAAAATAATAATATATTAATGTCAAATGCTCATATCTATTATATGTTACTAGGAGAAGATGTAATATTTAATTAGTAATTTCTTTGTATTGGGAATTATGATATATGATTGACAGCTGCCCATTGTATGTATTATGCTTTTGGTCAATTTTTTTTTTAATAGTGAGTATGTAAAACAGGAAGTTGTTTCTCCTTCATTAAGAAGAATGAGAAGGAGATGTTCCGCACCAAGAAGGTACAAATAATGGAAAAGGCGGGGGTACCTCCTGTACTATTAATCTCAAAAGAGAACTATAAATAGCGTGGACAAAAATATTTAGAACAAAAAGAAATGAAAGAGATTTCAGAACAAAGAAAGGTTGAAAAGCACTCCTACCCTAAAATATAACTTTTAATGTTAATATTAAAAAAGATATATGAATAAATAGAAATCTTCTTTAATCAAGATAAGGGTGTGAAATATTAAAACAAACATAAACACAAAGACATGTGTGCTAAAAACACTTACTGAGGGAGAATGAATCCATATAACAGTTGTTTCAAACAGTAGACTGGCATACCAATGTACTAGCCAAATGAAACTAATAGTCTTAATAATTTATATCCTTAGTAGTAGGAATCACAACAAGAAAGTAACAGACCACACTATAATTCATGAATGAGTCTAGATCGGCTTTCAATTTCATTACTACAGCAGACTCAGTGATCTACTATATTAGGATTAGGGATATGCACCGGCCACTTTTGGTGTCTCGTGTTTTGTGTTTTGGATTCGGATTTTCTTGCGGTTTTGGGTTCAGATTTGTTTCGCAAAACACCTGACGAAAGGTTTTGGTTCGGATTTAAGGTTTTGGATTCGGATTTATTTTGAAAAAAACATAAAAAGTGTTAAAATCAAGTTTTTTTGTTTATTTTCACTCCTACGCTATTATTAACCTCAATAACATTCAATAACAATCATTTCCACTAATTCCAAGTCTATTCTGCAGAATCAGTGAACTTTGTAATATTGCAGTACCAATGGACTTATACTGCAGGATTGTTTTTGGATATTTTTTTTTCATTTCTTTTTTTTATAATTCTTTTTTTTATAACTTTTTTTGGACTGAGCAGAACACAGCACAGCACAGCACAGCACAGCACGAGATATAGCAGGACAGAGGACCACCTAACACAACCTCCCTCTACCCTGATCAATGCCCGAGTGAAGATGGCGGCGGCTAGCGGGGAATTTATAGAATGCGAGTATCGCGAGATCCGACAGCGGGATTATGACTCAGAGCCTCGGTTTCAGTTTTGCAATTGGCGGGAATACCAGGATCTGTCTCGGATCTGTCTCGGATCGGCAACGTTCGGGTGGGCTCGGATTTCGTATATCTGAGCCCGCTCATCTCTAATTAGGATTACTTTTCCAACATTAGAAGACCCTACATAGAGCTTTTCAACAAATGTTATAGACACAGGTTTACCATTCTCTCTGTGTTCCGTTTTTTTATGAATGAGATGTAGGGTTTTACACTTGTTTAATTATCAGCTGACATAATGATCGTATTCGAGCAGAATCTGCTTAAGAGTACTCTAACATATATTAGATACTACTAACCTGATCTTTTGTATATCCCTCTCTTTTTTCAATGAAATTCAGGGCATTATACCTGCCTGTTTCCCATATATTTCCTTTGGGATTTCTATTTTGAGCACCCGGGTGTGCATTACACATGCTGTCTATTATCTTTTTTGTGCCCCTATTATTATTTTTGATATATGAGATTTAGGGTACAATATTCATTTATTTAATCCAACTGATACAACAATCGTGCTCCTTCTCTCTTTTTAATCAGATTCAGGGCATGACACCTGTTTGATTCTTTCTTGTTGTGATTCCTACTGCTCAGGATATAAATTATTAAGACTATTATAAGTTTCATTTGGCTAGTACATTTGTATGCCAATCTACTGTTTGAAACAACTGTTATATGGATTCATTCTCCCTCAGTAAGTGTTTTTAGCACACATGTCTTTGTGTTTATGTTTGTTTTAATATTTCACACCCTTATCTTCATTAAAGATGATTTCTATTTATTCATATATCTTTTTTAATATTAACATTAAAAGTTATATTTTAGGGTAGGAGTGCTTTTCAACCTTTCTTTGTTCTGAAATCTCTTTGATTTCTTTTTGTTCTCCTTCATTAATAAGGTTTTTGAAGTTTTATTGATGGCTAATAGCGAATCTGTATTTTACAACCAATACAAATGCTTATAAACATGAGAGTAAGTGTATAGCACAAATGCCTGGCATAAACCGGATACATATGCTACTGGTGCAGACTTGGAGTTCTGCATATATGCCCAAATTGTGGCTGCTTTAATTAAAGCAATTTACAGCAATAGTATGGCACATGCTGCTTCAGCATAACAGTATACAATGTCCATTCAGCAAAATGGCAAAGAAATAAATCAGAAATCAACAATTACCCCCCGGCCTGTTCAATAGCAAAATTAAATTTGAATTAAACTTTGTTCATCTATTTGTATCATCAATTCATAATAAATTTATTTGTAAACTTTTTTAAAAAATGTGTGGTGGTTAACGCTTAATCTGTGGTGTTCCCGTACTTCATTTGAATTCATTAAATAAAGCAATAAAGTAAATACAGAAGGAACTAAACAATATAATGTATAACTATAACTGACTTTCAGAATTTGATGTCTACCATATATACTATACGCTTAATAGTGCTGAACAGTATGATTGAAGCATACAGGTTAACCAAAACATTCAACACAGGTTTTGTTCTTTTATCAATAACCACTGAGTAAAATGCCACTTGTCCAACAAGCATAACTACACACCAATGAAAGAAGGGGTCACATAAATGGTCCATTGTATGAGAGATTTAACTGCACACAACATCAATAAATTATAGTAAACTACAACTTGAATTACATCCCTCAGTGCTAATAATTTGCCAATAAGAAGGAGACAAACAATATAGGGACCCACATGAATATTCTTCCATCGAAGGAAAGATATCGGAGCCAAGTTTTGCAATTAGGTAACTGCAATTAGGTAAACTTGTTAAACTCCCAGATTCAGCTGTTGCCTGTTTAATGCATCATACAATGCCAAACTGGTTTAAGTAGAAAAACAAATATGTCTTCAGTACTATAATTTCAGTCATGTGATTACAGGCATAAGTATTATACCAGCCTTTCCTGTTGAGTAGCTTTACTTCCCATTAGCAATTCATGACTCATTTTACTTGATAGCTTCACCTGGATACATAAAAATGCAATTCATTGGGAAATTCATGTCATTTACATGTCATAGTCCAAGACTACTACTATATACGTTATGTCATGCACATAAAACCACAATATATGCATGTGCAACAAAGAAAGTACCTATAAATGTCAGCAGTTTTCACAAACAGCAAATCACAATCGGTTCACTATTGTAAGTGACTTTCATCATTATCATCTGCTGTTTACACCTGCATTTGACCACCAGCAAGTAATATGGCTTGGATAGTATATGAAACAATGTCCCGATCTGCCACAGCTCACAGTTGGGCACACACACCATTCCTATGCTTAGCCTACATTAGAATGCCCCTTCCCTCTCTCCTCCTGCCCTGCCAGGGACAAGCGAGTGTATATGCCAGAATCACAGGGATCTGATTTGGTGCCTATGCATGTGGACACATTCCTGGACATGCACAGAACGGTTTCTTGTAAACTGCCATAGTACTCACTCCTCATCAAGATCTCTGTGTCTAAATTCCACATTCCACATTTCGTGGCAAGGGTGAAAAGGAAGAAGTCCGCCCATTACACTTAAAGTAAATACTCTATGGAACAATTTTGAAACTATCACTCATCTCTTAAGTAAATTATTTGTTTTTAAATATGTGTACATTAGGTACAATATTTTTTACAACTTCTTACCTCGCTCAACAGAACATAACTTTTTTTTATTTTTTCACTAATTAATGCAGTAAGGTTTTTTATAATTGTTACAGTTCTGAATTCCTTTGAACTTTAGCTGTGCCGGGGGTTGTAAACTAATAAACTAAACATAATCTTTAAATATTCATTGATTTTTAATAATTACTACTCGAGTAATTTATATTTTTCACTTACATAAATTATATTGCTAATAAGATAACTGCAAGTGGTTATTTTTGCACACTGTATTGTTTATACATATACACACTATAATTTGTTTGTTTGTCTATTTTTTATCCCACGCTATGTGACTACATTTAAATATTTGTTTATTTGATGAGAAAAAAATCTCACTGTTAAGACATATCATATTTCCAAGTTTATTTCTATTATCTGCATGATAGTATAGTATTTATCTATTTAACTATTACTATACTTATTGTATCCCTAAGAAGACAGCCAAAGAGTCAAATTAATATTAAAAGAGAACTTGTTATGACATCACTTGCAATATCAGATCATTGACCTAATATTGTTACCTGTGTGAATCCAAAATGTTCATGATATCAGATAATGAACCTATTGTAATAGTTTGGATGTTCACTAGCTCTTAACTCAAATATCACGTTAGAGGTTTTTGAACATTTTGAACGTAAAATTCGACTTGGTTTTGTACTACAGCCACTCTTCCCCAGCCTGTCTAATTTTCCACAGAAGAAGAGTAGAATTTCTCCTCTCCAAAGCCAAACTTACTACCTATTTCATTGACCCCTTTCAATCATATACTACCTCCTTCTCTTATTTCTACTGGCATATTCTGCTCATGTCATCTGCCTGACTAACAAGAGAAATAGGACTTATGTATTCATGAAAAGTTGAACAAATACAATTTTCACCTGCATTGATGAAGTTTAGACCTGTAGCTTCACTGCTTGCTAAATATATATTTACTGTATGTGAACTGGGAGGGGTATTTTGCAAGTTTATCATCATTTATTTATTTGTATAGATCCACTAATTAATTCTGCAGCACTGTGCAGAGAACTCACTCACATCAGTCACTGCCCCAATAGAGCTTACAGTCTAAAATCCCTAATTTACACACACACATAGGACTGGAAAAGGGGAAATGTAATTCCACTGCACAAAAGTGGAAGCAAGGAAGATACAAGCAACTACTGACCAGTGAGACTTATATCAGTAATAGGGAAATTGATGGAAACACTCTTAAAAGAAAGTGTTGCTGAATATTCCAAATCCAGTAACTTACAGGATCCCAAACAGCATGGATTTACTGGGGGGAGATCATGTCAAACAAATCTTATTGACTTTTTTTACTGTATGACTAAAGTAATAGATCAAGGGAGGTGGGCGTAGATGTAGCTTATGTAGACTTTAGTAAGAAATTTGACACTGTCACACATTGCAGACTGTTAAATAAATTCAAACACTTGGGATTGGATTCTAAGAGGGTTGAAGGGATAAGATATTGGTTGTAGGATAGAAAACAGAGGGCCTGAGTCATTAAGGAGAGCAAAGCAGAAAAAAGGAGTAACTTTGCACCTAGGCAAAACCATGTTGTATTGCAGGGGGGGGTAAATTTAAAAGCTGGGATAGGGCATGTCCTAGATCAATTTTAAATTTCAGTATGAAATAAAAATATCAAGTATTTGTGTGCTTGATGAAAAAACAGCTGGTATTTAACTTATGTGTAAAATAATAAACTAATGTGCACCCCTTGAATTGGAACATGGTTTGTCCCGGTGAACATTTAATCCTTATTTTGCCTTAGTTTCCTTAATGACTCAGGCCCAGAGAGTTGCAGTAAATAGAGTCCATTCACAGGAGGGAAAGGTTACCAGTGGAATACCCCAGGGACCAGTGTTTTCTAGTATCTTTATTGGTGACATTGCAAATAGTATTGAAGGGAGAGTAGGTCTTTTCGCAAGTGACACAAATATATGCAACTGGGTAGACACACCAGCAGGGGTAAAACAGGGGTAAAACAAATGACTGATGATCTAGGTAGAATACAGGAATGGTCAAGAGTGTGGCAACTACAATTTAATGTCAATAAATGCAAAGTTATGCACTTGGGCATCAAAAACCTAGAGACTAAATATAGTATTAACAGCACTATAATTGTAACTACTGTGGAGGAAAGGGATCTAGGAGTCACTATTTCAGGTGACTTAAAGGCAGTTAACCAATGTAACAAAGCAATGAAAAAGGCAAGTCAGATGCTTGGTTGCATAGGGAGAGGAATCAATAGCATAGGGAGAGGAATCAATAGAAGAAAGAAAGAACTAATAATGCCACTGTAAAGGTCATTGGTATGTCCTCATCTATAATACTGTGTTCAGTTCTGCAGAAAGATATAAATACATTAGAGACTGTACAAAGAAGGACAACTAAAATGATGCATGGGCTACAGCATAAAACTTACCCGGGAAGAATTAAAGATCTTAATATGTATAGTTTGGAGCAGAGAAGGTAAATGGGGAAAATGGTAGCGACTTTCAAATATAGCAAGGGTTTTATCAAGGTACACGAGGGAAACATTCATCAAAGGAAGAGAAGTATTAGAACATGAGTACATGCCCTGAAGCTGAAGGAAAGTAGATTCAGAGGAAATTTGAGGAAAATTACTTCACACAAAGGATAGTGGATAAGTGGGATAGCCTCCCATTAGAGGTGGTACAGGCTAATACAGTAGAACAATTTATACATGTTTGAACATAATGATATCCTTACAAAGAACTTAGGATTAAATTGGGTTTAAGGTTACCATAGGTTGCAAAATGGGCAGACTAAATGGGCCAAGTGGTTCTTATCTGCCATCAAAGTCAATATTTCTATGCTTCTATGAGAGGTAGTAGCCAAATTGGTTGATTCTCGTCCATTTATGAAAAGTCTTTGCTTATCACTCACAATGAGTGAGGTAGGCCTCCATTGCCATTACCAGCCACATTGTATTTGACAACTCAGCCTTAGGCACCTTGATTCTTATAATAAGTGATTAAAAAATAAGTCAGTATGAAAAGAAATTCTGCAGTCTGACTGGTTGCATTATATTTCATAAATAATTCATACAATTTATTCCATAATTACTATATGCTTCAAAGGCTGCAAAATCATTGACCCTTGATGTTGAAACGTCTGAACTCTTTATTGAATTATAGTTGTCTATAGATCAATAGGCAAAAACTTCTGTTTCTAGAATGGATACAGTATGTATATATAAATACATATATATATATATATATATATATATATATATATATATATTTTTTCCCCACATGTACTCTGTTGATATAATTTTCATTTTCATTTTTATTTTTGTCTGTGTAGAGCTACACATGCTGGTTTTCTGTATTTTAGTTGTTATTTTAAATATTATCCTGCAATTTCAGTTATTATAAAATAATGCATTTAATCTTGTCAATCAGTTCCATGCTTTTATCACAACTTTTGTGTCCAGCAGAAGGTTGATATGTTTTGCTAATGTACATAAAGTAAGCAAACCAAAAAATAAAATTAAACTTTGTAGCTTAAGTACTACAGAATGTTTCAAATAAAAACATGTTGCCATTTCCTTTTAACTATGCATTATTTGGATGTAACTTTACCTCTGGGCCACAATGCTAGCAATCTAACAATGTTACTGTTTCCCTGCACTAGACATTAGTTTCCCTTGCTAAGTCCTGTGATCTTATAACACCCATTAATAATTGATTGAAATATGTTCCTGGTTTCCCTCATTAGACTCCTATAAAACCCCTAGCCTCCACTGGGATCATAGGAAGTATTGTCAGTTCTTACATTATGTCAGTGACCATAACCAAGACACTTTGATCTTTTTGCTAATTCTCGGGTGATGGGTAGCAGGGCCAACTCAGAAAAAAAGTGTGGCCTATGTTGAATGTGGCATGTTGTTCAGACTACAGACCTGACACCTAGAATTTATTTTTACAGTGTAATCTTTATCTATAGTTAGTCTTAAAGCCACATGCCATGACAACAAGCAAACAATAAAATAAAATAAATCCTATCACTTTTTACTTTCACGCAAATAGTTAAACCCAAAATACGCCTTTAATTTAATTTTGCAAACACTATTGTTTCTGAGTGAGTACTGCTTTACTTTATTATAGGTTTATGTTGCTTTTGTGACAAAAATTACATGTATGTATAAAGATTTTCTGCACAGGTATTTTCCAGAATCCATGAGGCTGATGACAAATTGGACGTGTTAGATTAGCATAAAAAACAATCAACTTGCACTGCATGTTCCCACACACAATAGTGTATAAATGCATCCATATGCAGAGTTGGTAGCATCTGACACTTTGCTCACCTTATGATTGGTGAAGAGAAACAGGGGAAGAAACAGTTATACAAACACAGGCTGAGTATAGTGAAGGTGTGATTGTGTAAGAGCAAATGAGGCTGATTTATAGGGACTCAAAGATACATCAGTTGGTGTATCTTTTATGGGTGTCTGTTGGCTGGTGCAAAGATCCATTCCATGCTAATGATGATGATCATCAGCACGGACCTGTGCAGTGTGTAAAATCAAGATAAAATAAATTATTTTTAAAAAGTGTCATTCCACCCCCAATAAAATGTGTTCCCATTCATAGCCTGGGCTGTTAGTAGCAAAATTAGGTGGGGAGCAGCATGGGGTGTTTCTAAAAGACAATACTATCTGGGAGGACCCCATGCTATGGCAGACAGGGGGTCTACTTGTTCAGCACAGGGTGGAGTTTCCTAACGAAATTGGGCCTGAAAAATGAATTAATTCCCCAACTAGATAAAGCCCATTTACGAAACACAAGGGCTCTTTCCAAACCCACCCAGGGCAGTGTGTGGGGGGTAATACATTTTAAATTTATAGATCATTACTTTTTGCTGGTACACTACTGGTCCCAGCAAGCTCTTGCATGCCTAAACTATTTAGGCATGCTAGTGTTTGTAGAACTACAAATTCTAGCATACCCAAGGCAGCCAGAATATGCTACCACCTATAAAACTACAAACATCAGCACTCCTTGACATCTAGGACCCACTGGGATCTGTAGTGCACCTAGAAAAAAAAATAATGTAAAATAAAAACACACAGCGTGAAAAAATTATTTACAAAAAAAAACCTCTACCACACACCCTTGTTCACCATTTTATTGGTCACCTTTTTTAATTATGAGAATCCCTGTGATTGGCATTATCTGCGGTTAAAAAACAATTATGAATTGCAAGCAACATGTTTTTGTTACAAGCATGGGGGAGGCAAATGGTAAGTATAGTTTGTCATGTATGCTAGTGAGAAATGTGATTTTGCTAAGCTGACGCCATCTTGTTGCCTTATAGCCATTTTATTCTCTTAGAGCTCAAAGACAGCTTAGATACAGCAAGTTTGTAGGACTTTTACATTGTTTGCAATAAACTATGCCCATGTCCTTGGATGTGGCAGACAGTAGATAAACCAACCCCCCCTGGGGAGAATTCATGTGTGAGAATGTAGCAAGATCTGTGTAAATGAAGCATGAGTGGTTAAAACCTTTTGGGGCATAGTTTTCTGAAATACGTGATTTTTTGCTATATAGATATGTACTTGTAACTAATACATTAGAGCTAATTGCACACACAGAAGTTGCAGTGTCTTTTATTTTCTCTGGCTGATGAACTCATAAATTGATAAACTGACACTTACAGGTGAACAATCTGATTTAGATTCGACACTAGATATTCTGATTAATAATTAGTAATATTAGTAATAGGAAGAAACTGGTGCTGTAGTTCATTTATAATGCTGGTTGCTTCTTATATAGTGAAGTCCAACAGCCAGTAAGAGTTCAAAGCTGTAGGAGGATCCTTCACTAGAGGTCAATCATGTCACTGGTGTCTTTATATTACTGACCATAAACATTTAATTGGGGTGAATAAAGAAATTGGGGTATACAAGGCTGTATAGTATTTTAAACATTGGAGCTATTATAGATGATCTCGAGGCACAAAACCAAACTTAAACTTGGTGAATATATAGTCTTTGAGTTTGTATAATATGTTAGACACCAAATAATACACATGCTGGTCATTGGGGCTGTTTAACATTCTGGTCACCTCGGCTGTAGAACAGACTGATAATGGTCATTGGTCTGGGGGTGTATGGTATAATACAGTATACTGGAGGTTGTTTTTTTTTTATTAAATACTAAAGATGTTTTAGCTGACAAATTTGGCAGTTACTGGTCTGACTATTATAAGAATGTGATATTTTGTACACCCACTTGGTAAAAGTGGAGGCTAACTGGATTTATCTTATATTGATTGTGAATTTTTTGTAAGATATGCTATACTTTTCAAAATTGATTTGAGCTATATTGCACGGAAGTGCTTAGATTACCACACATTTGCATTATGATCTTGTCCAAAGTTGAAGAAGAAGCATTCGCTATAATAATCTATTATTTCACTACTATGTTAGAAAGAACATTTTGTACTTGTTCATTAGTACTCCGACAGTGTCCAAATACACCACCAATCAAATCACACAAAGGGGTATATTTACTAAACTGCATCTTTGAAAAATTGAAGATGTTGCCTATAGCAACCATTCAGATACTAGCTATCATTTTGTAGAATGTACAAAATAAATGATAACTACAATTTGATTGCTATAGGCAACATCTCCACTTTTTCAAACCCACAGTTTAGTAAATATATCCCAAACTGTTTTGTATTATTTTATTATATTTCCTTCAAATTTGAGCCTAGGCATGACACATACCTCTGGTTATACCAATGGTACAAATTTTAATTTTATCCCTAATATATAATAAATATTGTATTTCTTGGCTCTACAAGTTAAATCAATTAATCTTCGCAAAATGTTTCATGTGTGGTGTAGAAAATATAATTGTGTTTTGAAGCAGACAGTTGTTAAATGTTAATTAATGCATACATTAAGATAATGCAAATTAATAACTATTCTGTAAACTATAAATCTGTTTTGATCTGTAATGATTCAAAACAACCACAGGGTGGTAGGAGACACTTTTATTACAATTTGTCTGACTGATAACTGCACTTTTTCCATGGCATTAATAATGGATTTTCATGAAACCAAGGTTTTTGTATGGTTCCATTAATCATTATAATGCTATTTAACTGCCAGTGTTTCATTTTGGAGCTGTATAGATAAATTTATCAAAGGAAATTGTTGTATATATTTTACACAACACACTTCTACTTAAAATAAAAAATTGCATTTATAAAATATATTATTTTAAGATATCCATATTGTCTACATAAATTTAACAATTAAATGTGTTTCTTAGTTGTTTATTCTAATTGATTTTGTTTGCTTGGAAAGCATATTTACAAATATAATAAACTGGTTTTGTTTGTTGCCCAATTATGTACTTTAAACATTTATTTATCGTTTTTCTATCTTAGCATAAAATAGTGAGCATATTTCCCATTTCCATATTTTATTGCAGTTCAGCATTAAGAAATGAGCAAAATTTTCAAAACTGTTCAGCAAAATATTTGCCTTGTTTTACATTTGGCTGCAAAATGTTGCATGTTTTGCCAGTGGAATTTGGCTTTAAGTGTTCTCAGCCCATCTACAATCACACCAGTGAGCAGGAAGACTTGACTGTTGTCTTCCCAGTTCTATTTATATATGGTAAATTTCAGAAATGCAAATTTACAAATACAGTGCGGAATGCCGAAACAAAAGAGAAAAAGGCTTAGAATTTGCAAATACACTTTTCTAATGTTACTTATAGACTCTCATGATGCTTAACACTTTTATTATACATGCTGGGCCTGATTCATTAAGGAAAGTAAGGCAAAAAAGAGTCAGTTTTCTCCTGGACAAAACCATGTTACATTGCAAGGGGTGCAAATTAGTTTATTATTTTGCACATAAGTTAAATACTTTTTCATGTAGCACACAAATACTAGATAGGTTTTTTTTTACACTGAAATTTATAGTTGTCCTACCCTACTATAAATCTGCCATCACATTTGAAATTTACCTCCCCCTCCAATGCAACATGGTTTTGCCAAGGTGCAAAGTTACTTCTTTCTTAGCTTTACTCCGACACTGGTATGGGCGACTTGAAGAATTCGAAGATGACCTGTCCGATTAAAGTTTAATTGTGACTATTTAAAAAAATTACATTTAGTAACCACGACTATGCGACATTCCATTGCTAGTCAATTACGTCAGTGGAAAATGCGCCACTACTATGACTACTGTTAAGGGGGTATACAACGAAGCGGTGCCTGTACAATGTATATGTTGTTAAAGAAAAAACATTGTACAGGCGCCGCTTCATTGCATACCCCCAAGACAGTAGTCATAGTAGCGTCGCGTTTTCCACTGACGTAATTGACTAGCAAAGGGATGTCGCATTGTCGCGGCTACCAAACTTAATTTTTTTAAACAGCCGCCATTAGTCTTTCATCGGACAGGTCATCTTCGGATTCATCAAGTCGCCCATACCAGTGTTGGAGTTTCTTCATCGTTAAGGTGAGTACCACCGATATATATATATATATATATATATATATATATATATATATATATATAAACAACTATTTCCTCATTTTGAACACTGTCACACTTCTTGGCCCCTCTCAAATCAATGGGCAGCTAGGTCACTTACCACTTTACTTTAAACTGCGTACTGTTAATGCCTCTTTGCACACTAAACCTCATACATATGTTAACACTTATTACTGTAGATAATAAAAACACGGACACTAATGTAAATTTGGCAAATAAGGTTACAGTTTAATTAAAACAAGAGTGATGGTGGAGAAAGCAAGTTGCGAGTCAGCTAAACAACTAATATCAGAAACCAATCAGTGGATGGTCAAACGGCCCTGAACCACTGGACCCAGGAAATAATCCTTTATGATTGGTCGATGATAAACCTTGCATCAGAGTGACTACACCCTCTCTTTCACTCATAATGATGTGCCCACACAAAGCAGGACATGAGCCACCACTCAAAAGGCCCAAGCAACGCTACTTTGAAAGGGGTAGTGATCTGCAGCCAATTAGTGGAAGCACCATATTGATTGCTGACTTAAAAAAGCTGGGGTCCTTTAACAGATACACAACCTGTGTCATGTTAGTAAGCATGTTTCTGGCAAGCAATGCAGGCCTCGCCGCATGCCTAGACTGTGATACTAGCTAACTAACCCTAAATGGACCATAGAAGGCTAATAAAAATACAGTGCTAAACAAAAAGGCTTCGTAAGCATTGGCAGTGACAGTCGGAAGGGCACCTACTAATTGGCACAGTACTCTAGCATCTACTGGCCTCCTGAAATCTTTGCCTATGGGACATATCCTAGCCCACCCCTTATGGGCCCTAGAGATGAGAAAACCTTTGATAAAATCTTCCTAACCATGAAGCCGAGCCATGAACGGTATTCCTGTCAGGGTAGCCACCATGCAACACTTTTGAGGTGTCTTTCTGGTATTTAGCCCAGATAAAAAAAAGCATGTCTCTCTCTTAGTCTCTCAGCCGGGAGAAACTGCATCTGATTGCCGAGAAACGCGTCAGTCTTTGGTATCTTTGATTATTTGGCAAGTGCAGTGACCCACTTTCTGTAAACCCCGGGGTTGGATTTATTTCTTCCAATTTTTACAGACCAAGACGACTGTGAGACTTACAATTAGCTTGCTGTGGGACTTTAGCAGCAGATTATCACAATTGGAGTCAAGTACCTCTGTATCCATTTCAACAGACCAAGACGACTGTGAGACTTACAACTAGCTTGCTGCTGGACTTTAGCAGCTGATTATCACAATTAGAGTCAAGTACCTCTATATCCATTTCAACAGGTAATTCCTTATTGTTACAGAGTGTTGAGATGTGAAGTGAACATGCACACGTAGCTGTGCGGATTTCAACTAAGCCAGTTTTACTTGACTGGTAATCACCACTCTGTTTCAACAGCATTGGAGGACTCTATTGTGGCGACTCCTTAACTGTCTTACACATCATCATTATCCTCACCATTTATTTATATAGCGCCACTGATTCCGCAGTGCTGTACAGAGAACTCATTGACATCAGTCCCTGCCCCAATGAAGCTTACAGTCTAAATTCCCTAACATATGCATACAGACAGAGAGAGAGAGAGAGAGAGAGACTAGAGTCAATTTTGATAGCAGCCAATTAACCTACTAGTATGTTTTTGCAGTGTGGGAAGAAACCGGAGCACCCGGAGGAAACCCACGCAAACACAGGGAGAACATACAAACTCTACACAGATAAGGCCATGGGCGGGAATTGAACGCATGACCCCAGCGCTGTGAGGCAGAAGTGCTAACCAATGAGCCACCATGCTGCCCACTGTATAGTGCCTTATTACATGAATACAGTCCTATATAGACTGTCCATAGTGTTTGATTACATGCTTGTACAGTTATCTGTGGTCACTCTACTTTGTTGTTCTATAATTGTATGTGCTTAGGTGTATATACACCATCTCAATTATATTTATTAAATCTTATATTATTATTTTTTATTTTAAGTTTTGCGCTGTTTTATGTTTTATTCACTCCCACAGTATATGTTCAGCAGGTCCAGATCCTGCTTAAATAGCTGCAACTTGATCAAATATTATAGGTTACATAGCGCCTGTTATCTTTGGAGTACTCTCAGCAGCGAGACTGCCTTTACTGTCATTTAAGGGCAGTGTTCCTGACCCCTTGCAGTGACTTATGTACATTGTATGTTTAATTATGATGTTCACTTTCTGGGTGAAAGTGTAGAAGGTGTACCGGGACTTGAAGGCCTGGAAGTGACATCCCAGCTGCCAGGGCAAGAGCTAGGAAGCAGTGGCTGATAGGCGTTCCGACGTGGCTAGCGTGGTGGCTAGTGACATTTGGCACCTAAAGTTCCTGAATATCACCTCCTTCTCCTTAGGGCCTACAGAGCCCTCAGACACCAGTCTCAAGACCCAGCTATGCCTAGGGACGTCATACTCCGGCTCCATTACTTTAAAATGAAGTAGGCAGTTCTGTGGTCGAGAAAATGTCAAAATCTTGGTCATGTAGGTCATGTACTCCACATCTTTTTGGACGTTTCCCTGACTACTTTGGTGGAGGGACCTCAAACCTGCTACTACAGACCTGAGAAACAACAACATTCGGTACCATTGGAGATTCCCCTTATGCCTTCTTATATGGCTTGCTGTCTAATCTTTGGGGTCTCACTAAGACACAGAGATTGACAGATGTTAAGTAGCTTCCTACTCAACATTTGTCCGCTATGATATGGGACAGATGTAAGACTGGGGTCACCTCATATTCTGCAACTTTCCAGATTCTCCCATGATGGAACAATCCTAACTGCTTTGCACATGACCTTACAGCTAGAGGCTCATAGCTCACCTTCAAGACCCTCAGTGCTAATTACCCTAATCTCCTCACTTTACAA
Source organism: Mixophyes fleayi (assembly GCF_038048845.1). NCBI lineage: Eukaryota > Metazoa > Chordata > Amphibia > Anura > Limnodynastidae > Mixophyes > Mixophyes fleayi. Next base: position 107,643,278 of record NC_134403.1, read on the forward strand.
AATCCTTCTAAATTCAGCCCTGGGTCCGCAGAACAGGCATGAGATAGAATGGGAAAGGGACTTTGCCCCCCCTGCTGATGAGGATTCTTAGGAACTAATTATAGAAAAGGTCGCCTCCAGCTTTATCTCGAAACTGATAAAAGAAAACACCTACAAAGTGTATTAACGCTGGTACTACGCCCCTAATAGGCTCCTGGCTCTGTTCCCGTCTGCTGTACCAATGTACTGGTGGATTTGCGGTCAGACAGGTACATATCTCCACATTTGATGGCCTTCTCCCAAAATCTATGGGTTTTGGAATGGGGTTCGAAACCTCCTGGCCTCATTTCTGTCTTGCACTGTTCCTAAGGATCCTTGGAACTTCGCTCTGTGCCTCCTGCTCCAGGACGCTAATAAACATTCAGCAAAACTAGCTTTCCACATCCAGGCAGCAGCCAAATGCCCCATAGCCGGGTCCTGGAAACGTGCTGAGCCTTCCCATGATGCTGCTCTTAAGTCCTACATTTGGTTTAATGCAAGTATGTGAAAAATTATGTCCTACCTCCAAAATAAAGACAACATCTTCACTCAGGTCTGGGTCCATCGCTCTTCTTCCAGGGCCCCTCATCACACTCCATTACTCCAAATTGAACTTTAGCCAGTGCCCCACCAGCCTTGCATTTCATCGCCTTGCTTCCCATCCCCTTGTCTTTGATTATTATAGTAATATCAGTGTTTAGATCTTTTACGTTCTGGGCATTAAATAGCAATCCTTGTGGATTTAGGAGACTAATAAATAGGTAGAATAAGGCTTTTGTTCAGTGTTTATTTTAATAAAAATGCTTAAACAATCAGTATATGTGTTTTTTTGCTGAGAGATACTGCTGTCGAATTACGTGTTCCAACAGGCCCTGGGTACTAGGGAATGCTGTTGTTTATAATCCCACAGGCTTCAGCATGCCCTTGCAGCCATGGAAATACTGGTGCTAAAAGCTCTATAAGTGTCATCATGAACAAGCACTTACACACTAAGAATATCTATTTATGGGCCAGATTTCCTATAAAATTCTGGTCCTACATAAAAAAAGAATATAATGAGTGTTAAAGCACCTTCCTACAATTTATAAAACTAATACAGCTGCTTTACATAAATTTGAAACACAAAATAGTCTAGTTTTACATTATGACAGGGAGACACCATGCTACTGATCTATCTGTTACACTGTGGCTAGCCCAGCCTTGTGGTTGAATTGCTGCTTTACATTGACCTCTAGCTTTAGCAGTAACCAGCCTAGGCTTAAGCATTTGCGCTGGTTACTTATTAGGGGGAGGGACATCTTCTATTGGCCACCTATTTATATTACATTTTGAGTAGCACATATCTTAAGTTATGACTAAATTTAAAATAAACACGTAAGGTAGCAATTTTGAGGCCGTAGGTTTACGCCTATATTCTGGCTGCAAAATTGCAGCCTACTCCAAATCTGTACCTTATGAGGAGGACAATGTCATAAAGAGTGTGTGGAAAGATGGGTCATTTTTAAATGTACTTAGAATTTAATTTATTTAATGCATATTGGTTTCCAAAAGTGGGTGAAGAACAAACCCCTCTATTTTTATGCATTTATGGTATTCATTGATATCCAATATTGAAATAACTTGCTTTTGAAACTGACAAATTTAAAATTAAATTATTTTTATTCTTTCAAATTTAGAAGTGATGTAGGAAACGTAACCTGCTTTGACTTTTGTCTAATTATGCAGTTCTTCTTTTTTAAAATATAAATACAGTCTAGGTAATCCTACTAGAGAATTATAAAGTAGTCCCTTACAATACACATGACAGATCTATAGAAAGCTACTTGTCCAGGAAGAAATCTTTACTCTCACATAGCTAGGAGAAAAAAATTAAAAGATTCATACATAATCTTTTAAATAGTAATGCTCCAGAAGCAGAGAAAAGCTAATACAATACATGGGATTAGTGTTGTACATAACAAAGTTAAGTAAACAGGAAATATGTATAATGTACAATGTATTTTATTTAAATTCAAAGAAGACATATTATATTGCAAATGAATAAAAAGGTAAAATGTTACTACAACTCATCACCCAGTATTAATTGATGAATCTTTGCAGGGGTCCACTTAGAGGATGGGGGTTCCCCATTGTCCAGAACATTCCCACCTGCACACACTTGATTTGGGACAGTTCTGTGGTTTAGAAGGAGGAAACAGCTTCTAGGAACCTCCCAGGTAGTGGTAGCATTTTAAAAAAGAAAGCTATATTATTAGATTGTACGCTCCTCTGAGCAGGGCCATCTCTCCTCCTGTTTCCACCACTTCTAACTCTGCTCTCCAGCTACTTTGCCCTCCTCCTCGAGGGCCCTCCTCCCCCCTCTGGGGGTCTCCATGTCTTCCGCGCCCTCCTTTAGGGCCCCGTCATTTGCGGATACTCCCCCCGCCCTCACTAGCTGTGCATTGAGCATACTGAGTTACTGTGCTTTATGTTTACTGTACTGTGCTGTCTCACCTTGTATTGTAAATCGTTTTTGTCCCTGTACAGTGCCACGGACACCTTGTGGCGCCCTATAAATAAAAATTAATAATAATAATAATATATTTTATAGTTATATTTTGGCCATTCAGGAGCGCAAAATGAATGCAATTTGCGTTTTTTAAAAATGGATGGAAAATGCAAGCAGGCACGCCCCTATTCAACAAGAAGAGGATCTGCAGGAATGTTTGTAGCTGAATATGGGTGTATTTACACTCTACCTATATGACACTTGCCGTTTTTTGGGCAGACACAACACATACAATAAACACATTAACACCTTTTAATAATAGTCATTAATGAAAACAAAATAGAAAAATTTTTATTATTTTTTACATGAAATACATTTATCATAATGCATTTAAACCGACCCTATAGCTGGTCAATGTGATACAGCAGAAAGTCACATACCTGAGAGATGCCCAGAGCTTGTATCAGACATATGTGCATGCACTCAGCCTTGGCACACCCTTACTGTACATTAACTATTTGCATACACCCCTTCCCTTACCAGTTCTGCCCTTGAAGTCATAGGCTGTCAGAAATGTCTTTTGCATTTAAAGATGAATTGGATGCACTTGCGTTCACTGGTGTATAGTCCTTTTCTGTGCATGCACACTGCAATTTTATGCAAAAGATGGAACCTATCAACATTTACGTTCCCTTATGAATTAGGTCCTTTGTCTACAATCTAAGACTCATTTTTGTGGGGATTTACGCTTATTTTAATGAAGTTTGGCTTCAGCAAAATAGTTGCCACTATTTTTATTTCTTAATTTTTTGCTCTAGTTTATGAGTGTATGGTTCTAACTTATGTTTTAGCTCTAGTGTTTGCAATTTTATGCAAAAGATGGAACTTATCAACATTTACTTTCCCTTATGAATTAGGTCATTTGTCTACAATCTAAGACTCATTTTTGTGGGGATCTACGAGTATTTTAATGAAGTTTGGCTTCAGCAAAATAGTTGCCACTATTTTTATTTCTTAATTTTTTGCTCTAGTTTATGAGTTTATGGTTCTAACTTATGTTTTAGCTCTAATGTTTCTGTGTCTTTAGGAAAAAAAAAGAAAATGCAGTAAAAGTAAGTTAATAGTATAGCGTGTAATCAGCGCTACACTTATCATTTGTTATATAACTGATTGCTATATGTTCTAATGGTTAAAACATGCATACATAAATATACATTTAATGATGTGTCTGCATATATAGTGCACACACATATATGAACTTATGTCCTTTATATCCCTGATGAAGGGAAAGTTCCTTGTGTTCAGTATAACCTGGTAATTAGTCCAAATGTCAATGCAAATGATAGTCTGTTTCCAATTTAATTATCCTTGATGTACTTTAGGAGATCGTTGTGCTATAGTTCCACTTTATCCAGTAGAGTGTACCTCAAATAAACTAAAAAGTAATTAGTAAAAAACTTATTCAGATTGACAGTAGTTTTCATACGAGGACAAGAAGTTATGCTCACATTGGAATGATGATGGTGGGTAACGCTTTCTCCCTTGTGGATTTTTCGCTGAATCCATGTATGCGGATTGTGCTGAATTTGTTAGCTCAAAGCAATATGTAATGCTTAAAATATAATTTTAATATATCACATCTAAAAGGTCACTGTGTTTCCACACAATTGTGTCATATGTCAAAAATAAATCACATCCATAGAGTGGCTTCAATTGTTTCTTGCCATATTTAACAGTGTCCATTCAATTAATTGTGTAATCATAATAGCTATGCAAGTTGGTAGCTGCTTCCTTTAAAGATCATTTAAACTCTAATGGTAGTAGGCGCAGTTAGGAGATAAAGAACTGTGTCTCCAGTCTCTTAGGTGCTGGTAAATCATGTGCCCTGTATCCAACGTTTTAGCTTTAAGTTGGTAAAGCCTCAGGTATTTTTCACCTTCCCTGAGGAAGGCTTTACCAACTTAAAGCTATTGGAATTCATTGGAAACAGGACACATGATTAACCAGCACCTAAGAGACTGGAGACATAGTTCTCATTAGAGCTTACATGATATTTAGAGGTAGCAGCTACCATCTTGCATAGCTATTATGATTGCACAATTAATTGATTGGAGTTTTACAAGGGCAGGCTAGGATGGGGGGCATATGCCCCCCGGGCCAGTTCCATAAGGCTGGGTTGCCTTAGGCTGGGTCACTGGGCTACCTACATTTTTTTCCCTTTAAAATATTCCTAACAAGCTGCTGAGTCAAGTCTTGCAACGCAGGGCTAAAATGTGCCACCCCTCCCCTGCTCTGTTAAATATGTAAACTAACAATCCGGCAGATATTGTCTCACCCTATACTCTTAATGGGATGTTTTATGCACCTTCCAGTTACATTTGAACAATGAACTGCCCTTCTAAGCATAAAATTACATTTTTTAACCCTTAAACAGAAAAGTGCAACATGTAATGCTGTCTCAATGTCCACTCTCTTCCCGGTGATGACAGACCAACTCATGTCATGTAGACACTCATGTAACAGAAGTGAATGCATAGGTGGAGCTGAACACATTGCTTCATATTGAGGAAGAAAATATGTGCATGAACATAAAACATAAAAAAAAATATTAAGTGGTACTTCTATTGTATTGAACAGAATCAGCAGGGTGTACTGCAACTTTGTTTCATGGAATTGCTTACCAAAATCAAAGTGTGTCTGATAAATTACTTGACCACAGGAAGAAAGGCTTGAATCACAAATATCCTTATAAAAGTAATTTCTACAACCTTTTTTATTTATTTTGTCAACATGTTTATCTTTTGAAAAAAGTATTAAAGGTGTAATCACCTCTCACAGGAAAAACCGATATACTTAATGTGTAACCCAACTCAAAGGATTCATTATCTGGAGAGAGAGGTAGGCTAAACTGAAGGTGTATTTTAAGAAACAAATGTGCTATTTTAGAATAAGGAGACTTTGATTTGTGAATATATTACCAAGTGTTGTATATTAGTATAAAATATTATGGTAGAAAAATCCTGTGCATAAAATGTGCTGTCAGTGAAAGCCAATTAAAATGATACATACAAAATTATGCTTATAAATATCGAAAAATATCTGCATACAGTGCTCATAAAAAGGTGAATCTTTATGATTAATTCAAATTCTATTAAATCACTTTTGTGAAATTTTTTATTAGTAAAAACCCATATAGGTAAAATAATCACTAACATTTAAGAAGTCTTTTGAAAAACAACACTAGCAATAATAGAGCAGTACCTCAGATACTGACCAGCTATTTCCTGCATGTATCTGCTCAGTTGTGCTCCAGATTGTGTGATCCATGTGAAACTTTATTGAATTGGTTTTAAGATAAACCACAGCTGCTGATCAATTGGTTATTCATATTTTATGTCTGTTATGGTTTTTAAATATCCTCCATTAATTGCCATTGACCAATTTGAATGAAATAAATTTCCCTACATTTTTATGTGACCAAGTACATTCATTTGTTTTCTCATGGAGTTTCAGAAGCCTAACCAAGGTAGAATATCATTTAGTTAGAAAATCACATATGAGGGGGATGTCAGATAATTTTGTACACCTTTGTAATATGGTAAATTTAATTGGCATGGATCCTCCTTACCCTATTATCTGAAGAAGTGCTAGGACCCCAAAATGTTGAGCTTCACAATGAAAATGCACTGAACAGCTTGAAATAAATCCATAATTGGTGTATACCCTATTTTCTATTTGGATAGTTTTCAGGAAAAGTGGGAAGAGTGACATTACTAATGGGATTCCAATATTGTTAAGTGTACTGGTATCATCATCATCATAATCAACATTTATTTATATAGCACCAGCAAATTCCGTAGTGCTTTACAATTGGGAACAAACATTTATAAGACTATACTGGTTAGTACGAGTGGGGTAAAAAAGGACGTAGCTGGTGTCAACGACATGCAGGACGAGGACACCAAAAAAATGAAAGTGACTTGGGCGACTGATAATAAAAGATGACTGACCTTAAGAATGACAAAAGAAGTTCCCGACAGTCTCCTAACAAATCCCGATCACCAGTAAGAACGGCATCCTGTTTTGACATCATAATCAATTGCGACCTGTATTTCACTATTTTTAAAGAGGCAATGGTGTTTGTCATCCGACCTAACTCTTAAAGTGTAAGAGTTAGGTCGGATGACAAGCGCCATTGCTGCTTTAAAAATAGTAATATACAGGTCGCAATTGATTATGACATCAAAACAAGATGCCGTTCTTAAGAGTTAGGTCGGATGACAAGCGCCATTGCCGCTTTAAAAATAGTGTATAAAAAATGTAGTGTATATAAAGAGTGCATAGTCTAGACCCCGCTCCTTAGATCAGGACAAAGTCTTGCCCCACTAGAATCAGAACAGTTGGCAGCCTGTCCTGCTCTCTCCTACCTGTTCTTGCAGCGTTCACTAGGTTTAGGGGTTGGCTAAAATATACTCTAGCCCAGGTGTTCCATTTAGATAGATGAGAGATTTTATATATAATATATATATATATATATATATATATATATATATATATATATATATATATATTATATATATATATATATATATATATATATATATATATATATATATATATTGTATATTTTGTAATAATAATGGAACAAATAAATGTTCATATTATGTCAAACAGTAGTGCCCCAGTTCAGCGTATGCCAAATTGTTCAATTTATGCCACAATTCATAGTATTCCTCAAAGTACTGCCCCCAAACCATATTATGCAAAGAACATGCTACCCCCCCACCATGTAAAAAGGGAACATTGTCAAGTTAAAAAAAAAGCAAATAAAAAATTACAATAAAATAAAGTAAACGTGACTCACCTCTGCTTCATCTACTCTCTGTGGTCAGCTGGGCAGGCTCCAACGTCATGACGCGTGCGACTCTTAACGGTGCAGTTGACTTGCGCTTTGCAAACTTTCGACTCGGGTGTGCCCCACCTACATAGAAAAGGGCAGGGGCAGATTGTGAACTTAAAGTGGCCCTGGAAAAAACGTCTGAAAGTGGCCTCATGTAGGTAGGGCCAAATAAATAGTAGTCGGAGCCCAGTATGTGTGTGCACCCAATGTTAGTGTGTGCGCCTGCTGTATGTACCTGAGTATGTGTGTCCTGTTCTTGTCGCTTTCCTGACCTGTGGCTGCTGGTGTCTTTAGCTCAGTTGCTGCTTGTCTGGATCCAGGAATGTTAGGAGTCCTATCTGGAAAAAAAATGGGTACAAGAAAGTTAGAAAACTCCAACCAGCCCTTGGCCTTAAATAAATAGTACAAACGTTTAATAACAGCCCCAACATTAAAATAATAGAATTCACTGTGATAAATAGATCTATTTCCCTCCAACCAGGCCCGACATTAAATTAATAGTATCTGCATTTAATAAATAAACCTATTTCCCTACCTCCATACAGGCCTAGCAATAAATAGCATTTAAGTTTAATAAATATAACCATTTCCCACAACCATCCCGGCATTAAATAATTCACATTTACATTTAATAAATAGCCCTGCTGCCCAAACTTAGCCCCATATTCAATTAATAGCCCCAAACCACCCCAGCATTAAATTAACGGTGCCACCACCTCATCTTAAATTAATAGGCCCCGTTATTAAAGTAAATTGCCCACCATCACCCCACAAATAAAATAGCACACGTTAGCCACCACCTAACTCACACCCACATTACATTACCACAAGCCCCCTGCCCCACCCCCCTTTTCACTTATAATAACCCCCCCCTGTTCTCACCCCATTTCACTTATAATAAGGACCCTTGCTCTCACCCCCATTTCACCTAATAAGCCCCCTGCTCTCACCCCATTTTGTTCATAAGCACCCCCTGCTCACCCCAGTTTCACTTTAACAATCCCCCCTGTCCTTACCCCCTTTACATTGCCACAAGCCTCATTGCTCACACACACATTACCATAACACTAACACACACATTACCATAACACTAACACACACATTACCAACACACACATTAGCCCATCAGCAAAGAGTCCCTGAAAATCTTTTTTATGTCAGCATCTAGGAATTAGACTAATACTTGCTGATAACATAGAGATATTGCAATTATTGCCATATGAGAGATATTGATAGGTAGGGCTGTAATGTTTCTATACCTTCACCACCTCCAAGCAGAAACACCAGACTCCTGCTCCTCTGGGCGGCCGCAGAAAGATGAACTCCCCTGCTGAAAGTGAAAAAAAACACTACAGCGCAGGTGCAGATAGACGGCTCTCTGCACCTGTGCGGTAGGGTTTATTATCGAAGTGTCGCCGCCGCCGCCATAGCAAATGACATCTTCTCCGTAAGCTCCGCCCTAACCCCTAACGGTGGAGGGGGCGGAGCTTCGACGCGGCCTGGCCTACTGGTGAATAGTCCGGCTGTCCGGCAGGCCAGTCCGAGGCTGGGTTAGTCTGTTTCTCTGATGAGTATTAATCTGGACCCATTCACAAATTAATTTGCAACTATCTGATATTCAGCCAAATTTCAGAATTGGCAAAATCATTTGTCCATCTCTATTACAGTCATAAATAAAGAAATTCAGAATTTTTTGTGATGCTACAAAATTAATTTAGATTAGGTTAAACAATGGTTACAGAGAGGCACTGGGCTGCTGTTGCTAATAAAAACTTAGCATCATTCGAATTTCACCAGTTAGTTAAGGGGCTTATATGCTCATTAACAGTAACCTATTGAAAGACAGTAATTATATCTGTAGCATGTTGATGAGGAAGGTTGCTGCAAACTTCCAAGTCCAAAAAATATGGAATAGACCATTTCACAGAGGTCAGAATTATGGTAATACATTTTTTGAGGTCTGTGTTTTGTTACCATTCCATGAACTTTCATTTTACACTGTCATTGTATATTCACTCAATTAATCGTGCTGTGTGGTGTGTTTGAGGTAACATTGGAAACACTTAAGGCCAAATTCCATGAATAAATGTGTAAAATTTCATAACCAAAGGCCCAATGAAGTGAATATTCCTTGACACAGTATTAAAATGTGCTTCTATATACTGTGCTACTTATCTATTGCTACCACCATTATCCCTTTATTTTGTTTTCAATCCAGTCTGGCAAGTCCTTTTACATCATATTTTATTTCTGTGCATCAATAGCACTTTTGCTGATACCAAGGAGGTCATTTAGTTGGGAGATGGTGGGAACCAAAATCTAAAAGTGAACGATAGCAATTTTGAAGGAATTTGGTGGACTTTTTTGTGCAAATTGAAGGATTTATTTTAAGTTTGTTAGCCTCAGTGGGGGAATGTAGCAGTGATAATGAGGGGAAAAAGGAAACCAGGCACAGTGTAATTTCTATAATAAAATATATATACAGATCTAGCCAATTTATTATTCACCTTTATTTAGAACTTTACTAACTGGACAACATGGGAAATATCTAGATCCATTTTTATTGCTTGTAAAATTAGTTGTCTAAACACCTGTTACTTAATATATTCACTGCTATTTGCCTTTATAATCAGTCCAATTCTAGAACATCTCTATGCTTCTCTCAACTTCCTTTCAGCAACCTCTACAGACATAAGACATAGCTCATGTGCAGCTCCACAGAAACCTACAAATGACCCTTATCTCTTACAAGGTAATAGCAGCTGCATTATTAATAGCATATAATATTAGTATGTAGAGAGAAGTGCATTTATAAAACGAGGGTTAATTTGACTTGCAGTTAAAGGTTTAAACATAATCATAATTTGGAATTGCCATATGAAACATTGCACAAGCGTTCAATATTATATAAGAGAGGCGGTCACTAGGTTAAATAAGGTTCAGCATTGTCTTGTTTCTTAGTATCAACCTTACAGTTCACTATTATTAGGTTTGCTACTGATCCATTAAAATTGCAGCAGCAATCAAGGGTGAAATTGAAAACCACATTTCTCCAAATCAGTTATCTTTTCTAAAATTTATAATTTTGAATTGCTTTAAACTTAAAGTACTATTATTATAACACATTTTAAACAGTATACCTTTATACCTTCAATATGTTTGCAGCAGTTGGAGAAGTTCTGATGAATATGTCATAATAGTATTTTATTAAAATTGTAATACTGCCCAATGTATTTGGATTGACCCAGCTTTTTAAGACTTTCTGCTAGTATCTACAATGCTTTCTTGTGCACACAATCTCCTCGGACTGATGATGAATAGAACTAGTATAGAAAAGTTTTCCTAATAAAACTGCACTACAACTTTTTTTGACAACCCCAATCATTTATAACACAACAAATGAACCTGTGGAGAAACTGAAATAACTAGGATAAAGCATGTTATCTTCTGTGTCATTTAAATACTGGCTTCTGGAAAATTTCACCCTACTGAAAAGGTTAGCAATTTATCTCTGAAAGTTCTTAGTATTTTTATTTTCCTCTGGCACAGACCCTACTTCAGCTACTGTAGAACGCACTTTAATAATGTTATGTTTTATCATTGTGGCACTTGCACAATGCTTGATTGTATTTATTGAATATTTTGTATTTTAAATGTTTCTAGCAAAATCAACATTTATAATTAGACATTATATTTGGTAACTTCTTGTTACTTATTGTATCAATAGTGTTCAATGTCAAGTGAGGAATCATAATCTGATCTGCAAGTTTAATGAATGAACACAGTGCCACCATATAGGAATATGCAGTGGAAATTAGACACGTAATTAATTTTCACTGAAAAGTCACATCTTCCTAACCTGATATTTTACCTTTGGCTGCAGTGGGGGAGGACTATATAGGGGAAGCAGAGGGTGTGGTCCGGAGGTGAATGGGGCCTGACAGTTATGGGTCAATCCCCCTCTGATGCCTTCATTTCCCCCCTGAGGCCCCTGCTCCACTCTACTCTCAAAAGAGTCTTTTCTGAGCATGCGCAGGTTTGGCAGATGTGTATTGGGCACATGCACTGGACCATGCTTGCTCAAAAGATGCCCCCATTCTGCGTTATTGAGAGTAAAGTGGGGGGTCGAAGAGGAGAGAACAGCATTGCCAGATACCAACACAAAATTTGCTATGGGGTCTGGTGATACACTATTCTGCCCCTGGATGACTGTTTTATTTATGTCAGTTGGTACCTCAATATGGCTACTGAGTCCTGCAGAGCATGACCTAATTTCCAAGACCCAGCCATTAATGACAGCATTGGGTTCCGGTAAATTGGGCAGTTCCTGGCCTCCCAATCGCTGTACATAGCATTCAAAGTGAACATTACGCACAACTGAATGAGGAAGCCTAGACTTTCTCCATTGAGCACAGGAAATTCTGTAATTTCCCAGTTGTGACATGACCAGCCCTATCAGTCTTGAACCAAACTCAATGTGAAATATGCTAATGTACATAGAGCAATTTTACATTATTCTCAATTTAACCAACATATTCTAAAGTTGTGAAATGTGCTCTGCTACTGAAGTTATGAGTTACATCTTGTCAGAAAAGAGTTAAGATGTAAAAAATATGACAATCCCATTACTTCTCCAATTTTTATTTCCCGTTAAAAAATTCCCCATTTAAATATGGGCTGGTAGTGAACATGTACTCTGTCTCTTGGCCATCAAGAAAGTACTCTTTGGTTCAGCAATGTTATACAATATAGCATTATGGGGCTGATTTATAGTTAGGGGCAACCTAGACAAAGGCAATTACACAGTGGAAGCATCCATTTACAATTTGCTAGGAAGGATAACAGAGGGCGGGGATTAGCCCGAGGTAACATAAACGCTGAGGGGGCAGGTAAAAGATAGTACTGAGTATAGCAAGAGTTAACTCCACTGGGGGGCAGGGGTCAGCCAATCAGTAGGGACAAAGGGGCAGGATTACAGGATTATAGTGGGGGAAGCAGGATAAGGTCCAGGTACCAGCAGTCAGCTTCCTCTTTTGCTGTCTGGAGAGTTTGTGGTGAGGGTCTGGCCTTCTCTGAGGAACTGGTGAGTTTTATATTTTCATATATCCTCTGTGTGGTGTCTTCTTTTCCCTTCAGTCCCCTGTTCTCTGTGTCTTTTACTGTTCCATTCCTTTAGTCCCCTGTCCTATGTGTCGCTATTGTTCCATTCCTTCAGTCCCCTGTTCTCTGTGTCTTTTATTGTCCCATTCCTTTCGCTATATTCTCCCCCCCTTCGTTGTTCATTCACCTCATTCCCCTATCTCTAATTTTTGGTTCCCCTCCACTATCTAGTTTTCCCAGCCTTATTCTCCTTGGCCCCAGCACACCGCACCCCCCCTCCCTCCTCCTTTCCTATAATCCTTCCTGCCCGGCGGGAGGTCAGCGGCGACTTTGGTTGCAGCACCACATACACCCTCAATGGCCTGGGTACCGGGCACACACGCCACATCTACGGCGGCCGGTAAAGCTTCTGTGCATACGCGGCGATGCGGGCGCGTCCGCTCGTGCATGCGCGGACGGATATAGGGGCAGCGGCTCCAGGAGTGCCCGCAATCTTCCCCGCTGCAACCAATGATTTTGGCCCCGCGTTGAATACCCAAAACACTATACAGTGTTGGGGGGCACAGTTATCGTGCACAGGCGCGTGGGGACCAGGCAGGGCATGCGCAGTCAGGGCAGGGGCCTCGGCGGCCATTTTAAATAGGGGCGCTCCAGGATCCCCCGATAGTGCCCCCACTACACCAACAGCAAGACAGATCTTACAGCCAACCTCCCTTCCATTAGGCCAGTTGAGCAGCATAGCAAGAGGGGCGCGAGTGATATTAGCGGGGACCCCATACCTGCGGCCCTCAGTATGGGCAGTCCCTTAACCCACTGCAGGCCTTCAAACCCCCCCACAATGGACAGTCCAAGGACCCCTCTCCCTCCCATGCAGAGACATTTCCCCCACCCCCTCCCTCTCACATCAGCTTTGATTTGGCAGCAGCAATGTCACGCTCTGGCGTGGGTGAGGAGGTTTATAGAAGTTTTGCCAATTGGTTGGAGGGTTTCCTGGTTTCTGCAGCCTGTTATTTGGAGAGTAGACCTGAGGAGCACATGAACATTATCAAATACATTTTCTTGATACAGGGGATGTATACCTGCTCCAGAAGTCACATGTGGAGGCATTATGATGAGGCATTTCGAAGGAAACAGGACGGTTTATTAGTGATGGATTTCGGTTGTAAGGATGTGAAGGTGTGGCTAGAAGTTACTCAGCCTAGACCGGGAGTGAGTGATGCCGGGGCGATGAGACAGAGGCAACTCCCAAACAGTTTGGCCAGGGCCTGATCAACCACTAGGCTGACCAGGCTGCAGCCTGGGGCGCTGGGTCCCGGGGGGCGCTGCACTGTGGGTATTTTTTTTTTTTTTTCTTCATTCATTTTTTTTTCAGGGTGGGGGAGGGGGGGGGGTCGCCGCTGGGGATCGCCGCGGGGGGGTGGAGGGCTCGACGATCAAAAGCATTGGTGGTCAGTGGTTAGCAACACACAGCCAATCGCCAGGCTGCCTGTTGCTGTGCAACAGACAGGAAGCAGGACGTCTTCACTTCCTATCTGCTTATCTGAGGAGAGGAGCGACGCTGGCACAACTACAGGTAAGTGAAGGGGGGAACTGCCCTGCATATCTATAGGGAGGGGGGGGGACTGCCCTGCATATCTATAGGGAGGGGGGGGAACTGCCCTGCATATCTATAAGGAGGGGGGAACTGCCCTGCATATCTATAGGGAGGGGGAGAACTGCCCTGCATATCTATAGGGAGGGGGAACTGCCCTGCATATCTATAGGAAGGGGGGGGGAACTACCCTGCATATCTATAGGGAGGGGGGGAACTACCCTGCATATCTATAGGGAGGGGGGGGACTACCCTGCATATCTATAGGGAGGGAGAGGGGGGACTGTCATGCATATGTATAGGGAGGGAGAGGGGGACTGTCATACAAATCTATAGGGTGGGAGGGAGGGGCTGCCATGAAAATCTATAGGGAGGTAGAGAGGTTGATATGTATAAAGGAGGGCAGAGGAGGGGGGCTGATATATGTGACTGGGGGAGTTTTGATGTGACGGGGGGGATAGCTAGCTAGCAAAGTGGAGGTAAGGAAAATAGCTGCAAGGGGGATGGATGTAGGGTGGGGGGTAAAGAAAATGGCTGCAGCAGGGGTTAAGGAAAATGGCTGTGCGGGGGCGGTTGTGGTTAAGGAAAATGGCTGCAGGGGGTATTTAAAAAATAGAGCAGCTTTGGGGGGCAGAATCTCATGATTGTGTGGTGGTCACATGGGTGGTCTCAGCAATCACTAGAATACTAAATATTAGTGAGATGGGGCTGGTAGAGGTTTGTATTTGATTGACAACAAATATTCAGATATTGCTTATATATGCCTGTCCAATGGGGTACTTTTAGCTGGCCATAATGGAGTGTTTTGTTTTAACTAAAGGGCCTAATCATTCAGGGTTTGCATTATAATACATTTTTGCATTTTCAAAAAAGGACGCCAACTTTCCAGAAGCCAGCGAGAGGATAGCAAAGTTGCAAGAGAGAAGAGCAAGGACAGGTAAGAGACAATGGCACAATCTGTCTAAATTTGAAATGCTGGAGAATACACCTGAACATTCATATTCAGGAGTGTTCCTATACACCTATATATTCGGAGGAGGGGGGGGGGGGCGCTGCGGCCATATTAGCCTAGGGCGGCCAGAACCCTTAATCAGGCCCTGAGTTTGGCCCAACCCTTTCGAGGGAGATGTTTTGCATATAGCGGGAGTCAGTGTGACAGAGGTGTGGCCTGTAGGTTTAAGTATGGCTGTTCCACGTGTGTCCGAAGAGGAGTGGCCCAGGTGCCACAGACAGACCCTCCACAGGAGCTCCTGCGCGTTAAGGCTTTTCTCCTATTTGTGTTGTCTGAACTTGATAAATGGCTAGGTTGGTACCCCAATAGACCGGATTCAGGGTTTTTAAGGGATGGTTTTAAGCATGGGTTTTAATTGCCGGTAAGTTTAACTGTGCATACAGGGTTTCCCAGAAACCTGAAATCAGCTTTAGAGTTGCCTTTGGTGGTGCATGAGAAAGCGAATAAAGAGAATGAGTTGGGCAGAATGTGTGGTCACTCTGCTATTCCCCCAATTCAGGGCTTGGTCATTTCCCCGGTGGGTGTAGTACCAAAGAAGGAAGTGGGTAAGTTTAAGCTGATACAGCATCTGTCTAACCCACATGGTATGTCCGTGAATGACGCAATTGCAGAATCTGAGTGCTCGGTGGTGTATCAATCCTTTTAGGATGCGTTGTTGATAGTCCAGCACTACGGAGCCGGGACGTTGCTGGTGAAGCTTGATATTGAGTCAGCATTTAGGTTCCGCCTTTGCATCCATCTTCGTTTAAATACATGGGTTTTCGTTTGCCAGATGGTTATTATGTGGATAAATGTTTGTCTATGGGACGTTGAAGTGTCTTGCGCATTTTTTGAGTGTTTCAGCAGTTTTCTCCATTGGTGTGTTGTTACGGGGCGGGGCATCATTGGGCCAAGTGGGTCCACGGTGTGTCAGGAGTTGTTGTTTTCCGCTCAGTCATTGTTTAGAGTTATGGGAGTTCCAGCAGCTGCGGACATATCGGAAGGTCCGACGGAGAGATTGTCATACCTGGATATCGGAATTGACACTAGAGCAGGGTGCTGTAGGCTGCCTAGGGAAAAAGTGGCTAAGTTGAAGGGTGTTATTGACTCATTGCAGGGCAAGAGCAAGGCTCAGTTAAAGCACGTTCCATCCCTGCTTGGTCTACTTAACTTTGCTTGTCTTGTTATCCCCATAGGTAGAGTTTTTGCAGGAAGTTGGAGAGAGCTACGTTGGGGTTGCGAAAGCCCGTCATCTGGTTAGTATATCCTAAGAGAGTAGGGACGATCTGGTCATGTGGCGTTTGTTTTTGGAGAACTTCAAGGAGGTATGTGGATGTCGCCTGCCGCCAATAAGGTGGAGATTCACTTGTTTACGGATGCGGCTGGCTGGTCTGGTTTTGGGGCTTACCTGGAAAGGGAGTGGCGTGCGGCCGCGTGGCCCCCTTCTTGGCGTCAGGAAGGTTTCACTAAGAATCGTTTGTTGCTGGAATTGTTGCCAATTATTGTAGCAATGAAATTGTGGTGTAATCGCCCTAGCGATAAGAGTGCAGTTTTCTGGTGTGATATTTGGGGGTAGTGCATGCTCTCAATAATCAGAAGGCTACCTCTCCTCTGGCGCTGAGGTTATGGAGGCATTTAGTGTACAAATGCCAATCATTCAATATTACCTTTAGGGCGAGACATGTGCCTAGGTCTGATAACGGGATTGCGGACGCTTTGGCTAGATTTTATCGGTTGAAGTTTTGTCCGCTAGCCCTTGGGCTAATGAGATTGGTGTTTTATGCCCTGATTTTGTCTGGCAGATTATATGGCCGGTATAGCGGACCTTGCAAAGCATGCGATAGCGCCGGGTACCTTGTAGAAATATCAGGAGGCTTGACCGTCCTGGGAAGGGTTTTGTTCATCAAGGCTGATCAGCACCTTATATTGTCTGTTGTGTGGCATTGTTTTCATGTGGGTAAACCAAAGCCCTATATGGTGTAAGCTAAGGTATTTCCTTCTTTCTGCAGTTGCATGGTAGTCAGGATGTTACTAAGCAGGTTTTGGTTCGCAGGGCATTAAGGGGTTGGGCTAGAATATTTCCTGCGGTGGAAGACCGTCGTAGACCCTTTGATAAAGTATTGTTGGACGGTCTTGTTAACATTATCCTGGCGGTAGCTAGCGATGCTTTTGAGGCTGCTTTGTTTAGGTTGTCGTTGATATGGCCTTTCTTCAGAGCATTCAGAATAAGTAAATTGGTGGCGTCCTCCAGACTGGCGATCGAGTCGGGGTTATTTCGCTAGAATGTCATGGTAAAGAACGATAGCATGGCGTGTAAAATACATAGATCAAAGACGGATTCATTGGGTAGAGGGCGCTGGATTTCCTTGCATCGCAACAGGGACAGTGCAGTTTGTCCAGTTGGGCTTGCTAGGTTGTATCGGGACATGGCCTCCTTCCATTAAAGTAATTGGCTTAAGCACTGTGAGGGGTACCACCTTACAAGGTACCAGTTTTCAGCTGTCTGTAAAAAGTGCACTGCGAGGATTGGCTTGAATACTGCAGATTATGGGACTCATTCCTTCAGAATAGGCGCAGCTACAGTAGCGTCTGAACAGTCTATTATGGCGTTGGTAGATGGAAGTCAAAGTGTTTTAGGAAATATGTTTGTCCACCTATTGCACTTTAGCGTATTTGCTGCGATTTCGGGAGGTTGACCCATGACATAGGTTGCTTGTCTTGTTGAAAGGAGGCGCGGAGGGATTTGCCATTTTCTTTTCTTCGGGGGCCTGATTGGCTGTTGGCACCCCGGGGTTTCTGGTTTTACCCTATCTTGCACAAAACAGTAGTGTGCCTTTCCGCTATTTATTAAGTGTGTATTACGTCTCTTGTTGATGCGCATCTCAATCCATCTTACAGGTTCTCGTCAGGATGGCCAAAGTATTGGGATGGTTGGACATTCATTCGTCTTTGGGCCAGTAAAAGTGGTCCCGCTCATAACTGGGCCAGATACCCCCAGGCAAGTTCAGTTAGGTGGATAGGATGCAGGGGGGCTGCATTGGGAGTCGCTATTGAAGGTTTTAATGGATAGTGAGGTGAGATTTGGGGCGCCCTTCTGTATTTATAATCCACCTCTGGGGCAATGTTTTGGGTAAGTGTAAAGGTTTGGACACCATAGTAAGAATCATAGTGTTACGAGCCGCAGCGGTGCCCAGCCGCCGCGACTCACTCACCTGCGTCCCGGCCGTCGCTATGGCGACCGGGACGTCACTTCCGGCCCTGACCCGGCCGTTGCCGGGGCAACCAGAAGACGCTTCAGCGCTGCGTCCCGGCAATGAGAGGAAGCCGAGCGCAGCGCTCACCATATGTTCTAGCCTGTGGGCTAATTAATGCAGCCTATTAATTATGCTGGGGGCTGTGTCTAATTCAGAGCTAGGCTCTAATTGGTGGCCACTGGTATTTAAGGCAATGAGGTCTGCTGCCTCATTGCCGGTTATAGCTCCTGTGTTCCAGTCTGCTAACCTGTTAGTTCCTGTCCTGTATCCTGATATCTCTATTTGACTCCCCGTGTATGACCCTTGGCTTCGATTTGGACCTTGCTCGTGTTTCCTGTGACCCTGATCTTTGGCCTGTTTACCCGTTCTGCTATTTGCCTGTGACCCCTGACCTCAGCTTGTTCATCGATACTGTTGTCTGCTGCCGGCCCTTGACCTCTGCGTGGACCTGACTCCTCTTGCCTGGGTTCTCCCCAGCTGGTACGCACTTCACGACCCTCTGTCAGTCTGCGGCCCAGTCTGTCCCCACCATCAGGGGCTCCAGTGAACACCTGACTGGCAGAGTAGATTCCGGGTTGTGTTGTGCCGGCTGGAGGGGTTCCTAACATTATAACCGGCCCACTCACGGAGACGAGGTTGGAATGGATGCAAGTGGATCCTCACCGTCTCCGGCACAAGCCCTAGCAGCCCATGTTGAGTCCTTATATCAGATGATCCAGGGATTGGCTGAGCGTCTGTCTGTTCAAGAAGAAGCCGCAAAAGTGTCACAACCCACTCCAAGTTCCGTCTGTGAACCTAAGATGAACTTGCCGGATCGCTTCTCTGGAAATAGGTCCCTGTTTCGGAATTTCAGGGAGAGCTGCAAGCTCTATTTCCGATTGAGACCCCGCTCCTCCGGGTCAGAGCATCAAAGAGTCGGGATTATAATTTCCCTTCTACAGGGTGACCCCCAGTCCTGGGCGTTTTCCTTGCCGCAGACCAGTCCTGCCATGCAGTCAGTAGACGCTTTCTTCGAGGAGTTAGGTTTACTATATGACGACCCGGACTGTACTGCATCCGCTGAAACTCATCTACGGGCATTGAAACAAGGCCGGCGCTCGGCAGAGGAATACTGCGCTGAATTCCGTAGATGGTCACCTGATAGTGGATGGAATGATCCTGCCTTGCGGAGTCAGTTCCGTCTTGGCCTGTCGGAACAGGTCAAAGACTCTTTGGTGCAGTACCCATCTCCTACCTCTCTGGAGGATCTGATGCACCTCTCCATTAAAATCGACAGGAGATTTAAAGAGCGGAAAATCGAAAAGGAGACATCATCACCTCTATCCGGCTTCATTCCTGTTCCCACGGATGGTGAGGAACCCATGCAATTGGGGGCGTATCGTCTCTCCCCTGAGGAAAGAGACAAGAGAAGATCACAGGGCCTATGTCTCTATTGCGGCACAAAAGGCCACTTCTCCCGTTCCTGCCCGAATAAGCCGGGAAAAGAGCATGCCTAGGGAGCGAGGGGAAAGTTCACCTAGGTCTGCAGATTGTCTCCCCGAAAAACGCCGTATTGATCCCTGCACAGCTCATGTTTAGTGCTCGTTCAATGGACCTGTCCGCCTTCGTTGATAGTGGAGCTGCAGGCAACTTCCTGGACATCGGGTTCGCCCGCGCTGCTAAAATTCCGATGGTAAAACTCAAGTCCGCTATTACTGTCTGTGGATTAGATGGAGGTCCGTTACCTGGTGGCAAGATTTCCTGGGAGACCTCGCCACTACAATTAAAAATCGGAGCTCTCCATTCAGAGTCAATAACCTTCCTTCTTATCGATTGTTCATCAGTTCCCTTGATCTTGGGCCACCCATGGCTTTCCCGTCATAACCCTGTCATGGACTGGGTAAAAGGAGAAATTGTCCAGTGGAGCTCTTACTGTACACAGTCCTGCTTGTCACTGCCCCTGCGGGTGATTCAGTCTATTCCGGAGCAGCTTCCCTCACAATATCATGAGTTCTGGGATGTGTTCTCCAAGAAAGCTGCTGACACCTTACCACCTCACCGTGACTTTGACTGTGCCATCGAGCTTATTCCTGGTTCCAAGTTGCCTAAGGGGCACCTGTACTCTCTCTCTGGTCCGGAGACCAAGTCCATGCAGGAATACATTGAAGAAAATCTGGAGAAGGGCTTCATCAGGCCATCTAAATCTCCCGTAGGAGCAGGATGCTTCTTTGTATCCAAAAAGGACGGAGGACTAAGACCCTGTATTGATTACCGGGGATTGAATCTTATTAAATCAAGAATACCTATCCCCTTCCGCTCATCTCCGTATTATTTGATCAGCTGAGAGGTGCTACTGTCTTCTCAAAATTCGATCTTCGTGGAGCGTATAACCTCATCCGTATCAAGAAGGGAGACGAGTGGAAGACGGCATTCAATACGTACTCTGGCCATTATGAATACTTGGTTATGCCGTTCGGTCTTAGCAATGCACCTGCAGTATTCCAGGACTTAATCAATGAGGTTCTTCGGGACTTTCTTGGTAGTTTCGTGGTCGTCTATTTAGATGATATCCTCATCTATTCCAGATCTCTGTCTGTACATCAGAATCACGTTAAACAAGTTCTACGAAGACTGCGAGAGAACCACCTTTACGCCAAACTAGAAAAGTGTGAGTTCGAGGTGCAGAAAGTATCCTTTTTAGGTTACATAATCTCTTCTGAGGGATTCTCCATGGATCCAACTAAGGTTCAGGCTATTCTAGATTGGGTGCAACCAAACAACCTTAAGGCGGTGCAGAGGTTTCTGGGCTTCTCCAATTATTATAGAAGGTTCATTCCAGGTTTTGCGGACATCGTGGCTCCCATTGTCGCCCTAACCCGTAAAGGAATGGATCCAACTAATTGGTCGCCTCAAGCAGTAGCCTCATTCGAAAGCCTGAAAAAAGCCTTTGTCTCCGCTCAGGTCCTTAGACACCCGGATCCAGCTAAATCATTTGTTCTTGAGGTCGACGCCTCTGACGTCGGTGCTGGGGCTATACTATCACAGAAGGACCCTCATACTAATCGTCTACACCCGTGTGCCTATTTCTCCCGCCAGTTCTCTTCAGCAGAAGCCAACTATGATGTTGGGAATAGGGAACTGTTGGCAATCAAATGGGCCTTCGAGGAGTGGCGACATTGGCTGGAGGGTGCTCCACATCAGATCTCTGTCATTACCGACCACAAGAACTTGCAATATATACAATCGGCCAAACGTCTAAATCCCAGACAGGCCCGTTGGTCGTTATTCTTTACCCGGTTCAATTTCCTGATCACCTATCGACCGGGTTCCAAAAATGTCCGGGCAGATGCTCTGTCCAGAAGTTTCTTGGCACACCACGTTCCAGTTTCGAACCCAGAGCCTATTATTCCTCCTTCCATAATCCATGTTGGATTAACCCAAGATCTGAGTATCACACTTCAGAGATTCCAGAAATTAGCCCCTGATACTACTCCGGAACAACGTCTTTTTGTTCCAGTCCATCTAAGGAAGGCGGTTCTTGCAGAGGCGCATAATAGTAGGTCTGCTGGACACCCTGGAGTTTATAAGACGCTGGAGATCCTTTCCCGTACGGTCTGGTGGCCATCCTTGTCCGCTGACGTCAAGAGTCATGTCCTCTCGTGTGAAATTTGTGCCAGGAACAAAGTCCCCAGGACTCGCCCGGTGGGTCAATTGCTTCCATTGCCCATTCCTGCAAAACCTTGGACACATTTGTCCATGGATTTTATTGTTGATTTGCCACCTTCTGCAGGACATAATACTATTTGGGTTGTGGTGGACCGTTTCAGTAAAATGGCACATTTCATCCCATTAACCAGGCTTCCTACATCTCGAGATCTGTCCATTCTCTTCATACAACATGTTTTCCGGCTCCATGGACTTCCTTCCGATATTGTTTCTAATCGTGGTTCACAATTCATAGCACAATTCTGGAAATCCTTCTGCACCCTCCTCGGAATCCGGATCAGTCTGTCATCTGCATACCACCCTCAGTCTAACGGGCAAACTGAAAGGGTTAACCAAGCACTTGAACAGTTCCTCCGATGTTATTCCTCAGAATTCCATGACAACTGGTCATCTTTGCTGCCTTGGGCAGAGTTTGCCTACAATAACTCATCTCACTCATCTACTCAAACTTCCCCGTTCTACTGTAACTTCGGTTTCCATCCCAGGTCTAATTCTCTGTACTCTCTCAAATCTGCTGGTATTCCGGAGATTCATTCCACAGCTGCTGATCTGAAAGTAATTTGGGGGAAAGTTCAGTCCTCCTTGAAAAAATCCTCATTGTCGGCCAAAAAAATTTCGGATCGCCACCGTACCACCTGCCCATTCAAAGTGGGCCAGAAAGTATGGCTATCAACTAGAAATCTTAGGCTCAGACAGCCTTGTAAAAAACTAGGGCCTAAATTTATTGGGCCGTTCATGATTACCAAACAGATCATAGTAACATAGTAACATAGTAACATAGTTGATGAGGTTGAAAAAAGACACCAGTCCATCAAGTTCAACCTATTTTGGATCTCCTGCGATCCTGCACTTATATTTGAAATTAATCCAGAGTAGGCAACCGCCCATCTGTTTCAATTTTGAAAATCCCCCCAGACTCAATAGTGCAATCCAATTTTTACCCTATATCCACTACTATCCTTTATTTTAAATTAACGGTTGTATCCCTGGATACACCTTTCCGCTAAAAATTTGTCTAACCCTTTCTTAAACATATCTATTGAATCTGCCATCACAACCTTCCCTGGCAATGAATTCCATATCTTGACTGCCCTTACTGTAAAGAACCCCTTCCTTTGCTGGTTGTGAAATTTCCTCTCCTCTAACCTTAGGGGATGACCACGAGTCCTGTGTATGGTCCTTTGGGTAAAAAGTTCCCATGAAAGCTCTCTGTATTGACCCTTAATGTATTTGTACATAGTAATCATATCTCCCCTTAGGCGCCTCTTTTCTAAAGTAAACATGCCTAAACTGGCTAACCTTTCCTCATAACTTAATGACTCCATACCCTTTATCAATTTTGTCGCCCTTCTCTGAACCCTTTCTAGTTCCAAAATATCTTTTTTATAGAGTGGTGCCCAGAACTGTACTGCATATTCAAGATGAGGTCTTACCAATGATTTATACAGTGGCAAAATTACACTGTCTTCCCTTGCATCTATGCCCCTTTTTATGCATGCCAATACTTTGTTTGCCCTTGCAGCTGCTGCTTGACATTGAGCACTATTGCTAAGTCTACTGTCTACGAGCACTCCTAAATCTTTTTCCATTATAGATTCTCCCAAATTAATTCCATTTAATTTATAGATTGCGTTCTTGTTTTTGATCCCTGAATGCATAACCTTACATTTATCTGTGTTAAACCTCATATTCCATTTAGCCGCCCAATCCTCCAGTTTATTTAAGTCCCTCTGTAGAGAAGCTACATCTTGCTCTGATTTTATTACCTTACAGAGTTTAGTGTCATCTGCAAAAATAGAAACTTTACTCTCTAAACCATCACCAAGGTCATTAATAAATATATTAAAAAGGAGTGGTCCCAGCACGGAACCTTGAGGAACTCCACTTAAGACCTTTGACCAATTAGAAAATGTTCCATTTATCACAACTCTCTGTTCCCTATTCTCTAACCAGTTTTCGATCCAAGTACAAATTTTGATTTCTAGACCCAGTTCCCTTATTTTGTAAACCAACCTCTTGTGTGGCACTGTATCAAAGGCCTTTGCAAAATCTAAGTAGACCACATCTACTGTCCTGCCCATGTCTAAGTTCCCACTAACTTCCTCGTAGAAATTAATTAGATTAGTTTGACATGACCTATCCCTCACAAATCCATGTTGATTCCCACTAATAATTTTATTGCGTACCAAGTAATCCTGAATACTGTCCCTTAAAATACCTTCCAGTAGTTTCCCCACTATTGATGTCAGGCTTACAGGTCTATAATTCTCTGGTTGTGATCTCGTCCCCTTTTTAAACAACGGCACCACATCTGCTATTCGCCAATCCCTTGGTACTGAGCCTGATGAGATTGAATCTCTGAAAATTAAGAATAGCGGTCTAGCTATTTCCGAGTTTAATTCCATAAGGACCCTTGGGTGTATGCCATCTGGACCTGGAGCTTTATTTATCTTAATATTCTTCAGTCGCCTTTGGACTTCTTCCTCTGACAACCAAGTATTAATTAATGGCATGGTTTCATTTCCATTTTTATGTATTACTCCTGCCATTTGTTCCTCTCTGGTAAATATTGAAGAAAAGAACGTGTTTAATATCTCTGCTTTTTCCTTAGTATCATTTATCAATTCACCCATCTCACTTCTTAGTGGTCCTATATTATCTTTTTTAATCCTTTTGCCATTTATATACTTAAAAAACTTTTTGGGGTTTGTCTTACTTTCTTTTGCAACGTGCCTTTCATTTTCTAATTTAGCCAATCTAATTTCCTTTTTGCATGTTTTATTACATTCCTTGTACCTATGGAAGGACTCCTCTGACCCTTCAGACTTAAACAATTTAAATGCACGCTTCTTCCTTTGCATTTCTTCCCTTACCTTTTTATTTAGCCACATTGGTTTAGACTTAATTCTTTTACATTTATTTCCCATAGAATCCGGTAGCTTTTAGATTGAAGATTTCTAGTTCACTGAAAATTCAGAACACATTTCATTGTTCATTGTTGAAGCCGGTATTGTATCCTAGCCAATCCTCAACTGTGCCTGGGGGAAGTTCGAGTAAGCCACTAAGATATGTGGTTCAAAGGATTTTAGATTCCAAAAAAGTGCAAGGACAGGTGCACTTCCTGGTGCAGTGGAGGAACCGCGGGTTAGAAGAGCGATCTTGGGTTCCGCGAAGACAACTCCATGCCCCTAAACAATTGAAGGAATTCTTCAGGAGGTTCCCAAGAAAACCTGGATGTCGGGGTCCATCGACCCCTCCTCAAGGGGGGGTACTGTTACGAGCCGCGGCGGTGCCCAGCCACCGTGACTCACTCACCTGCGTCTCGGCCGTCGCTATGGCGACCGGGACGTCACTTCCGGCCCTGACCCGGCCGTTGCCGGGGCAACGAGAAGACGCTTCAGCGCTGCGTCCCGGCAATGAGAGGAAGCCGAGCGCAGCGCTCACCATATGTTCTAGCCTGTGGGCTAATTAATGCAGCCTATTAATTATGCTGGGGGCTGTGTCTAATTCAGAGCTAGGCTCTAATTGGTGGCCACTGGTATTTAAGGCAATGAGGTCTGCTGCCTCATTGCCGGTTATAGCTCCTGTGTTCCAGTCTGCTAACCTGCTAGTTCCTGTCCTGTATCCTGATATCTCTATTTGACTCCCCGTGTATGACCCTTGGCTTCGATTTGGACCTTGCTCGTGTTTCCTGTGACCCTGATCTTTGGCCTGTTTACCCGTTCTGCTATTTGCCTGTGACCCCTGACCTCAGCTTGTTCATCGATACTGTTGTCTGCTGCCGGCCCTTGACCTCTGCGTGGACCTGACTCCTCTTGCCTGGGTTCTCCCCAGCTGGTACGCACTTCACGACCCTCTGTCAGTCTGCGGCCCAGTCTGTCCCCACCATCAGGGGCTCCAGTGAACACCTGACTGGCAGAGTAGATTCCGGGTTGTGTTGTGCCGGCTGGAGGGGTTCCTAACACATAGCAGATATTGGGATAATAAAGCTACATTGGCCAGCGGTGCATCTCATCTGGTCGGGCATCATCCCTAGAATCAATTGGACGAGAGCGGACAGGTCAGCTCGTTTTGGAAAGGCTCGCAGGAAGGTTAGCAGAGCTGCGAGGAGAATATTCTTGGGGGTAGGTGGCGAGTTTATCAGCTACCTGCGCATCAGAGCACGTTTCAAAAATTCTATAGGCTTGGCCTGGGTACATTTGTCATATACAGGGTTGTCGGATTTTGTAGAGCAGATTTTCAGTGCTTTGGCTATGAGAAGTCAGTTGGTGGCGGACTTGGGTTCCTAGCAGGAACTCAGCTGTGGCGGTAAGCAGCCCAGTCAGCGGACAATTTGGTCACATTCACAACGTGGAAGGTACTCTCCCCTAAAGGGATTGGGCAATTAGTGAGAATACCCCTTCGGGGTTATGGGGCTCCGCTTAGACGGGCGGGCCTCAGCCGTACCCAATCTATTGGGGCGGAGATTATAGCTCATGGGTGTGACCTAGGGCCTGATTGGTATGCTTATATCGGCCACCTCTTTTCAATATATTGATCATTTCAATAAATTGCTGACCTTTCATTTAGCCAAAACAAGTCTCTGTGTCTTTATTTCATAGTGGTATGTTAACTCTGCCGGTAACACTGTAAAGGTAAAATGTCAACCGATAAGCGGATTATCAGTAACATCACTGGGGCATTGCCTGACAAATATTTCTGAGGCCTGCCTTATATGCATGAGGCACTGGTTCCTGGTGAATTTATGGGCTGCATCCTCCTGACTTTTAATTCTGCCTCTCAAAGTGAAGCCTCCAATTTCTATTTCTGACAGGTCTTCTTTAACTTTCTTAAAATGTTTAACATATTATTAGGTGTCTAAAATGAATGTCTCAAATAGTTTATGTATAGTTAACTTATTTACTTTAGATAATATTAATTTAACAATTGACATACAAATTAATCAAGTGCAAAAGGACTGTCTCTTTAGTACTTTTCAGTTTGTTCAGTTAATATGGTAAATACTGCACTAATCCTACACTTGCCCATCCCTTCCCTCCCCCATTCCGCTTCTCTAAATGCAAGGAGTCATAAGTGTAAGATGTTTGGTGTGAATGTGCAGTAGGAAATATATATTTTATACAACAAGAAAAGAAGATAAAGTCAACTATATATGAGGCCCATGATAAAAAATACATAGAAAAAAAAAAGGATCTCTACAGCTAATACATTTCTGATACACCCCTCTGCTGCAAACACTATAGGTGCCTCTTAGGGGTTGGGTATGCATTACCTATTACCAGTATTCCGACATGGAGAAGCCCTACAAATAAAATCCTAAATGAGAAAAAGGGATTTGAAAATAAACAGACTTACTTTAAACCCGACGCTGGACATCTTCGATGAAAGCACCATGCTGACAGCAAGTGATTCTGATTGAAGAAGTGTTCGGCACTGCAGGCTGACATCATCGCAATGTCTGTCAATAGAAATTTAAATCGGCTTCTCCATGTTGGAATAGTGGTAATCGTAAAAGCGATTACCATTGCCTCTTAGATGGTTAATCTCTTGTGGGTACCGGAGGGCTGATGTAGAGCTATGCAGTGATGATGATGACCACCTTTAGAGTTGTGGTTATATTACATCAAGCTGCAGCCATCTATTCACATTTACATTTTGAGTACTGTAGGAGAAGATCCTCATTTAATTTTAAAGGTGTATACAACTGGTGTGGAGATTTTTATATTTCAATAGATTTTATATGGAAAATGCAACTTTTGCATTTATTATTAACTGTGAAGACACTATTTTCTATTATGTATATCACACTGTATTACATTATTGTGTTACACGGGTAATGCAGCTTTCACATTTACTATTAACAATGTCAAGAGACATCTTTACTCTGCTGTTAGACTTAAGTAACATGACTGGTGAAAATATTACTATTTTTAAGCTGCATTTATCTTGAGATGTGAAAGATTTAAAATATCCAAATACGTTCCCTTTTTTGTGCTGGAAAACTTTCCTCCTATGCACAAATTGCACTGTGCTTTGGAATTCAGAGGGAGTTCTTGTGGTGGAATACATGAGACACAATAGAACATTCATCAGAGAAGTATATGTTGCTACTCTGCTAAAGTGCAAGGATGCCATAAAGAAAAGGGCAGGCAACACTCGATTAATTTACCTACTACATAGCCTAGTTTAGAACGTTATACAATAACAATTGAAAAGGTAAATTTGCATAGATGCTGATTGTAGCTTCAACAGTTACTGTGCAAATACATTAATTACTCCCTACATTTGGTAGTTTTAGTTCAATATACCTTACCACATTTATATTGGAAATCAGCGTATAGTTTCCATATGATTCCCTTTGCAGTCAGTGGAAACTTTTTTTCTTGCAACATTGAAGCCAGTGTGAAAACTCCAGAAAAAAAAAAAAACACGCAAAATCCAATTCTTAAGAGAGATAATTAGTGTCACTCATGTGAATGTCCCAATCAAACTCAATATAAATGAATGTATGTGACAAGTTGTTGCTAAAGCTATGAAGGTGACATCGCTTGTGTAACAGAAACTTCATGCATCCTAAGGAGACTCAATTATAAATATATATTTTAATGTGGCAGTTTATCTATTTCAGACGTAAGTTGTTTCTTAAAGCTTACTGTACTTTGCAAAGTGAAATTATTAAATGAGGATATGTAGAAAAAAACAAAGGAAAGAACCTAATTTTATTATGAAATGTAGATAAAGCTTGTTTATTTATGTATTTACGAGATTTTTCCTTGAAGACATTTCTTCATTTAGCATTTGAGAGCCTATTTTTTCCCTTCATATATTTTGTGTCAGTTAGTACATAGCAGGAGGTGAAAATAATTCATCCGGCTGTCTGCAAGTAAAGTAAAAGCAATTTTGGTCTTCCCATGTGGTCACTTGAGGTGCTTGTCATGTTCAAGCTAATGATAGCAGGCACCCTCAGGTTCTTTAAGTATTCATGAAGTAATTAAATTCTCATTAACATATAAATAAAAGAAAACCGAAAACAACTTTGGTAGACACCTAACATCTGTTGTAATATTTTTTGTAGTTAATGCTCTACTGAGAAGTCTAAGCACATGATGGTCAAATAACTTTTTATTTACATAGTTTTAATAACTATAATCAAACGTATCTGACACAATTATGTCATTAATCATCAATGTCTCAATTTACAGGTTTGGAGTTAAAATGTTCTCCTTTTAAATACTGGATCCACATTTGAACTCCTGGGGGGATGCTTTCTAAACTGCGGGTTTAAAAAAGTGGTTGCCTATAGCAACCAATCAGATTTTAGTTATCATTTATTTAGTACATGCAACAAAATGACAGCTAGAATCTGATTGGTTGCTATAGCTAACATTTCTACTTTTTCAAACCCGCAGTTTAATAAATATACCCCTGATACTTTCTGTTGCCAGTTTTCAAATTAATATTTCCTACACATGATAATAATAATAATAATAATAATAATAATAATAATTATAATAATACTTTGAAATTAACCAGTTTATCACATATTATTTTGAAATGTACAAATGTACAAATAGGAATAAAACTGCAGATTGCATGCAATAAAGGAATGATACAGAATTTAGATATGGTCCTGCCTAATGATTTAAAATTTT
Source organism: Mixophyes fleayi (assembly GCF_038048845.1). Lineage (NCBI taxonomy): Eukaryota > Metazoa > Chordata > Amphibia > Anura > Limnodynastidae > Mixophyes > Mixophyes fleayi. The sequence goes on from NC_134403.1 coordinate 107,672,977, forward strand.
TATATTAGAAACTGTAAACAAACTGATCCAACACATTGTTAACATTTTAAATGATTATTATTACTTTATTATCTGGTTATTTAATAATTGTATCCATATAGTTTTCCACATTATTTATTGTTCTGATAACTATACATAACAGAAGATTTTCACTAACAAGCTAATAATAATAATAATAATAATAATAATAATAATAATAACAACAATAATAATAATATTTTAATTTCTTCCCTTTAATTTAAGTACATGAGGGTTGGGTGTCTCTGCACAATAATTTTCATGTTCATATTTTTTTTTCATGCTATTAAGCACAATGTTCACTAGTAAACACAATTTAGTTGTTCACAGTTTGGTATTAAAAGTCAGCAGGAGATTTCTGCAATCTTGCATTTTTTTGTTTTATTATTTATTTTTATCTTGCAACATCATGGGGTATATTTAGTAATCTGTGGGTTTTAAAAAGCCTATAGCAACCAATCAGATACTAGCTGTCATGTTGTAGAATGTACTAAATAAATGATAACTACGATCTAATTGATTGCTATAGACACCATCTTCACTTTTTCAATCCCGCAGTTTAGTAAGTATACCCTCAAGAATATTAATATACAGAGCAAAGGGGATTTGGTCCTCCCAACTTTAGTTCATCAAATATACTGTATGGAAAAGTGTTGCAGCGTAATGAAGTTCTCAGTGCACATTTTCAAAAAGATGACCTAACTCAGAGAAATACCTACATTAAATCTGTTTCTACAACTACCAACATATTGCTCACATTGGCATGTACTATAGATTCTGCTGGCAGGAATATGGCCATATGCCACACTGATCAAAACACCTGTGTATAATTCAGTGGGTTATTGAGTCAAAATTTAGGCTGTTAAAATCTGGATTGGTTTTAGTTTGATTAACCCCTAGGTGTGTTGTCAGTGCCACTTTCCTCAAAAACCCCCCCTCAGTTTAATCAGCTCCCTCTTATCCATTTTAGAACCTGAACTTCTTCCACCTAGGCAGTAAAGATATAATTACATTCTGGATAAAAAATATACTCTGGTTTCTAGTGAGGTAGTAGTCTCTCAGAGTGCTCAACTAGATACACACAGAATTGTTCTGCATTTGGTACTGACCTAGCACTTTACTAGAATAGCTAGTCTGTGGCTGCTTGCCCCCATGCCACATTAATTACATTCTTATTATTTATATTATACACATAGAAAACATTGACCTAATAAATAATTATTGATTAAAAAAATTGGATTTAAGCCTTAAGCTTTAACTATACATAGATTTTGGGTCAGTAGGTACTTAATGTCCTACAAAAGATTGTATTTATAACTGCAGGATTTTTGTGTGTGAGCGTTTTTTTTTATTTTAGTTTTTTTATGTTAATAGTACAATTGCCTTTAGTAATATGTATCAGATAAAGCTCAGTGAAATTTATAACTGTATCTGTCACCACCTCCAAGGATTTTCTTATTACATTATTCATAAATTCACATCGCTGATAAAATCACAGAGATCATTTCAAACATTATTACATCACTAATTACAAATTATTGATGTCAGTAACTTAGATAAAACAAATATTATAATATTATAATATTTGTGCTCATAATTGTGGTCCCATGAACACTATTTCTGATTTTTTTCCCAACGTTAACCATTTAATTTATGGAACATGCGGGATGTAGTGTATTTCACATTGCAAGCTACCATTATCTGCACGTTTGTGTATGTTGGAGACAATAAAAAAGAGAGGACGCCAATGCAGCTACCGCCACCACCTCCGCAATGAAGAAGGGCCACATGAGGAGGAGTTGGTCCAACAGGAGGCGGCGGAGGTTATCCACCAGGAAGCAGCAGAGGTGGTCCAGGGGAGGCGGCGAGGGTGGTCCAGGAGGAGGTGGCAGCGGCAACTGATGAGGTTGATCTGCCCCAGTAGGAGGGGGCATCTCACCAGTCCTGTTCTGGAGTCTGCCTGAACCATTTCAGCAGCCACAGGTGCTGGTGGGAGAAAATAAGTAAAAGGCAATTGTAATGTAGTGGAGATTTGGCAATTTATTTTTCAACCAGAAACCCGTTGACATGAGAAACAGTTTTCCTTTCCCATTCATACTAGAGGGCATCCTAAGTCTCTGAATGGGGAACCTGCTTCCCCCCCACTTCTTGTCTTGTGTGCAGCTGGCTATCTTTAAAATTGCAGCCTGGAGGGTGAGACTCTGCTTGACAACATTTGCAATGGGAACAAAAACCAATAATAGAGGCAAACACACACATTTATACTGACAACAAAAAATGTACAACCTCCTAGAGTGCTCCAAAAGGTGGCTGCCTAAGATATGAATCTGGAATGTCACCCACCAACCAAAAAACATAAAATCATAGCAAAAAGAGGATAAACCTCAGAAGACGCTACTTATGGCAATATAGGCAGGACTGACATTACATAAGTCCAGTACATGGTAAATAAGTCCAGTAAGAAGTGAAGTGATTCTTTATCCAAGCTACACAATGATGAATAGATATTGTGGTACCAATATCATTCAAGAAGTACTCGCAGTCATGAATTGGATGTATATGGAAAAAACAAAAAAACGGAGGATACAATAGTGTATTGCCTTCACATACATATTTATAAATATATATATATATATATATATATATATATATATATATATATATATACATATATATAAGAAAACAGAGATACTCTGCACTCTCCAAACACATAATTAATGCTATATCAAGTACTGTTCTATATTAAAAACAGGGAATGTTAGTTCCACATATTGCAATATATGTTTAAGCTGACCAACTCACGCCAAAGTCTTCCCATTCTGGTCAGTCCTAACATGATATATTGTGGCAATGGGAGTGGTTTTCCACAGGCCTCTCAGAGTGGAATTAGCTATGGAGCTAACAGTCTGCAGGTAAAATGCTGCAAACCAAGTTATATACAGGTGTAGCACTGTGCTTAAGTTCATTTATGTACAGGTCAGAGACATGTGAAAATGTAGATGTAAAATGTGATTTACTTGCATGCTTTAAAGTGTTTGTTTCCACAGCTATCAGCAGAGCTGATAAGGGTGGCTGTACTGAATAGGCGTTACAGAACACCTGAGGAGACTTCCTTTAAAGACAAAGTGGGAGTGTCGCCTGTCAGTCACCCAAGCCTGTGGGAGGAGACCTGTGTATTTAACCTTGAGCTGTGCACTTGTTAGATGTGACTGATGCTGAACTAGTTGTCCAGTCAGTAGTGAGCTGGTTTGTGTCTAGTAAGCAGTAGGGTCACCAGGAGGTGCAAGCAAGAGGGGTTGGATGCTGGTGTCATCCTGACAGAAGATGTGCCATTTATTGTGATGCAAACAATAAATATATTTGATTTAAAACAAGAAGTATTCGTGTTGCTGATATCTGCTGGGTGTTCTTGCAACAGAAGGTGACAGAAGTGCCATGAGAAGGGTGCGTTTAGTTACAATATATATATATATATATATATATATATATATATATATATTGTTTTAAAAATAAATTTTATATTGAAGGTAATACACTATTTCGCTCAGTATGTGTGCCTTAATGACAAATTGTAAATCTTCAAATAAACATTGTACAATCACAATTTATGAGCTATGTGTGTGTATATGTATACATGAGTGTGCTCATGTATGTGTATGTCTATGCAGAAACTAATCTTGGGCATCCAGGCTGGCAGGTAACACGTAATAGGTGTGGAACATGCTGTATATCATTCCTACATTTCTATGCCTATGAAGATGTACATTGAGAGATACCTCTTATTGTCAAGTTTGTGCTTGGTATGTCCTATTATTCTGGTTACTGAAAAGTGGCAATTATAATTACACAACTGGTTATATGTTAAAATGACATATATTTAAAGTATCTTAGGCTGAAGGAAAATCTAACAAATTGCTCAAGACTTGTGGTGTAGAAAATGTATAATGAAGGGGTTATTTATTGAAATTAGGAACCATTTACAGGCTTCTGGAAGGAGATCTAAGGTGGTGACAAGTGTTGTATGTTGTCAGATTGAGAAGTCTGGACAGATGATTGAGCAACTTATGTCTGAAAAATGTTTGAAAGTTTGACAGACTCGCACTTCAGTGACATCTAACAAAAGGTCTGATAGGATGTTGTCACGGTCAGTGCCGGGGTGGTTTGGGGCTAATAATTGAATACGGGGCTGAGTTTGGGGAGAAGAGCTATTTATTAAATGTAAATCATCAACTTCACCATTTATTTATATAGCGCCACTAATTCCGTAGCGCTGTACAGAGAACTCATTCACATCAGTCCCTGCCCCATTGGGGCTTACAGTCTAAATTCCCTAACACACACACACACACACAGACATATAGACATATAGACTAGGGTCAAGCAGCAGCCAATTAACCTACCAATATGTTTTTGGACTGTGGGAGGAAACCCACACAAACATGGGGAGAACATACAAACACAGATAAGGTCATGGTCAGGAATTGAACTCATGACCCCACTGCTGTAAGGCAGATGTGCTAGCCACTTAGCCACCGTGCATTAAATAATTTATTGCAGGGGATTGTTGTGGGCAATGGTTATATTTATTAAACATAAATGTTATTTATTTTATTGCTGGGGCTGTTTGGAGAGAGAGAAAAAAGGTTTAATTATTAAATGTGTATGCTATTAATTTAATGTCTTGGCTGGTTGGAGGGAAATAGATCTATTTATTAAAAGTGAATACTATTATTTTAATGTTGGGGCTGGATGGAGGCCTAATTATAAAACGTGGGTGCTAGTGATTTAACGCCAGGGCTGGTTTCATGTACCCATTGTTTTTTCCAAATAGGGCATCTAACATTACAGGATCCAGACATGCAGCAACTAATCTAAACACACCAGCAACCACATTTGTTGAAAGTGGCAAGAGCTAGTAGAGAGCAGGATAGCCTGTCAACTGTCCTGGTGGGTCAGTGCCGAATATGGGTGACTGTCTTCCTTAGTCAGGATTTGGTCTGACTGCACGGACAGTTGGGAGATTTGTCCTGCTTCACACTGTACTGCTTGCAAAGGCAGAACTGTGTGCACCTTACAGTAGTTCACACAGTATTGCTGGTGTATTTGTCTATGATTTGTCTATGATAATGATAACTATGTTTCATCATAGGGAACCCACTGTCCCTTAATCAGATGACCAATTACTTATGGCAATGTCCATTTATCTGAAAAATCTGTTTAGACTATTTTAAAGATTTTAGAAGTTTTATATTTATTATCATTTAATTCTCCTTTTAAACTTCTTTTTACCTTTCTTCAGATTTTTCTTTTCTGTACCTATTTGTTCAAAATCAAATAACAGCAATAAATAATATGTATGCATTCAATGTGTCACTGAAACTCTAGAGATAGGCTGGGAATATTATGACTTATTAAATACAAATATAGATTTTCCCTATGATGACACCATAAAATGTCGGCAGTGTGATTGTTGTCGCTTAAAATGGCAACAGTCACATTGGCGGTATTAAGGGGGCAATGCAATGACCCGGCAGGTGTTTAAAGTGCAAAACTTATTTAAACACAAAAAAATCTTTCACTATTAACCCTAGCATTGCCAAGGTTAATAGTGTTTATAGCAAGTGCTTTTTTAAATAAGGTTTGAACTTTAAACACCTACTGGGTCCTTCCAGTGCCCCCATCCATTTGCAAATATTTGTGATACAAAATGGGTCATTCTGAAGAGCTCAGACACTTGTAATATTATTAGAAAGTGGAAGCGTTTAGGAACAGCAGTAACTTAGTCATGCAGTGGAAGACCACATAAAATCACACAGCAGGATCAAGAACTGCTAATGCACATGATGCGTAAAAGTCGCCAATACTCTGCTGATTTAATAGCTGAAGAATTCTGAACTTCCACTGACATTAATGTAAGTACAAAAACTGTATGGCTGGAGCATAATGGAATGGGTTTCCGTCCCCGAGCAGCTGCTTGCAAGCCTCGCATCAACATGACCAATGCCAAAGGTCGGATGCAATGGTTTAAAGCACACCGGACTGTGGAGGAGTAGAAACGTGTTCTGTGGAGTGATGAATCACGCTTATCTGTTTGGCAGTGAGATGGGTGAGTGTCAGAATCTGCCTGCAGCCCTCTGCAATATATGCTGCTTGCATTGGCATCTCCTGCCTCCTGGACTTTGGACTTGTGTTTTATGTATTATCTGCAGTGCCTCTGTTCACCAGAGGTGCTGCTATTGTGCCTTCCCTTTCATCACTAAGGCTTAACTTGTTGTACCAATTATCTCTTGCAACTGGGCATCTCTCTACTTATACCTGCTATTCCTTAAGCTAGGTACACACTACAGAATTTTCCACCAACTTTTTATGCCGATCGATTTTACATGCGATCGATGTTCCGATCGCTCGGTCCATGGACTGCATACACACTAGCCTTGTTTAGGACGATAAAGGGAAGAGCGAACGTCCCTTTAGCGACTTTTTACAGCCATGTTGTCGTTAGCAATGACTGTAATTTCGTACTCACTGTTGTGGATCAGTCGGAAGTTTATACACACTACACAATGGAAACGAGATTGGAATGAAAATATTAAACGGTATGACCAACCAAATGAGGCGACAATTGTCTATTTGGGCAGACTTTCGACCATCGTGTCACTGCACACACTGACCCGACTTTTGAACGAGCGGTCGTATGTCGACTGATTGAGCCGATTATTGGACGAAAACCTTGTAGTGTGTATCCAGCTTTACATACCTTGCTGGTTATTGTTGTTGGTGCTGTTGTATGTTGGTGTGCTGTTCCCTGCTGTGCTCCTGGTTCACCTATTCCCTGGGATTTCTTCATATTACCTGTTCTCCTGCATCAGCCATGTTCCTGGTATTTGCTTTCTTTCCCTGCAATCCTCATTCTATATCTACACCATCCGGTGTGTACCATCCTGCAATAAACATTGTGTGTTTCACCATATTCTTGGCTCCTTGGCTGTAAATTCAGCATTGAAGTGTGACAGTGAGTCTGGGTTTGTATATGAAGTTTTAATGATTATGCGCCCAGATTGGCCTTTTTTCTTTTTCCATTTCAGAGTACTTGTTACTATCAGATCCTAATTGAGAGGTGGATCTAAAAAGGATTGGGAGGAGAAAGATTGTGTATTAAGTTTGAAGTCTAAAGAGTGGTTAATGTAAGCATATTACCACTAGAAGTGATTGGAGGATTGACCACCACTGCATGAAATTGTGTTTACACTGGGATTTTCTTCTTTGTGGAAGCTATATCCTAGTAAGAAGAATCCCATTGTGTTAGCCTACTTCACTATATGTGATTTTTTTCTTCTTTTTGTGTTTAACTATCGCCAATATTTGGGAAGAATGTAGATAAAGAAGAAAATAGAAAACTGAATTTTTCTTGGACATTTTATGCATCTACTGTGATCATTGACTGTATGTGACATTTGTTTTGTATAATAGGGAGTCAGACTGGCATGGAAACCTATTGCTCTGACACTGCTGCACTGTCAGAGTGAGTTTATATACTCTGCAGATCTGATTTTGTCACCTTCCAGCCACGATGGAGTGGGTGAGTTTTGTGACAGTACCTCCTCCCTTAAGGGTGGACCTTGAACACAATAAAAGGCTTGTCAGGAAATTTTTTGTGGAAAATATTAAGTAACTAGGGTGTATGTACATCGGTAGGTTTAACCAAGGAGTGTTTCTCTGGACCATTGCCCTTCCAATCAATTAATTTTTTTTAACATACCCCTGTATATGCAAGAGTGTAAAATTTGTTTGACCTCGAACTACTACTGTTGATTTTGGACCAAAATGGGATGTGGAGGACTACTAGTAGAGGAGAATCGATTGGAAACAACCAGTTTCAAGAAGGAAGCATGGAATAAGTTTCATGTTTGTAAAGAAGGAGGCAGCTGCAACCTAAAGGCCACATGATTGATGATTTCCAATATCTTAAAAGGACCGATAAATATAGGAGCTAACTTCATACTAGGTACCCGTAGCCAAAGGCTGCGGGTGGATAATCAGACTTTGTCTCCAGGTCTTCAATTGGGAACAGCATGCCTCCTCTTGTCACTGGAATTCTTGAATCATGCAGAGGATTTGTTTAAACTCTCATTTACTTGAACCCAGATGGCTGAAAAATTCAACTGCAGAAGGTTTGCATAAGCTGAACAGCATGACTAATTACTGAAAGCGACCATCTCTGGTGTTAAAAGCTGTTTTCCATTCGTCCTCCTCCTTTATCCGAATGAGGTCCAATTTTGAAACGACAGTGACTCCCTTGACCCGGTCGAACAGTTCAGTAATTACAGGTATTGTTCTTCACTGTAATGGAGTTCAATCCCTGGTATTCAAAGCAAAGACGCAGACCACCATCTTTTTTTTTAATAAAGAAGAAATCGGTGAGGAAGATCTTCAAATAATTCTGCGTTCTAGATGTTCTTGGCTATATTGCGCCATAATGTTGTTCTCAGGGAAGGAAAGTGAATACATATAACCCCGAGGAAGGGATTTACCAGATAAGAGATAATTTCCACCATCCCAGACTTGATGTGGAGGAAGAGTGTTTGCCCTTTGTTCACAGAATACATCAGAGAAATCCTGATACAGGGGTAGAGATAAATCTGGAAATAGGCCAGATTTGGACAGTTGGAGTAGAGTGACTACTTTCTAGATACAATGAAAAAGGCAATAGGAGGCAAGGAATAGTTCCAAAGAGGTAAAAGCGTAACTCCAAGGTAAAGGTACGTCAGTGTCTGATTTACCCATCTGACCCTATTGAAAGAACCACAGACTGGAATTAGCAAAAATACATATTGACAGGCCCCAATGCTTTATGGAGAATGCACTTTGGACAAATGAGTCCATTCTGGAGCTTTTTGGCAAGCCACATCATCTCTATCTCTATGTTCACAGATGAACAAATTAAACTTTTAAAGAAAAGAACACCATACCTACTGTCAGATGCCGTCCCCGCGCCTCCTTGCTGGCCAGGGACGGACGTCTTCCTTCCCCGCCGAAGTGCCCCGTTGCTAGGCAACAGGATACTCCTTCCGGCCGCCGTCAGGGCGCATGCGCATTCATTGCCACGGTAACGGGACGTGCGCCCTGACTTTCTGTCGGCGGTCAGTGCGTCTGATAGCCGCACAACTGCCCACCAATGAGGGCTGACTTCCTACAATTTATTGCTGGCTCTGGCACCATTAGGGTGCCAGACCAACTAGTTTACTAGCCTCCAGCACTCATATGTTCCAAAGCCTCCTGTTTGATATTCTGTGTACCGACCCAGCATTCCCTGACCTTGTTTTGGATACCCCTCTGGATTTGTGCTGTATTCTCTGGTTTGACCCTTGGCTTGCTGACTACTCTCTGTTTCCTGATTTGGTACTTCATTTGTTAGCACATTCCTAGATAATATGGTTGATATTAACTAGCTTAAAATTATGTAATACATTTATGAAATAGACTGACATATCCTATGTATTGTTCTTTGTTTTAGAATAAGATATACAATATGCAAACAATTTATCTTTATGATTTAAGCATTAGATGTAGTGTTAACTGCACATACAGCACTTTGTTCATTTTTTAAACTTATGTAGTATATAAAGTTAGTACTAGTTCTATGAGACTTGATAAGGCATATAAATATTGCAGAGTAAGGAATGCATTGGAATCTCTCTGGTGGCAGAAAAGACATTATGCACCTGCCTCCTCGATGTGTAGATTATCTTAAAAGTCATGCATATTTCATTATCTTATATAGAATTGGAATTTACATTCTTATGCATTCTTATGCTGATTTAAGGCTGTTTTGTATGCTAAATCTATTTAACAAAGTTTAGTCTAATAATTTTCCTATGTTTTTTTTTAATTAGCTGATATTCTCTCTCCTTGTGCTAAAATTTTATTAATAGAATTTTGATAACGGGATACAGATATAAATTACATTTATGGGACCACATACCACATTTAGTCATGCCTGTAGAACAGGTTGAAAGTAAATAAGCAATGATTTATATCTGCTGTTGTAACACTATAATATTAACAGTTATACATATGTATATAAAAGGACACTATATTGGAGTATAATTTAAGAATTATTATATAACACTTGATAAGCCAAATTTCCAATAACATGACAAACCAAGTGTGTAAAATTTACTTTGGCAAATTCATTTATTGATAATTATTCTATGACCTATCCTAGATATACTGAACACATGCTTCTTAAGCAACAAATAAGTAATCTGTATTTTCAGCACCATGTTAATGGAACATGTGTTTTTCTAAAGCATGTACCTATGGAAGAAAAGTGTATAGATCCACTCTATAATTAAATAATAATATAACCAGAAACATGTGTTGTTTGCCCATCATGTGGGTTTCATCATAGTAAAATACAAACTTTTCTTATATTAATGCAAGAGACTATTATACATTTGCCTATCACTACCACCGTTCATTTTCTTTACCCTAATTGCCCTGCCCTCACTATCTTAATCTAGCAGAGTCATACTATCTGGCTTTCTTCCCATACAAAACTCAAAATTCATTCACTTCTTGCCTGTGATAGAATCGGCAGCTGGTGCCACTGCTCACTTATCCAGTTGCCTAGTAACAGCAACTGGTGTCAGCCTGTCAGTAGCAGTAGGCATCATATCATTCCCGGGCACTTGCCTAGCAAAGGAAACCAGAGTTTCTGACTTAGATGCTGCTGATTTTTCTGACGTAATGGCAGTTACTAGGTAATGCCAGCTGGCATCTTTAATCTAATTATTGCTGCCAACGGACAGCATGCTGCTGTACATCATCTATTATAATTAAGGGTCTGATCTACTGTCCATCTCCTACTGGTTCCTCTCCCTTTATTAAGCTCTCTATCCCCACCTTCTGTGTTGGTGCTAGTTGGCTCTGATCCAGTATGTGAACATGCTCTACTGTGTGCCTCTGTATTGTGACTAGAACTGTGATTTGGACATTTCCTCTTTCTCCTGCCCTAGACCTTGGATTGTTTATTGAACTCTGCTTTGTATGCAGCCAGCACTGACTTCATATTTCTATTGAACTTTGCTTTTGTATGCTGCCAGCCCTGAACTCATATTATTATCAGATGCAGTTTTTGTACTGCCTCCAACCATGTTTTGCCCACCTATTATAACCTCTTAATAGCCAAGCATAATAAGCCCCTACTATTACGAGTCAAGAACTGAGGGCAACCGAGTATTCACAAATATATTGTACTCAACAAGAAATGTGGCTGCTATAAATGAATACATCATAAAGTAGTTCTTTGGGTCTCATTATCTTAGTGACTATTGTCCTAACACTCTCTACCAACATGTGGCAAACCACAATTTTTTCCTTCAGTTTTTGCGCTTGATAAAAGGACTTGTTTATTTTACATCATTTGTTTTATACCATTTATTTTTGCATCAACAAAGGTGTTGCTATTGTCTGAGAAATAATTTATTCATAAGTCAATGAATAGTTAAAGCAACCAATTATTTTATTATTTTCAGGATATTTTTCTCATTGTGAATATCGTTCTATTTGAGCATGAAAATTATATTTCATTTTATCTGAAAATTCATTGTGCTAACTCTACTCGCAGTGATATTAAATGCTATTAACAGATACAAATGTTCACATATATGAATAAGTAAAATGTACACTTATGTCAAACTTCAATAATAATCATATGGCCATATTAATTTCTTCTAGAGCCAGGGACTCTAGGGTGATTCCATCTCCAATGGCCAATTTTTTTTCTTCATACTTCTCCAACCCATCATTCGGTTCCACTTGATATACTGACATTGAATCATAAATATTTTTTTATTCAGTGCATATTTTGAACTTGCACAAGATGGTCAAAGTTTGATATTATACGATTTTCCAAAATACCTGGCATATTGACTTTGCCAATTCACAATTTATGTTAAAAATATGTATTATAAATATTTCTAATAATGCTGTATAGTTGCAGGAACAACTAGAAGTGAACATTAATAACCTAATGCACTGCAGTCCTGTCACTAAGTGATAATATGCGAGATATTCATTGTTATTACCGTGTTCCCCCGAAAACGTGTTGACAGGCTCCATATTCTGGTTTCAGGACAGAATGTAATAAAGCTGCTTTCAGTTTCGAAACTTCAGGATGGAACTGCAAAAATGATGGCTAAGGCAATGGTGGAAACCTTAGATGAGTGGGGATTGCGGGACAACATCCAAGCGCTATGTTTTGATACCACACCATCTAACACTAGAGTGAAAGGGGGAGTATGTGTGCTGCTGGAGTCTGACATTGGCCACCCACTACAAAATTTGGCTTGTCGACATCATATCTCTGAAATAATGCTGGAAAAGGTCTTCAGTATCCATGATGTTTCTAAATCTCCTAACATGGAGCTTTTCGTCCACTTCCGGGACTTTGGGCCTAGAATCGATCAAGCTTCATTCAGCACAACAATTCAAGATTGTCAGGATGAGAGCATACATCTGATATGATGCAATAGAATTTTGAAAATCATGTTCATTTATGTATCAATGCCATAATTGTCAGGGATATGCCCCTCTAGCTACTCCCTGATTAGGTATCTTGTCATATATTTCAACAGTCATACAATATATCACCTCTATTTTGTCAGGAAACCACTCCTGATGCCCTTTATCTGTCACAAACTGCCCTCTGCACACTTGTGACTTGGAAGCTTACTGTAAGGGAACACACAGGATTCCAATGCAAATCTCACACTAAACTCATCCTCTAAGGCTACAGATTCCGGTGGTCCCTTTTCCCAACACAGCCGCACGCTTCACACCTCTCAGCAACTGCCACCAGCTATGTATAAGGCCCATAGCAAACCTATGACTTAATCACCCAATTGCGCACACTCTGTTCTCTGGTAGCTATATAGTTAACCCTTCACACACTGCTTTCTAAAGAGCTAATCCAGCCAAGCAATCTGTCTCTTCTAGACATGCAATGAATTTGTTTAGAGCAATAAGGACAGAACTATTAAATTTTAGATTTAATATACAAAAAGTACAATGCTTACAGAGAATAAAAAAAACAGTTAGATAAAGATTTGACATACAAGTAAAAAATTGCAAACAGTTATAAAAACAAAAGGGATGAAAGTACAGAGCATCACTTACATATAATAATCTGTATGCCTGGGGCAAGGAGAAAAGATGGACAGTCTGTCAATTAGATTGATTCCCCAAGAAGCTGACCCTTTGTCTCTCCAGAACACAGGTTTTTAAGCAAACTCAAATGGGACAGCATTCACAAGGGCAGTGTGGATGCTAACATGGGGGCGGAAATGTCCCCTGGGTGTCACCTAAGGTTTGTTCAAACTAATCCTAAGTTTTGACCGGTCTTAGCTTTTCTCAGATATCTCCCAGAGACATAACTTTCCCTTCAATAAACCAATCATAATTTCCCTCACATTTAAATACCAAATATGATGAGACTACAACATTATCCAATCTCATCCTGAAATACATGTGACTAAGGCTGTTCCCTGTGTAGTTGGTATCTATGTTTTAAGACCCTTGTGTGGTTTTTGCCCCTAAGTATGGAGTGGCACCCAGATTTCCCAACATATGAACAATGTAGACATTTTCCTTTGCAATCCATATTTCCATATATCTTTATAGGTAGTCTTCAAATGCTATCTTTCTCTACAAGGATCTCACCTAGGCATATGGCTCTGCCATTTACATTTAGTGGTTCCTGGTATTTACACTACCTATTGAAAGGAAGTCAATAAAGTTGGATACAGGATCAAGAACAATGGATGTCTATGATCTGCATATTTTAAGCAGGTCTCCTAATAAGAGGGTTTGCTTAATTTAATTACCCCCTGGGCTAAAGGTTTTCCTTTTAAAAACATTTGGTCACACATTTATCTGAGTTGAAAATCAGGTTCATTTATGTATCAATTCCATGTTTTATTAGGGCCCTGACATTCAATATTCTATTGCATCATATCAGATTTATGCTCTCATCTTGACAGAGATGAAAACACATCAACTGTGGTTGCTCCCTGGAAAGAGGACATCATTAAGTTTGCAGTTGCTCATTTGGAGAAATTCCAACCGAGAGATGATTACCGTGGCTATTGGAACTCACCATAATTTTCTAGGTAGGCATTCCTCCATGTGGAGTACATTTCATATTTCCTGGAGCTATCCATCGGGCTCACTGGATGGCCCAGGCCATTTATTCCATCAATATGTGGCTGTTCCACAACCAGTACAACCCACAGCAGCCAGGGTTCAGCAGGTCATGAAAGACTTGAGGGATGTCGTACTTTTACAAAGTTTGGCATCATTTGCAGGAAGTTTGTGTGTACATTACTGCCATTTATGTGAGATACTTGTTCCAGAGCTCATCACCAACTACAGCTCCAAGAAATAACTTTGCCTTGTTACATACACTGTCCGTGTATCCAAACAAAGAAGTTGCAACAGTAGCCAAAAAGGCATTTAACAACCATCAATGGTATCTTTCAGAAATACTGGTTGGTTTAAGTTTCTTTGATGATGAAGTGTTAACAGAAAAAAAAAAAACTACATGGCTGCCACTATCAAACACTCAGATAGATCTGACAATCCTCTGAAATGTATCCCACCAGTTCTTCAGCTAGCAACAAAGGGTTTACATAACTTCGTCACAAGATCAACGCTGAGTTTGCTCAAGATTCTTGGTCTGTCTGAGGAATTCTTGGAGTATGACCCAGCGGAATGGCAAAACCTTGAATCATACCAATACAGTCAGAAGATTGCAGACTCAGTGAAGGTAGTGAATGATCTTGCTCAGAGAGGTGTGGTGCTAATCCAAGAATTCAATGCTTTGATAGCACGAAATGAGGAACAGAAGTAGTTCCTTTTACAGGCCGTGGAAGAGCAAGGCAATAAGTTCTGCACGACTCAAGAGATCATTATCAAAGTGACTAACTTAAACTTGGTGATTGTTTAAAATATTTGATAAAAAAACATTAATATTTAATAAATAATGAAACAAATTACCATTCTAAATTATCGCAATGTAATTGTCATATTATAAACTTTGGTTGAGTTGTGCAAGTTCTAAATATAATATGATTTCAAAATAAAAATTACTATCATGTTTTTCACATAATGGCCCATTTTGGTGGGTTGGTGGTTGTCATTTTCAAACAAAGTTTTTTTGGGAATCACCCTAAGGGACACCTTATAGAATATATACAATTGTTAAACCATATTTTAACATAGTCAAACACACAATCCTTTATTTGTTTCTACCTGCAAATTAAATGTTATACTGTGTTTTACCTATTTTTAAATAAATGGTGATTCTTTGTATATCTGAGGCTGGTATCACAGATGAGTTTTAGAACTAGCATATTTCTGCTGCTTACAAACACTCCTAGAACATTTAAGGGCATTTACATGAGCATTTCTGAGCTTTTTATCTACTAAGGAAGACGTTGCTTATACTTAAATAACTTTTTACAGTTTGTATGTGACAAGTTACAGCGTTTCATATTCAATTTAATTGGCTGTATTTCAGCAACTTCTTTTAACTACTAGGTGAATATGCTAAATGTGGTGTTTGTGAGCATTAGCGGCTTTGAAAACAGCTAGTGTACCTGCAAAGAGCAGATCTCATAGACTTCAGAAATATAAATTAGTAGCAGAAATTTTCTGCATTTTACTGACAAATATACCACTGCTTCCAAAACACAGGTGTAATACCAGCCTTTTGATGTGTGTCTGGCTTTAGAAAAAATAATTTAAAACATTGGCTAGATTTTTTTGCTTTAATCTCTTTCTAATACCTGCACTTGTATATCAATATATTTTATTTACGGTGATCTAATTTGTTTTGCAATTAAATAGGGATATTCATTTTAAGATGTATGCTATCTTGATTGTTCCTTTAGAATATTTCCCCAAGTAAAATGACTTGCCAAACAAACATGCCTATGTTTCCCTTACACAATCTAGCAGGTTCTTAACAGCAGTGATCCATGACTAAGAGATCATAAATTGATTGATGGCTGCCCACAGGTCTGATAATGACATTGTCTGCAATGAAAATACAATTCATTTGGTGTGAAAAATACTCAGATCCCCGGAGTCACTAGTATGTCAGGTGGCTACTACATCTAGGGAAAAAAATAATGCTTTGTTGAAACCTTAATGCCTGCTACAGTTAAATTTAATCTGTGACAACTTATTTATTATAGTGTTCAGGATTTTACATTAGAGTAGCCATAAGCAGAATTTATAGCCCAAAAGAAGGAGAGAACAAACTTTTAACTTAATTTAGCAAGTTTTAAAAATTAATGAGTAGTCTAGGGGATTATGATTTACTATCAGTCTACTCAGAAATGTCAGCATCCAAGAACGGCTTCTAACAAATAACACATAGCTAGATTTTGTTATGTTACAATACTGTCTGAGATAGAAAAAAGCATTAAAAAATCTGAGAATCGTGAGTGTGTGTCACTGGTTTCAAAACTTATAATTAAACCTCTGCAAAACCAAGTCTGTGAGGCTGATTTCCTAAGCAAATTAAATATATTTTATTTTCAATAAAGTTTTTGAAAAGTAACATTCAAATGAAAAAAAAATGTAGTTTGGTGTTTGATACCACAGTCCTCATGATGTTATCTATTCAAGGGAAAATTACTACATTCATTTTATGTGCCTATTTATTAGACATGAAAATGTCTTGTAGGTGTCCAGCAATTAATAATCCCTTACCTGAAGTGTGATTTGGGTGGTTGAGTGATCATTTAAAATAGTTTTCCACTTTAAATAACATTGTACCAATTTCCTCCATTTGTAATAGTATTTTAGTGGATTTCCACTCATGACTCTCACATATAAACACAGTGGGGCTGAATCATCAAGGGACGTATACTGAGCGCAATATGTGTTTATTTTAAAATACGTGTAAATTGGCTATAGAGGTTCAACAAGGTACAGATCTGAAGATACGTGCGCCGATGAACTCGGGTGTTGGTCTGTTCTGCTGTGCTACACAAGACACTGAAGTATGCACCCAATTCCTAAGTGTAATATAAATTTGCAAAAAAAAACTCACAGAAAAAAAAAAAAATGAATGACATCTGTTAGTAATATAGGGCCTGATTCATTAAGGAACTTAGGCAAGAAATTTGTTACTTAAGTCTCCTGGACAAAACCATGTTAAAATGAGATGGGTGAAATTAGTGATAGCTTATTTGTACACTGAAATGTAAAGTTGATATTTGTGTGCTACATGAAAAAAGACAGTATTTAACTTATGTACAAAATAGAAAACTAGTTTTCACCACTTTCATTTTAACATGGTTTTGTCCAGGAGACTTAAGTAACACATTTCTTTCCTAAGTTCCTTAATGAATCAGGCCCATAGACATTAGTGATAAAAAAGTAAAAAAATGTTTTTTTTACATTATTTTCCATGAAATACATTTATTAGGATGATCCTAATGTCTACTGAACATAAAATACATTTTTACAGTTGTTCTTGTTTGAAAACACATGTTATAGCATGTATACGAGACTGTCATCAATAGTAATCAGGACTTAGACTAGCTCTGAATCTGGAGCAAAAGATACAGTAGGACAACAAGTACCTTAGAGATTTCCAAAGTTTGAATCGGATGTGGCATCTACGTTCCTTGATGAATCAGACTCATCAACTCTAGTTGATGCCTCAGAGCTGTTATATTGGATCACTTCTGCCAAGATCCTGGCTATATGTAAGTTCTGGCACCCTGCTAAATAGATCAAATGGTGAAGGCCCAAAGGAAAGACTTAGTACAGGACTTAAAGTTGTAATTAGTAGTACAGGAAGCAATTCTTATATGTATCTGTGAACCACTATTGTATGCTCCAGTCAGGCTATATTATGTAACAGCATTATTTTAAATCCACCATGTAAAAGGAGTCAGAGAGACATTTTCAGAGTATACTACATGCAAAATGAGATATTTTCTCTATCTCTCATTTATTTCAAATCTAATGTAGACCAGTGTTAGAAGAAACTGTCACATGGAATCATGGAACCCACATTAAACCCAGATTGTCTTTAATGCTTTAGATGCTTTTCATACACATTATGTGCAGATATGCTTTCAGCAAAAAGGGGCTAAATATTCTCTCATATCTCATGGCCCCAATCACGAGCTGTATATGCTCTTCTATAGCATGGCCCAGCTGTATATGCTCTCTTATTTCATGGCCCCAGCTGTATATGCTCACTGTAATGAATCACTCCATATCATTAACCATTTTATTGATTCTTTCGCACATAATGCCACCACATTGATCATCATATTATATGTGTAGGCATGCCCCCTTCCACATTAATTCTCCCTTTTACCTCTGCTTGCTGTGAGACATACCACCAGAGTCCTACAGTTATGATCTCACTGTTGCTTTTGAAAGATCTCTGTGTACTACGCTATGATATGTTCATGTGGCATGCTATGATTAGTTTGGATGGCCTGTGCTATGATGTTCAGGCTGCCAGTAACAACCCCCATGCGTGTTTCAGTTAAGAAACTGAATGCACAATTCAGAAAATAAAAGAGAATAATAATGTATAAAATGCCTCAGCCCAGGCAATATTAATGCAGCCACCAGGCAGCCCCATGACGTCTGGGGAGTCCTGATAAGGTATATTGCCAATCTGCCCCTGTCTGTGGATAAAGTAAATGTCCTGCATGTAAACTTTCGGAATGTAAATATTGTTTAAGTTGGTAGGCAGCAAATAGACATCCTTCACTTTGGTATTATTCCTTCCTGTAGAACAAATATGTATTTCCTTCAGAACTTTTCTTGGTTGTAGATATTTTTTTCCCTAGGAAGAAGACTCAAACAACACTCCTCTATGCAGGATAGCCTCCAATTTTATTCTTCAAGGAACATTGCAAAATTTAAACAAATTAATTACTACATGCACAATGTGGGATATAAAAGATCTGAAGTAGATATCCAACAATATCCAGTCAAGGCACAGGCCATTCTTTTAAGACAAGATTCACCTTGCCTTAAGGGCATACTAGTAGGTTAATTGGCTGCTATCAAAAAATTTACCCTAGTCTCTCTCTCTCTATGTCTGTCTGTGTGTGTGTGTATATGTTAGGGAATTTAGACTGTAAGCTCCAATGGGGCAGGGACTGATGTGAATGAGTTCTCTGTACAGCGCTACGGAATCAGTGGCGCTATATAAATAAATGGTGATGATGATGATGATGATGAGGTATCATCTTAGAAGGTTCATGCTTAAAAGGGAGAGACAAATATTTCAAATTGTAGACTACTTGAAATGAGCCAGACAACATTTGAAACAATTTTGGAATTGCAGCCTTGCTCTTTCAAAATATAAAATAGTTTAGCATTCTGTAAATGTTTATTGCGTTGAGCACCTTAGAGGCTTCCTTTCTAAATGATGTCGAAACAAGCTTTAGAATAATTCTCTGATTATTTTTCCATCTCAGTTTACATGAAAGTTTCTATATTTTTTCTATAGATTGTACAGCATTTATCTACCAAGTTCAATGTGTAGGACTCATGCCTGGAGAAACTCAGGTATTCTAAGACTCATCACTGTGTTTCACTTGTCATATCAGCAGGGTCTTCAACTAGAAAATCATTTGAGTCAATAAGCCTAAGGATGATGATGCTTAATTTTCCTTTGCAAACTGTTGTACACTTGAGAAATATGTTGCTGGCGGCACTAGTTATGTCATTTTAAACTAACATGATGCTTACATTAATAGTAATACTCAGTTTTCCCCTTTCCCTGCAGTTATCCTCGGTGAATATGTAATTATGACAGCCATTTACTGTATTTCCAAGATGCAATTACTTAGTGCATTATTTTTTTCTAATAATCTGCAAGTACCATATATGCCTTATTTAAATAATTCTGTACCTAAAAATAAAATGATGTATTGGTAAATATGGAAAACATAGTCCAGTATACAAAGTCGATATGATAGACCTTAAGGACACTATCCAAATATCAACACACAGAATACTATAAAATTATAAAATGTATTAATACATTATAAATGCTTACAATAGGATGCGAGGCTTGGACGCATTAAAGGTGGACATGCTTCTTCACAGCTCTGTGTCTGACTATCCTGTACCCTTTTAATAACAAGATCATATGTGTGGTGCCCCAAAATCTGAGTACCCTGGGGTGTATCTATATGTTTTTAATTTGTTAATTTAATTTGTTAATTGTTAAAAGTGTTTATAAAGATTTTTTTAAAAAAATGTTTCTTGAGGGAGAAGTGACAGTTGGGAGTGGTTGGTGGTTGCCGGGAGTGACAGGAAGGAGGAGTGTGTGGCATAGCAACAAGTCCACTAACTTTGGTAATAACTGTGAACTCCCAGAAGGCAGTGGGAAGAGGAAAGTTCTAGACTTCTGAGGGAGAGAGATCCTTGTGTCTGCATAGACTGAGAGAGAAAAATAGGGACAGAATGAAAATAGGACAAAGTGATATATAAGCAGATTAAAAGTGAAGTAAGTGTAAGAAAAGAAGATAAGAAGTGAGCCAAAGAGAGGTGTGAGTAAAAAGGAATGTACTGAAAACAAATAAGCAGTATAGAGATCTGTGACATCACACTAAACAGACTGAGCTATGTACTGAGAACAGTGTGAGAGGAGAGAAAATAGAGAGGTCTGTGAATACACACAAAAGAGACTGTGTAATACAAAAGATCATCAGTTTATTTGGCGTGAAAAAGTAATTTATGGGCCCCAACCACGTGCAGCACTTCTACTAAATTCCTGTGCACAGTTCAACCCAGGACTGAGTGTAAAATATAGTAACGTTACCAGGGATAATATTGGTGCACCAAATGTTTTAGATGATGTTAATGTTATGTGATTTACCTGAATATTGATTTATTGTTATTATATGTTAAATGCTATTGTGCTCTATGTTGATCAAATTAATATTTTGTCATTACCATTGAGTTGAAGGGGTCAGTGGCGCGGTTGCTTACCAAAATTATCTTTACCGCATTATTAATAAACCCAAGTTATTTACCCAATCCTTGTCCCTTTCATTGAGGTATTTATCTCCTGACCACCGGATGTCCGAATAAAAAAGAACCTGAATCGTGTCTGGAGGACAAGGTAAGGGAAGGGAATCCCATCAATACTCGACCACCACATAACTTTGGCGTCAAACCGAACAGGATCCGAGTGCATCAGGAGAGTAATACCCTCAGTGAAAAATGGATCAGCAACGGCAGGGCCCATAACCCTACCATACTATTTCGGGGCCCCATGGCTCCCGAAGTACAGCGGGGATGACGACAAGCTACAGAAGACTTCAATCACAGAATTCGAGAACAAACTGGAATCCATGTTCTGACTATACCCATTGAATGAACAGCAGAAAGTGGAGATCTTATTAGGGCAACTCACAGGGTCGGCGCTCAGAGAAGTAATCTCATGGCCGATGGATGACAAGAAAGAAGCGGCACAAGTTTTAAAAAAAATTTCCACAACGTTTGAGACAAAAACTCTTCCGGAGTTGAAGATGAAACTATATGCTCGCAAGCAACAACCGAACGAAACACTGTGAGACTATGCCCTGAGCCTACAAGAGATGTTAAGAGCCATTCAGGCAGTGGACAAAGAGGAAGTACGAAACGCGGACGAAACCCTAACCGTACAGTTCGTAGAAGGAGTCACCCAAGAAAGTGTTAAGATTCAGCTACGACTGATGAAAGCACAGATGCCAGGCAAAACCTTCTGAGAGTTTAAAGAGACCGCCATCGCCATTGTCGGTAACCAATGGGGAAGGGAGGAAGAATACCCAGAGTTGGTAGGCTTCAGAGAAAGCGCAAGCTCGATGAGAGCCATAGCAAGCAGCACAGAAAAGTCAACACGGGCTCAAGTATCGGTAATACAGAGCGGTCAGTATCCCACCGGAGACCCAATGCAAACGCTCAAAGAGCAAATGGAGGAGCTGGCCGTCGGAATGGCAGAAATCCAGCGAGAGATGCGCCAAATGGCGATGCCACCGGCCCCCACCTACGGGAAACCAGAGTGGAGGCCCGAAAGACAAAGACCAGTCCGAGGCAGGTGGGAACCACCTCGGGAGTATGTACGGCGATCGCCCAACCAATTCGATAGTCAAGGGCGCCCGATATGCCGCCGGTGCCATGGGATAGGACACATAGAAAGAAACTGCGACCAAAATGAACATTTAAACTCCGACACCCCGAGATTGAGGGCCGAATCTCAGGGCGAGCCCCGGGAATAGATCCGGATCCAGAAAACTGGAGGCCCCAGTTCATCGGACAATGTCCCACGTTACCCGTTTCAATTAATGGAGTGGAGACCCTGGCTATGCTTGACACGGGGTCGCAGATTACGACCATCCGGCTCCCTACATTCCACAAGTATTGGGGCAAAGAGCAGCTGTTATCACCACTCCCAACCTGGCTGCAGCTGACCGCCAGTAACGGCCTCGAGATTGCGTGTGAAGGGTATTGGGAAGCGGACATCCAGATCAGAGCGACCTTGTTGCCAAGATAAGGCTGTCTTGTCACCGCCCCCTGTAAAGGGAACATAGCCCCCATCATCCTGGGGATGAATGTGCTGCGAAGATGCCCGGATGAGCTAGTGGCGACTTTGAAGGGTAAATTAACCCAAGCAGCTTCCCCCGGTCATCAGGCCTTTCAACATACTGTTCAGCTCCTACAAGGTTACCAAAAGTCCGCTGATTCCCATGTAAAGGTTTCGGGCACTGTCAAGTGGTTTAATGTGCGGAATGGATTTGGCTTCATCAACAGAAATGACACCAAAGAAGATGTCTTTGTCCACCAGACAGCAATAAAGCGAAATAACCCACGGAAGTTTCTGCGCAGTGTTGGAGACGGGGAGACTGTGGAATTTGATGTTGTGGACGGAGAGAAGGGTGCCGAGGCAGCAAACGTGACTGGCCCTGGTGGTGTACCAGTAAAAGGAAGCAGATTTGCACCCTACCGACGAAGGTTCCGCAGACGTTTCTACCGGCCAAGAGGAGAGAATGCTGCAGAATCTGGTGGGGAAGTAAGTACAGAGCAAGTGAGTGAGGGAGAGAGAGCAGAAGAAGTGTCCTCTCAGCAGAGACCTGTCCAGTGCAGACGCCCTCCTCCATTCTTCTACAAACGGCAGCAGAAAGACTACGACTTGGATGCGCAGGCCTATCGGCTGTCAGAAGGAAGCATCGTCCTCAAGAAGAAACATCAAGGGATGACTGGGACGAAGAACCAGATGATAGAAAAGGGACTTTGCCTCAGCTGCCCACCGACCCTTTCGAGCTACTATTGGCAGTATCAGGATTAGAGATCTTTCTCACTGAAACTGTTGTATATAATGTATATTAAAACTGTTGTCATTGAAAATGTTTGCTATTATAAATGTTGTAGATGTGTGATTTGAATTGATATAGAACAACTACCTTTATGTCTTAATGCGTGAGGACACGCACCTGAAAAAGCGGGGGTGAATGTGGTGCCCCAATATCTGAGTACCCTGGGGTGTATCTATATGTTTTTAATTTGTTAATTTAATTTGTTAATTGTTAAAAGTGTTTATAAAGATTTAAAAAAAAAAAAGTTTCTTGAGGGAAAAGTGACAGTTGGGAGTGGTTGGTGGTTGCCGGAAGTGACAGGAAGGAGGAGTGTGTGGCATAGCAACAAGTCCACTAACTTTGGTAATAACTGTGAACTCCCAGAAGGCAGTGGGAAGAGGAAAGTTCTAGACTTCTGAGGGAGAGAGATCCCTGTGTCTGGGAGAGAAAAATAGGGACAGAATGAAAATCGGACAAAGTGATATATAAGCAGATTAAAAGTGAAGTAAGTGGAAGAAAAGAAGATAAGAAGTGAGCCAAAGAGAGGTGTCAGTAAAAAGGAATGTACTGAAAACAAATAAGCAGTATAGAGATCTGTGACATCACACTAAACAGACTGAGCTATGTACTGAGAACAGTGTGAGAGGAGAGAAAATAGAGAGGTCTGTGAATACACACAAAAGAGACTGTGTAATACAAAAGATCATCAGTTTATTTGGCGTGAAAAAGTAATTTATGGGCCCCAACCACGTGCAGCACTTCTACTAAATTCCTGTGCACAGTTCAACCCAGGACTGAGTGTAAAATATAGTAACGTTACCAGGGATAATATTGGTGCACCAAATGTTTTAGATGATGTTAATGTTATGTGATTTACCTGAATATTGATTTATTGTTATTATATGTTAAATGCTATTGTGCTCTATGTTGATCAAATTAATATTTTGTCATTACCATTGAGTTGAAGGGGTCAGTGGCGCGGTTGCTTACCAAAATTATCTTTACCGCATTATTAATAAACCCAAGTTATTTGACCAATCCTTGTCCCTTTCATTGAGGTATTTATCTCCTGACCACCGGATGTCCGAATAAAAAAGAACCTGAATCGTGTCTGGAGGACAAGGGAAGGGAAGGGAATCCCATCAATACTCGACCACCACAATATGCACTATAAAAGGCACCCCTCACGCTGGCACGTCACCTGTTCGTCATTGAGGGCTAGCCGGTGGAATTTAAAAGCACATGACAGCGGGTACTATATATATCGCTCCATCTCAGGCTTACCACATGCCTTGGATAGGGCCGACCACGGCTTCTATTGGACAGTAAAGTGACCCCCCTTTTCATAATCTGACAACCACCAACCTGGTTTCCTCAACAGGGGGATTGCCACAGAGATGCCGAGCCTGCCTGGTTGCGGCTTGAAGACTCTCCACACCCAGCGGTGTCACATGGTCCCGCTGCCGGGGTTGTTTTGGTGCACAGACAGTTACTGTGCACCGTCTTCACTTGTCTCTTCCCTGTGTGAACTCTGGAGCTTGGCATCCAGGACTGTGTTCTGCGAGGACTGTTCCCAGGCAATGTCTGTGCCTCCATCGCAATCAATTGGACAGGTCCCTTCACTACTAAGATGAGTTCATCCACTCCTGCTGCCGCCTATTTCGTGCCTGGCTGACACACATATTGTTCCCTGTTATTAATCAGACTGTGGATCCAACCACCTTGAGCCATTTTGTTGAGCCTGGGAGACAGCAGTAACTGTAACTGAAGACATATAGGGCCATTGGACGGCTGCTCTCCACTACTGTGAAGTGTGTCCCCCCAACCTGAGTAAATGCATTGCTGTTTAACTGCCCTATGCTACTTCTCAAGTGGGGGACAACATTTGTGTCACCTAATGCTGTTAACATCTTAGCCCCCTTCTGACTGCACAGTGTCTCCCAATATTCATTGTGCTACATGTGTCCGGTCTTCTGGCATTGTTCAAAGTCTTACAACTCAGAGGGACCTCTATGTGTCACCCAGTGGTCATCCCTGTTGCTTCCATCCACCGAGTACAGCAGTTGCTGGGAGCGCCTGCTGGGATGCTACAGGATACAACACTTCGCACCACCACCCATGACCTGCACTCCTATGGAAGCCTTCTGAGTCAACACATAATGTACCCCACTCACACTGCCCCCTAAATAACCTTCCACTAGTCAGACTGTATCTAGAGAGCCTGCCCGTCCAGCCCATCTGCCTAGGCTGCCATGCCTCCTAAAAAACAAAAGCCTTCTTTCCTGGCTCCCCCATTTGATTCCAGCCACGAACTAAGTCTATGACTACCTTGAAAGACTGCACCCCGCTAGCCTGGACAAAAGAGTCAGCTGCTCCTTCCATGAGCATCCCTTTTCCTGATCTTGGGTCTGACATGGAATTGGATGTTCCATTAACAGCACGCACTTTGCATCAGATGTTAACTGCCCTGATTTCTGACCTGATCTCAGAACTAAGGGCAACACTTGTTGGTTTGAAAACTGACATGTCGACAGGGTCGGACTGGCCCAGCGGGTTACCGGTAAAATCACCGATAGGCCCGGATACCTTACGGCCACAGCCCCTTTTCAAAGTGGGCGGAGCTGCCCCTGGGGACCCGCTGTCCTCCCCGGCGTCACTGCTACTTCAAATGCGATCCCAGCTGCGATCGCATTTGAAAGATGACTGGCTGTCACTGACAGACAGTCATCTTTCATATGCGATCGCAGCTGCGATCATGTGACCCGCCCCTTCCCCCTGTCAGCTGATTGCCTGGAGCATCAGAAGGAGAGAGGCTGCTGGGAGCATTGAGGAGCAAAGAGGCTGCTAAAATCAACTTATGGTAAGTAGCTTCCAGCCACTTGTATGTATGTATGTATGTATGTATGTATATATATGTGTGTGTATATATATATATATATATATATATATGTATGTATACAAAATGTAAACACTGGCGCTCAAAACAGTATTGTATAGATTGATAGGTTTATACCCACATAACCACCTCTTCCACGTATGGAGGCTGCCTTCCTACAAAACTCTGGCTGGTAGGGCCGGGAATAAAATAGATAGGTACAACTGAAGGATGGCGCACTGGTGAGGTTTAGCAGAATAAGGCTAAACAAGTGGGAACAATTGAAATGAGCATAAGGATCAAATCTAGGTCTCTGGGTTGGTGTCCAACACTCTATAAAATGAATCCAGTTCTTAAATCCAAATGCTAGACAGGATGGATAACCATAACAGACTCTGGTATATAGAGAATTAACTCTAATGTCACAATATGCATATGCAATAAATGTTCAAACAGAGCTGGCTGAACCAGTACAACACAGCCCACAACGTTTTCCAATAATATGGCAGCTGAGGGAAGGAGATAGGTGTGCAGAATAATACAGTTCACCAAATAACAGTGTAATAGGTGGAAGCGTACCAAAAGGTAATGCAAAATCAGCTTATCTGTATTAGGGTCTCCAAGAGGGAATCTCAGCTTCGTCTCGTGTGTCAGGAACCGGTAAACCAGCGAGTGCAGTACGCAGTACTTCTTAGTCTCAGGCAGCCGTCCCCATACAAACACCGCAATCAAACTCCAATCAACCGAAATAGTGAGGATAAAGGAGCCATATAGTGTAGTAATTTATGTACAAAGGATTTATTAACAATAGTTACAAATGCTAACTCACATTGTGCAAAAACATAATAAGCTTATCTGTATAGAGCAGTAGGTCAACTTGTACCGGTGTGGATCCCTGGAGGGTTCTGTAGGTATTGCCGGTGATCTCCGCACAGAAGTATCAAGGTATATACACTAAGTGTCCAGGATGGTAGAGTGGCCTATGTCAATGTATACAGAAGATTATTGGGCCTCAACGCGTTTCGTCTCAAATGGACTTCTTTAGGAGGATATATGAAGTGCCCATGTACAGGGCTTGTTTTTATACTGTATGTGGTTGCCATTTTGCGCATGCGCAGTGCGCAGAGGTTCTCGCGCATGCGCAGTGCACAGCCGCTACCGCGCATGCGCGGAACACCCGCGATCTCGCGGGTGTAATAAACTAAGGGCTAAGGTGATATTCACTCTATATAAGTAGAGCAAGAACCCAGGGCGCTAGTGGGACATGTCAGATACCATATCTGAAGTTCAGAGAGACTCCTATAAATAACATTAAAACGAGTGTAGCACCCATCTTAGATCAGGGCACTCAATATAGATCACTGGTGGATGGAGTCTGTGGTGGCCATTTTTGACAAGGGAATATGGATGGATAGTACATAATAATAGAAAATTACATAGTGATATACAATAAATGCATAATAAAAACATAAATAAAAGGCTATGACAACAGTGAATTATAAAAGTATATAAAAAAATGTATACAGAGCAAATAAAACACACACTACCTTAAGTAGATGGTGTTAATTAAAACAGACATATGAAACTAAGCAGTAAAATAGACATATGCTAAAAAGTAAATAAAAGAGGCATACAGAATAGTGTGATGTCATCTTATGCAACCTGGGATAACAACTTATGTGGTCATTATCACCAGGTAAAACAATATCTAGAATCCACAAGATAAAACCAGTAAAACATAATACTATAAAAAAGGAGCAATTTCATATCCTTCATTAAGACCAGAGGGGGTAAGGGTATTCAACTGGAAGATCCAAAACATCTCCCTTTTTGAGAGCTTAGGCTGGATATCACCTCCTCGGCATCCTAAGCGTACATTCTCTATCCCCTTGAAGGTGAGATGACTTGGATCTGAGTTGTGTTTTTTATTAAAATGTCTAGAAACAGAATGCGATTCAATTTTATTTTTAATGTTTCTGACATGTTCTTGAATTCTTAGTTTCAATGGTCTTTTCGTTTTACCTATGTATTTAAGACCAC
Organism: Mixophyes fleayi; assembly: GCF_038048845.1. Lineage (NCBI taxonomy): Eukaryota > Metazoa > Chordata > Amphibia > Anura > Limnodynastidae > Mixophyes > Mixophyes fleayi. Next base: position 107,701,303 of record NC_134403.1, read on the forward strand.
AGGAGCATTCTAATAGGTATATGACAGAGGATGTTTGGCAGTTCATGAATTCATTTATGTTGAACTTTAAGCTGTTATCATGATTGTAAAAAACCTACTGCTCTATACAGATAAGCTTATTATGTTTTTGCACAATGTGAGTTAGCATTTGTAACTATTGTTAATAAATCCTTTGTACATAAATTACTACACTATATGGCTCCTTTATCCTCACTATTTTGGTTGATTGGAGTTTGATTGCGGTGTTTGTATGGGGACGGCTGCCCGAGACTAAGAAGTACTGCGTACTGCACTCACTGGTTTACCGGTTCCTGACACACGAGACGAAGCTGAGATTCCCTCTTGGAGACCCTAATACAGATAAGCTGATTTTGCATTACCTTTTGGTATGCTTCCACCTATTACACTGTTATTTGGTGAACTGTATTATTCTGCACACCTATCTCCTTCCCTCAGCTGCCATATTATTGGAAAACGTTGTGGGCTGTGTTGTACTGGTTCAGCCAGCTCTGTTTGAACATTTATTGCATATGCATATTGTGACATAAGAGTTAATTCTCTATATACCAGAGTCTGTTATGGTTATCCATCCTGTCTAGCATTTGGATTTAAGAACTGGATTCATTTTATAGAGTGTTGGACACCAACCCAGAGACCTAGATTTGATCCTTATGCTCATTTCAATTGTTCCCACTTGTTTAGCCTTATTCTGCTAAACCTCACCAGTGCGCCATCCTTCAGTTGTACCTATATATATATATATATATATATATATATATATATATACATACATTATTAACGTTTTTACACAGTAATTTTGTATTGCTATTAGAAATCGGAACGGTAGGTCCAAGTTTTTTCTATATTCTATTTTAATATATATATTCACCTAAGTGACTTTAAATACTGTGCACTGTAATAAAATGTGAAGAAGTTGTGTAAAATCATTTAATCCCAGAATGACTGTCCTCTTCACTGTCCGATTCTGAGATATGGCATATTCAGAATATTTCTCTGCAGGTCAAGTAATGGAACATTTTGCAGCCTGACTTCTAACCAGTAGGTACATTTTTTTTATTTTTTTTTAACAATGTTTATTGGATGTCCTTTTTGTGCTTTCAAGTATATTTGGGCTCATTTAGAGTTGGCCAGATTTGTTTCACTTGTAAATTTACAAGTACCTTACACGAATCTGCACATTGAGATTTTTTATAGTAAATAATATATATATATATATATATGAATTGGGCGGCACTATTGGAGGCATAATTTGAATTGGGGACACTATAGCATGGCATTTGTGAATTTTTGGTACTACTGTGTGGCATAACATGGCACTCCTGTGTGGCATAATATTGTTTGGGGGCACTCCTGTGTGGCATAGGGGGGCTAACTATACTAAACTATAGGGAGGAGGGCTGCACAGAAAACACTATAGGGAGGGGATGATGGGACCTTTAATTTAATGCTGCGGTGTTTTGGGTCTATAATTGAATGTGGGGCTGAGTGTGTAGAGGAGTGCTATCTATTAAATGTGAATATTATTTATTGCTGGGAATGGTTTTGGGAAATGGATGTATTAAATGTAAATGCTATTAATTTATTGCAGGCGCTGTTTGGAGGGAGGGTATCAGGGTTATTTATTAAATGGGAATACTATTTTATGTTGGAGCTGGAGGAAGGCCTATGTATTAATTGTGGGTCCTATTTATTTAATGCCGGGGCTGGTTGGAATTTTCTAAATGTACCCCTTATTTTTTCCTAATAGGGCTCTCAACATTCCAGGATCCAGACAAGCCGCAACTAAAGAAACCAGCAGCCACAGGTGGTAAAAGTCATAAGAACAGGTAGGACAGTCTGTCAAATGATCTGAGTCTAGTGCAGGCTTGGCTAACCTGTGGTACTCCAGGTGTTGTGAAACCCAGCATACCCTTCCAGCAATAAGCTGTTATATATTGGCAAAGCTTGTAGTTTCACAACACCTGGAGTGCCACAGGTAAGCCAATCCTGGTCTAGTGGGAAAATCCTGATTTTTGGTGACTGTTCTACCCAATCTAAGTGGCAGGTCAAGACTGTGTATTCTTTATACACACACTGCATTCTTTATATACTGCACTAAGGTGCTAGCTGTCCTTCGTGGACTGACCACTCCCCCTCTAGTGTCTGGTCCCGCCTCTATGATCGCTGACCACACCCCCTTTGGTGAGCCCCTACCGTTGCATTCCCCGGTGGGCCCTTCATGCCCCAGTCCCTGCATGTCGAGGTCGGGTACTGTACAAATCACCTGAAGACTTAAATGGAGTAATTGGTTACCTCTCATAACAACCTCATTTCCTTTCATGACTCTCTCCAGAGTGAAGTTACCTTTTTGTAAGATAAAGTGGCAGACCTAGAAATTTATTCCCTTTGAAACAATGTCAAAATTAGAGGCATCCAGGAATTGATCTAGAATACCGCCATGCAAGACTATACTGTGTCCTTGTTCTGGGAATTGTTACCGTCCATGGATGTTAAGGACCTCCTCATACACCGTATTCACTGTCTACCATGTCCACGCTCTTCAGGTTCATTTTTTTTAATGTTAAGGAGGCAGTCCTTCCAGCAGTACGGGACGTACTTGTCTCTGTCTTCTGCCCCAGCTGTATGCAAGTCTCTGCTTCACACAGAATGGACTTTTTTGTTTCCAAAAGACTGAGCCTTACTGATCCTTTTTGGAGCCCTTATTAGCTTCAGTTTCTGAGTAGATAAGTATAGCCTATATCAGTATCAATGATTTGATGCACCATGTTGTACGCTTTTGTTATCCATGTTGTGATCCATCCCTGGCAAATAAGCTCCACTGGGCCTATTTGCAGGGGATGCTGAGCCTGTGACTATTCATTATTGGTTTCACTTAGAGGTGCCTCGCTCATCCCCAAGGGGTTGACTCCTCCCACAGGCTGACAGGCTATTGATACCCTATTCCCCCAGACATCTGGGGTACCACTGTAGTCTGGTGTATGGTGTGCCACAGCGGGAGTCCTTTGAGCCCCCATTCGCTGCGTGCCTGTCCCCATGCTGTTTATGTTTCACTGTTATGCTAATGTCACAATTCTTATACGGGTTGTACCTCTTATTAAATTTTACATTCTCCTCTTGAATGGGTGCTAAGTGAGTTGGCCCCTGTTCCTCCTCCTCCACCCCTCCACACGTTATCTAGTTTGCCACACGCTTTCCTCTGTGGCAAATACTCTGACTTCCTAGGCTCAGTTCAGATATTTTCCCCTGGATCCTATCATTCTTGCCCATTTCCACTACCTTTCCCCTTGGTTACTCGTGTACCACATCTCAGGAACAAGATACCTATGCTGCCAACCTTCCTCTTCCAGTTCCTTAGGTTATGGTTCGGTTCTATTCTTTGAATGTTAAGGGACTTAACTCCAGCAACAAACACCGACTGGAACTCACCACCTTCTATAATTGTAAGGCAGACGTTGTAGCCCTCCAGGAAACACGTTTATCTCCCTGAGCTCCCCCTATGTTAAGAGATTCAAGGCTCCCGGTGGGGTATTTCTACTAATAGACTGTTTACAAGGAATGGAGTTGCTATTTTGTTTAGTGTCCATGTCTGCTTTCACCTTTGAGGATAAATCCAATCAATTTTTGATCCATGGACTCTCTGTATGCTCCTAATTCCCGTCAAGTCCCCTTCCTTAAATTAATATGTGACGAGCTGCATAAAGTACGTGAGGGCAATTTAGTTATGATGGGTGAATTGAATCTGACCTCAGATTCCAAAATAGACAAGTCCTGACCCCTTAGGCCCATGGGCTCTGACCCCACCCTTGGCCCCTCTATTGCTTTCCGCAAGTTACTAGCAGAACATGATTTATATGACATTTGGCATGTTTAGTCTTTGGGCGCACAGGAATATACATATCATTCTATGGTTCAAACACATCCATGATCGATATGGTCCTGGCAGACAACATACTAGCTCTATTAAACTACTTCCTATTACATGGTCCAACCACACTCCAATAATTTGAAATCTCCAGTGATTTTGAAATTTGCACTTTGATAAAATCCCCCCGTGACCTTGATGTATGTCGACATACCGCCTTACCTCTTTAGAACCTAAGATCGCTCTCTCGGATGCCTTGTTGCAGTATACCCAATTAACCCAGGAAATACATTTCTTTCCACTAATTGGTGCATCTTGAAAGCAGTTCAAATTGGCTCTCGCTTGAAAAAAATAATACCTCTCCTACCAGCAGGCTCTCAAGTCCCGTTTAGCTTACAAAATCATACTCGCCACTCTATGTCCCTCCAAAGACAGCTAAATGAGGTTAGATAACAACCTAATGCCCTTTTAATATCTCGCATGAAATCGATCTCTACCAAACTGCTCCAAAAATTTGACTCCACAGGCATCAGAGCAGGCCGGCTTCTATCACATAAACGTAGAGGTAAACAAGCTATAAACAGGATAAAAGTTATTAACGTTTTTAGCGGTAACAAGATATACAACTCCACTGCTATAGCTAATCACTTTGCTAAATATTATGAAAATCTCTACAACCTACAGGACGACATGAACACTATAAATCCGACAGGAGCCTCCATATCTGCATTCCTTCAGCATTTCAATCTCCTCTCATTAGACAAAGCCAGTCTGGTCTCACTCAACCTTCTCTGGTCCAAGCGAGAGGTCAAGAACATTATAAAACACCTCCCAAAAGACAAAAGTCTCTGGTCTGATGGGTTTGTTAATGCCTTTTTCTACTACATTTCGGGTGGAATTGGCTACACTCCTCACCAACATGTATAACAATGTTGTGATGGGCGGCAGACTTCCCACCAAGATGAAGGAGGGTCAAATCATTACAATACTGAAGCCTGGAAAGGACAACTCAGATTGTAAGCACTTTAGGAATATAGCGCTACTTAATACCGATTTTAAAATCTTTGCTAGGTTGTTTGCTGACTGCCTGAACTCTTTTCTACCACACTTGAACCATTTGGACCAGGTAGGCTTCATATTAGGCCACCAGGCATTGGATAATACCTGCCGCACCATTGAGTTTGTGAATCTTCTGCCTGGGATCCAGGAGGAGCTTGTTTTGCTTTCTCTAGATGAAGCCTTTGACAGGATTTATTGGCTTCATATGAGAGAGATTTTCCTTAAATTTTGCATTCAGGGTAACATCTTGCACTCCATACTGGCCCTATACTAGGGTCCATCCGATAGGGTTTTCAGCAATGACTTCCTATCTTCCCCTTTCCCTATTACTAATGGAACTAGACAGGGGTGTCCCCTTTCCCCAATGATGTTTGTTCTAGCCATAGAACCTCTGGCCCATATAAATCAAAGGACTCCCAATTTCCTTGGAATTACTTTTCACTCATACCCACACAAATTTTGTCTGTTCACAGATGATGTCTCTTTGTTTGTCACCAGCCCAGAGACCTCGTTGTCAGCCTTGAAATAAATCTTGGACTGAATCAGTGCAGCTTCTCTTTACAAATTAAACATCACTAAATCTGAGGTCCTCCCCATAAATATCCTCCTGCTCTCACTAAGGAATCAACAGAAGCAATTCCCCTTTGTATGGGTGAAAAATTCTTGCCATATTTAGGTATCCACATACCCCCTTCCCTCTTCACAATATTTGAAACTAACTTTTCCCGATCTCTTCAATTTCTCTATCTCTCCACTCTGGCCAAGAACTGGATTAACTACAGGTCTCCTGACTGGGTCGTATTGCTGCCTTTAATATGATGCTGTTGCCAAAACTTATGTACATTTTCCGTACCATTCATTATATTGTACACAAGCGACTTATGGCCTGCTTCCGTATGCTAATAATATCTTTTGTTTGGAAACAGAGATGCCCCCTTCTTACTCATAAATACAAGGTTTTACCCAACATGCGGGGTGGCCTCATGCTCCCTATCTTTATACAATTTTAAGAAGCCTGCATATTGACACACTTGTGAGACCAGGCACTCCCCCCTGCATTCAAGCCATGGACGGACCTTGAAAGGGTCTTGTGCCCTAGTTACCCCTTGACCGACCTTCTCTGGACCCCTAAGACTGCCTGGCCCTCAGCTGCCTGTAAAATATGTCCATCTCAGATGCCGTGCAGGTGTGTTATAGGATGATTATGCAACACACAGAACTTGCACTCCTAACCTAAAATCTCTTACTCCAAGCCTTATATAGACTTTTATCGGGCCTGAACCTCTCCTCCTGGCAGGATAAAGGGCTAAGCTCCCTTTCAGACCTGTTTGCCCAAAGTCTTCCACTTACCTTGCTCCAAGACTGCTACCATTTTCCCTCCTCTGAGGCATATAAATACCCACAAATTCGGTCCTGGTTTGTCCTCCAAGACCTCTTACTCCCTCTCCTCTCCGCCAGCCGCTGTGTTAGACAGACTGACAAAGGGTTTCAATAGAGGTTGGATAACATTTTGCTATCAATACCTTCACTATCTGAATCCCTTCCAAAAAGCCACTGCTCAACTAGATTGGGAATCAGACTATGGCCTCTCCATTACCCCACAGCAATGGGAAACTATTTATTCAACCGCCTACCATATGTCTAAATGCATCAACCACACAGAAAAGCAGTTCAAACTTCTTTATCGATTATACCTCACCCTGGCTCGGCTCCACACTATCTGGTCAATTCAATCGAAATTTTGCTGGCGTCAGTGTTCCTAGGCGGTCGACATTTTCCATGTTTTCTGGACATGTCCACTGATTAATCTCAACTGTGCTGAAAGCCACTATTGCTTCGGATCCTGCTTTAGCCCTTCTCCATATATATCTGAATTCCATCCCCAAACATGTTTAATATATTTTGGGACATATCCTGATTGCAGCTCGGGCTGCGATAGCCCAAAACTGGAAATCCTCTGCCCCCCCCCCCCACACACACACACACACTATAAGCAGAATTGTAACAAAGATTCAATATAGCTTTAATATGGAGACAATATATATGCCTCATTCCACTTCTGCATAGGCCCCTATTATGAGGTGACACAAATATATCACCTTGTCGAATCTCCCCAACCTGATTGATATACTAATCTCTATTGACCTCATTGTTATCCTATATTTACTCTCTAGGTTGCTTTTATCAAAGACAGGGTCTATTACTGTCTACCTGTTTTCCCATTTATATATACTGCTATGATTATGTTGTTCTACCTGAGTAACTATCCCCCCATCTTCTTTTGAAATTAATTATTCCATTGGAGACCGAGAAGTACCATTGACGTAAGTGATTCTCACGGAGCCCAAACCAACTGCGGCCCGGATTCCTTTAGGAAATCACACACACATTTCAAAGTTAAAACAATCAATAAACAGATTAAGAGAATCCCAGTGCTGTTAGTATCCCCAAAGTGTAAATAAAAGGAGAAAAAATATAATACTTACATTCACTGTCCTCCTTTGACTTTTTTCTTTTTTCCTTTGTCTCCTTATTTCCCAAATATTAATCAACATATCAATATGTGAAACAAAAAAATTCTAAAACATAATGTAATTCTATTATAAACATATCATTATTGTGATATAATTTAGGCTATACAGTGATGTAAAAAAAGGAGCAAAATAACTTCAGTATTTATGGTAAATGCTTTCTCTACACTTCCAATTTGTTCCAAGTGATGGTGCTGCCTCGAAATGATGATATACTTACTATCAATATTATTGTAATCAAGGTTCAATGCTTGCTTTTTTTCCTCACTCAGTAGAAAAGTGTATATGGAAACATAAATAAAGGCATATCTAGCGTATTATAGATGGTAAATTCCCCATAGTGTTGAGATCACTGGACATAAACTCCAGAAGATGTTCCATAAAATATCAAATCTAGCTATACAATAAAAAGACACATTCATTATTATTTACTTCTGGTCCACTGCTTTATCCAGAGGTTTTTAGCTCCAATTTCAGCAAGGAGTTGCCATAGCGACTCTAGCTCTACCCGCATGGCCACAGGAAAAGTCACTTCTGGTCGAGAAGTCCTTTGGAATACTGGAGACAGATTTTAGAAGTGCCACTTCATTGTATCACTTTCTATATAAGTTATAAAAGCATTATATCAGCTTACATACAAGAATAGCGACAAGAATATAAAATGTACAAATTGATGCTCTCTTGATCCTTAGATACATTTGACCAAGAGGACTCATTAAAACCTTTTACTTTTGCAGATCTTTCATGCTTTTTTTTTGCACTCTCAATCCAGACTTTTAACAATCATCTTGGAGCGCCCATAATAGATAAATTCAATTTACAGGACATCCTGGTATTTTGAAAGCCATGGAACTGAGCACCTGAATATGCAGGTGGTGGGTTTAGAGAAGGATGTGTAGGATTATGTCTCAGCTTCCCCAGTATATGCACAGAACAAGAATCCTCCACATGCTCCTGCTGGCTCTCATCTTCATTTCCCAGTTCACAATAAGCCCTGGACCATGAATTGTTTTATTGATATTCCTTCTTCTATTTAATTCATGTTTATTTAATTCCTCTCTTTGTAAAACTGTTCCTTAAAAAAATGTTTTAACTTGTCTCTGATTAAGGAATAAAGTTTATTTTAGGTGTTTGTTTGAAGAGTCTTCTGTAAAAATTCTTGATAGGAAATTGCTATTCACCACCCCTAATCATCATCATCATCATTTATTTATAAAGGAATAAAGTTTATTTTAGGTGTTTGTTTGAAGAGTCTTCTGTAAAAATTCTTGATAGGAAATTGCTATTCACCACCCCTAATCATCATCATCACCATTTATTTATATAGCGCTACTAATTCTAAAGTGCTGTACAGAGAACTCACTCACATCAGTCCCTGTCCCACTAGAGCTTACAGTCTAAATTCCCTAATACACACATACAGACAGACAGACTAGGGTCATTAGAAATTTTGGCATGAATATATGTGGGTACTTCTGTAGCCCCAAACATTGAGAGAGTAACATTTTGTGTAATTTTGTATATCACTATCTGTGAGACATGTATGGATTTAGTAGCTGATATGGAGTGTTGGGCATTGTAGTGCCTTTTTTGGAGGCTTTGGTATACTTCTTGATAAGTTAGGTCTCATACTAAAAACAAATGAATATGTGACCCAATATAGGGATAATCACTGTTTAGAGTTTACCATTTACCTAGCAAAATGAGGCCATTTTGCTTTACACCCAAAGTTATTCCTAATAATCTCACTGTAAAACAAAAATGTTCAAGTTGGCAGGTCAAGGTGCAATCTATCACACTATGTAAAATGACACCATACTCTTTAAGACAATAGATATCCTTGCAAAGGTACTAACTTTTAATTTTGCTATATTAAAAGGATTCAAGATGTTTTATTGTATTAGGCCTTGGTTGCTTTAGTTATTCCTTATAGACAATAGTGCATGTTTTTACAAGTTATTTTGAGTATGTCTAAAACACTCTTCTATATAAATAAATAATACATTATAATTATGGTCATTTTTTAAACAAGCACAATGCCAAAGAATAACACCTGGCACACAGCTACTCTGAGCTGTTGGCTAACCATAAAGGCGCCATGTAGCACAAACGATTTCTTTAGAACCAGAAGAAAGAGAAGGTTGTATTAAGATAAATGGTGAAAGACAATCATGACTGCCAGCAGCTGACTGTCCTCACATTTCAACATTGGATAGTTTCATCATTCTTGTCTCCATCTTCCACCTCATTCCAACCGTACCACACCACTGGTAGCTGGACAGAAATGCCAGTTTCTCACACCTTACAAATTATAAATTCATTTGTTTCATATCTTTGTATGCAAATGTATGTCATTTGCAATATCATGATCCCATCAAAGTACAGGACTACTTTATGTTGATTCTTTACAGAGGAAATTATAATAATAATATTATAAATGGAAAATGTCACAGCCCCTCAAATTGTGGAAGTGCTCCTATATATCTGCAAAAATACACACATGTGAGGGTTAAGAGCATTTGCACCACCCAATGGTGCACAAAGTAGGCACACTGGTGAGCCCAGTTTTGAAGAGCAATGCAAAAACAATATTTTATTTTGCCAGATGAGATGGAAATGAGGTGAAAAGTGGGAGATGCCATTTTTAAAGGACATTCCTTGGCCTACTTACTGGCATTTCTACTCAAAAAAATGACTTGATTTTTGCATATTCTCTTGTTGTCTGAAATCATGTACATCCTGAGGTGTCTTCCAAGACGGAACAGTAGACTTATAAATTGAAATGAGATAGGTGTACCAAGGTATTTAGTGGGGTATATAGGGTCCTACTGTATGTGTTTATCAGAAAAGTATAAACAGAGTTTGTGATATAGAGTATTATTCCTGGGTGCTTATGTAAGCTAATTTATGCATCTAGAATGGAAGATTTCTAGAATGTAAAATCTCACAACAGGGTCATCTCTACTATCTGTCTGGATGTTTTTGTGCTACCTATAATTGCTCAAGCATTACTCATATTTGGGTTTTGTACTACACATCTGCTATTATGCTTAATTATATTTGCTGTTATACTTATGTGTATTAACGTATTTGTTATGTTGTGTTCATGTATCTGTGTGCCGACTGTCCGCCATTGCGGAATCCATGGCAACTTATTAATAGACAATGATGATGATGATGATAATGATGATGCCTCTAAACAACAAGTCACCATCACAATTGGTCCATGCAGCTTTTCTGTGAGGTTGCAGACTATTTTCCATTTTTAATGATAATCCAGATTAAGAAGATTCATCTACTTTAAATCATGTGAATATATCGACTTTGCAGACTCCAAGGCAGAATAACTGCACATTAAATTTTGTATCATTGCATCCATATGTTGCACCATTATTAAGAATTTGCACATCTGTTTCCCATGTAGGAAGTACTCTTGTGCAAATGCTTAGCATGCCCATTAGCAGCATTGGCAAACATATGAGAAAGTGCATGACTGAAAAGTGAAAATGCCACTTCAAAGTCCTGTCTATTGGTACTTTAGTACTTTTCGTTTAATTCAAATAAAATACTGCTTGTTTGGGAAGCCTACATTTTATGTTTTCCATTTGTACATTTTAATGTTTTTATTATATTATGTTGTCTGCAAAAATGTAGCCAGAAGGTGAAAAATATATCCTGCTGAATGTGCAGATTAGTGCAGATTAATACCAATCTCTGCCACCTCTGAGGATTTGTAAATATGTAGTCTATTTACAGGGAAATATGAGGTTATGTGGCTACAAGCTAACTATAATATGACCACTTAAATATGCTTGCATTCAGCACATAACTCCCCAATCATCCAAGCTTCTTTGTTCCAAATGGGAAAAATTGGCACTCAGACCACCATTTTCAATCTTTAAGCCATGTGCAAACCTTTACAAACAGGCACATTCACACAAAAATGCACATACAGTATTTGTGGTGCAAGGTCACATTTTTCAGAGGAACCTTACTTTTTAATAGTTGTTACACAGTTTTATACTTTATGATATAAATTTCAGTTGATTCTTAATACTAAAGATTGTTACACTTTGTGCAATGTGCTTAAATCTATCCCTTTTGTATATATCTATCTATCTATATATATATATATATATATATATATATATATATATATACACAAGTTAACCCGTGCATGATACTCATGCATTCTAGTCAAATCAAGCTACTTAAGGTGTTAAAAAGGTTCTTGTCATGCATTTGGGCCTAGCCCAGGCCTCCTCAGGGGAAGAGCGTTACTTCCCGACGCAAGCGCCCTTTTTTAACGTGGTTTTGTCCACATGTCACCACCTCATCATTTTTCTCCATCACCTCATTCTTCATCTTCATCGCCACATCCTTTATCAAGCTACTTCAGGTGTTAAAAACTCCCCACTGTCACCCCCGGCAACCACCAACCACTCCCAACTGTCACTTCTCCTTCAAGAAATATATAGGTCAGTGTATAACTCTGCCCAGCAGGTGGCGCTGCAGCTTGTTTTTTTTTTCACCCACGCCACTAGGCATTTATATAGTAGATACGGTATATATATATATATATATATATATTCATTGGCTATTCAAATGCAATTTTATTTTAATTTTTTTTTCATTAACATTTTGCTTTGTGTTGTCAGTGCAGCACGCAAACATATTATAGTGGTCAGCAATAATTTCTGGGAATGGCAATATGTTAATCTAGTGACTTTTTGAATAATGAATATATGAAAAGTGTTTACAGCTATGAAAGGAAATAAGTAACAACAGTGTGCAGAAAGGTCCTTTATGCCTTTAAAATAATATAATGTTTTACCTTGGATTTTTACACATATCTCTAAATTTTTAGACTCCTTTTCTTTCAAGGGTATGTCATTTTTTTGGCAGCCATGATGAATGATTCTCTCAAGTACTCACTTAACTTTTGTCAACTGCACAGCAGTTTCTTTTCCATTTTTAAGTCTGCCCTTGCTATTTTCGCCAAGTTAACACAAGGCTATCGTATTTCTACTAATCATAATAAAAGTTTTTTTTCCCAAATGTCAAAAAAAAGAAAACAAATCTAGAATTTGCACATTAATATTTTGATAATTCAGAAACATTTTTGTTATACCTGCAGTGCTCCTTTTACTTAATGTTATATATGGCATTGGACATTTAAGTGATTGCTGATCTAGGGCTCAATATTATCCCAATGATTACTTGGGCAAATTCATCCTGTTGAATTCAACTGTAAAGAATCAATAAGCGTGCAGAAAAAATTAACATAGTCACAAATGCAGGTTAAATGATAATGGAGGGTGTCCAAAACTTGATGACTCTTTAAAATGCTTTTTTACATTTGCTATCCCTATCCAAGTGACCAGCCTAAAAAAGGGGAACCATGGTTATGTGATTTATTTTATAATTTATTTTTATTTTTATTATTTTACTGATAAATGAAGACTTGTATAGGGATCAATGCATTTAAATGCCAGGCTTGTAGGCTTACAATGTAGTTACCTTCAGGGGTTAAATGTTTTTCAAGGCTTGTTTTGAAATATCTAAAGGACTCAAAAGGGCGGGGCAAAACAAGCCTTTATATGAATCCAAGAACAGGAAGTCTCCCTCTTTTACCTCAGGAAATCACAGGCTATGCAACTGTTGCTGTGGCAGCTCTTGTATTCCTTTTTTTCTTTTAGCTGATCAATTCTTGCTTCGTTCACCTTCTTATTACTTTTCCTCTATATCTCTTTTTGATGTACTGCATTTTTACTTTATTTCTTTTTTGATTTTTTCTTGTACCTCAGGAAATCAGAGGTACTTTTTCAAGTCACAGCTTTGCTTTGTATTCACTGTATGTCTTTACACCAGTTGTTTTTACTGTTTTTCATCCTTACTATACCTCTCATGTCTAGCTATAAATATAGCGCTTACTTCCATTTGTTTCCTCCCTTTTATTTCCCTCTTTCCTGTGCTGTCCTCTTACTTCCTCAGCTTTTTTTCCATCCTTCTACCTCTTTTAATTCAGCCATGTCTTTTACCATCCACCCCCTCAATTATCTTTCATCCCCCATAGACCAGTCTGTATTGCCTCCATTGCTTGGCTGCCCAGCCCACCTCCTAGACTATCTCAGTTTATTAGTTCACCTCCGGCTGCCTCATTCGCCCGCAGATGCCTCATCTGCCCATAGTCTACCCATCCAGCCCTTCCCCCATTCTTCTTCCCACTACTGCAATCCTAGTTCCAATGGCAGATAGATGACCTATCCCTTGCTTCTCCAGGCTCACCGGTGTCAATGTACGGCATGGCTCCAGGGGAAGTGTTGATATGGCAGCAGCACTGCTTACATTGAAAGGCCCGCATGTAGGGGGGTTGCCCCTCTGCCCCCACACAATTTGAAATGTTTGTGAATGGCATGACAGTGTCAAATGTAAAAGGGCTTGCTTTATAATAAAACACAGAACGGAGATTGATACCAGAGCTAACCATTGTCGGTATTATCTCACAACTGAGGTTATAAATCAAGCATAGCAGCTGTGTGCAGAATTATTATAGTCACAGCCTACATTTAAATTATCCTTCTCTGCTGTTGCATTTTAAAACTAGTAACAGATTGTGATTGACAATTCTTTCTCTCACCCACCTCCCCTGCCACCCATTGTTTATTGTTCCCTCTCTCCCTGTATAATTAGGTATTGGTTGATGAAATAAAAAATAAATAAATGATACATTAAAAAATAACTATTGCAACTAAAAATGAAATCAGTGTACCAAACATGACAAATAGTAATAAAAACAGCAAATTGTGAGGTTGACCTTTCCCATTCAGTTTGCAACTTGTTATAATATCACTGGTGGGATAAAAGAGCAAACAGCTTCTTCATTGTAAACACAAAACAAAGGACCACTGAACTTAATAGGGAGAAATCATACTATTCATTTTCAGGGGAGTGGGTCACCATCACGCTTTTTGGGGATCATTGCTAACAATCAATAATCTCATCTGTAAAAGCCAATTACTGATGCTTAGAATGAATCTATTAAATCAAAGATAAATCAAAATAAACATTTGCATAGATCATAGTATTATATAGCCAGAATATAATTATACAAAACACTGTAGGGTACATTGTGCCAGCATCAGTATTTATTGAACCTCCCATGATGTATCAAGTTTATGCTGTCTCTCTATTATCTACAGCTCATGTCATATCCTACCAGTCACAGACAGGGCATGTTGGGACTCACAGTTCCCCCAATGCTGGAAATACACAGGTTTCCAAAATTTGGTGATAAACAGAAATATTTACAGATGCAGATTTGGAATTGGTGGAATGGAATATGTAAGTTAAGTTTTACAACAAATGAGGTATGAGGTGTGGTAGTGTGGCATGCCCGCTATGACCTGTAGTCCACCAATCCAAAATTTAAAAAAAACACACTCCTCAATTTACCATAAAATGTATTTACAAATAAAAACCCTAATAATACTTGCCAACATCTGTGTTCTTTGTCTGTAAATAACCCATATCTTGTAAGCTTTAATGGATCTAAATCTTGTAAACTTCAATTGATTCATTTGGGAGGGAAGGGAGGCAGTGTTAACTTTTATTACTGTTTTAATTTTATTTTCTAAACACTGTTTTTTGCCAGACCCACAGTCATTGCTCATTTAATGTCGGCATTGTGATTGTCAGCAATCACACTGTCGGCGTTTTTTCAGTGTAGGAAATGTCACCATTTACCCTGTCAACATTTTCATTATTATGAGCTGATATATTATATGATTTTATATGTAGCTCAGTTGTCCTGTACACTTAGCTTTCAATACCTACAACAGGTCGCAGGGAATACAGCTGGAGTTTGTACGTTTGCTATTTGTTAGAGCCATGTTGTGCAGCAGAGGGGTTAATTTGTGCCCTCATTTACCTCTAAATTATAGTGATTAAATGAAGCTGACAAGTGTTTCTGTGTTAAATGCTATGGCGGCTGTATTTCTCCTGCATGCACCAACAAGTGCAAATACACCCTTTGACAACATGGTTTGTCCAGGTGTGGATTTGTTAGTTTTACTTTCTTCTAACTTTAAATGAGGCCCAATGTAGCTGGACACATTGCATTTTTCCTGGTTCAGAAAGACATAAAGTCCCAGATGTTAGGAATGAGGTCATTGGAAATAAGGGATTCAATTGTCATACCTATTTGGTTTAATAAGTCACTATGAAGGATAGCTTAGTGGGTTCTTGCTGCCTTACTATACAACAGGTGGCAAACTATAGTGCTTGTTTTGTCAATCACGCACATGAACAAAGTTTCCCTTAGGCAGATCCAATCCATATTAAGGTTACTCAATTTTGCTTGTAGCATTATCCATATAGGTAAAGTTTTGTATTGAAAATTGCAGCAGGCAATAGCCAGTGTGACTAATCAGTTATGCATTAGAGCTTTTCCCCATTATGTTGGCTATGGAGCTTTAGGTGTCTTGATTGTAGGGCTGTGACATTGTTCTCTTGTGTGACAATTTAGGTATTTTCTAGTCTATCAATAAGCAAAGCTCCACTCCTTCACCTGTGTTTAAACTTTTAACTGGATGAAATTCAGAGAACTTGCTCCTTATGCCGATCTTAATTGTACTCCTTGCTGCATCAGCTGATCGATGTGGTTTGAGTGATGGATACTGATTATGAAGCCTTCTTATGTAGCACAGCTTTTTTGCTGACCTTTTGGGACCCTTAGAGTTAGCTAGCTGGTATTTGCATCTAAACTCCCTCCTGCTTCATATTTATTGGCTAATAAGATTTTGTCAGGTTAGCTCACAAAAAGATTAGTGAGATCCTGCTATCTCAACAGGTATTGACTAGATTTCCCTAGAGGCGCAGAGTCTAACAAGGTGGAAGGTATTCAACAGAGACTCCCGCAAGGGAATTTGGGCTTCTGCGGCTTCCACCCTCCAGGGAAGTTCCCAGTGAGACAGATGGAGAACAGATTGAATAGCAGAAGAAATCCAACTTGGACATCAAATGTTGATACTAAGGATTACCACTTTATTATATAATATAATTCAAAGTTCACTGAAGGTTGAATAAACTTTAGATGATGATCATGATAATATACTGAGAGTAGGAACCATCAGTAAGTTCAATAATGCAGACTGAATGCCTAATAAGCAAAGTCACCACTTATACCACTAAGGAGTGGAACATAATACAAAGTTCAATGAAGTTACAGGAGATTAATAGATCAATAAAATCCAGATATGCAGCAGTAATGAATCACTGCTCACTACGGAGATGTAAAAGAGCCAGCAGTAGACAACCATGTTGATAAAGTAGATAGCAAGCGTTGTTCCCACGGCAGGTACACTGAGGTCAGCAGAGTCAGGTATATACAACAACGGTGCAGACAGGATGAATAGCGGGCTTTGATCATAATGATTACCACAGTAGTGGAACTGATGCACAGAGATTAGCAAAATCAATCAACCAGATACTCCAATACCCCTCTAGAATACTTGGAATCCAATACCTGCTTGATCTCAAAATCTTTGGACTGTTGGATCTCGAGATGAACGTGAGAGGTATTGGGAGAAGAAAATCGATTAATGACTAAAGGTTTTAAAAGAGAGATGTGGAAGGTGTTGGTAATCCGAAGAGTTGAAAGAAGCTGAAGTTTAAAACTGGCGAAATAAACTCGAGAGATCCTATAGGGAACAATATAACGAGGAGCGAACTTCATACAGGGTACCTTGAGGTGAATATTCTTAGTCGACAGCCAGACTTTGTCACTAACCTTTAAAAGAGGCACAGTTCTAAGTTTCCTATCAGCAAAATATTTATACCGAAAGGACTCGTGTTGGGCACAAACTGCACAAGTAGCTACAAATTCCTTAACTTCAGACTGAAATTTAGTCCACCAATATTGTCAGGATATTAATTCAAAGGTTTTCCAAGCTCCCAGATGTCCAGCAAAACGTGATGCATGAAACCAAATCAGTAGTTTCCTCCGTAAATTGAGAGGAACAATAATTTTCCCTCGAGGGGGAGTAGGATTCTCGGAAAGATTGATGGCATTAACACACTTTGGATCCAACTGCAGTCCGGTACCAGGCACAATGTACCCTAGGAAGGGCAGCTCAGGAACATAGACAGCAGTTGAAGACTCGGAACTGAAGGCAGCGGCTGAAGATTCAGAACTGCGGGCAGCGGCTGAAGACTGGGGACCAGACAGCACAGTGGCAGGAAACTCAGGACCGGACACAGTAGCAGGAGACTCAGGACCGAACACAGTGGCAGGAGAATCTAAGCTGAAGGCAGAGGATGGCACCTCAGAGCTGGAGACAGAAGCTGGGACCTTGCAGCAGGAGGCAGAGGCTGGAACCTCAGGACAGGCGACTGGAGCTAACGGGTTTGAATCTGGTGAAGCAAGAAGAGTCCTTAGAAGCTTGACTTGAGTAAGACATCTACCTGAACATGCTTTACCCAATGCTTTAATCTGAGAAGAAGGTCAATCCAATTGTGGCGAGTGGAGGTGAAGCCATGGTAGACCTAGAATTAGAGGACTGGTAAGAGGAAGAACAAGGAAAGAAATTTCCTCCCGATGGAATGTTCCTACTTGTAAACAGAGTAAGCTAGTGCGGTGCTGAATAAGACCGTTGGTTAGGCGAGCTCCATCAATACCAGTAATCATGATAGAATTCTCCAAAGGCATTGTAGGAAGAGCCAACTGCTTAACAAGATGTAGAGAGATAAAGTATCCCGCAGCTCCTGAATCCAACAAGGCAGTAGTATGAGCAGTCTCAGTGGCCCAGTGTAAACTGACAGGGAATGAACAAATTTGGTCAAAAGAAAAATCTGAATATTGGTGAAATGCCCCTAGTCTGACCTCTCCTGAACAAGCTAAGGTCTGGTGTTTTCCTGAATGTTTAGAACAAAGTTTAAGAATATGTCCAGCGTCCCCACAGTAAAGACAAAGTTTATTCTTAATTCTCCTCTCTCTCTCTCTTCCGGAGTTAAACAAGAATAACCTAACTGCATTGGTTCATCCGAAGAACCAGAAGATTGAGATTGAGAAGCTAATTGAAGAGATGAACATCTAGGTATCTCTTTTTCAGAAGACCTTTCACGGAATCTAATATCCACTTTATTACATAATGAAATTAGAGAATCCAAGGTTACAGGTAATTCTTGAGAAGACAAAGCGCCTTTGATTTTGTCGGAAAGACCTTGCCAAAAGGTAGCTACCAGAGCTTCATCATTCCATTCATTCCAAATCAGAGGAGAGAGTCTGAATTTCCACTACATATTGGGCCACAGAACGCGAGACCTGGCATAACCGGAGAATACTGGAACCTGAGGAAATACACACTATATACGCACTGGTTCTTCAAAAATCCTTCTGAAAGTAGAAATAAAGGCGGAACAATCATTTAAGAGACTATCATTCCGTTCCCACAAAGGGGAGGCCCAGGCCAATGCTTGCCCAGATAAAAGAGAAATGATATATGCAATTTTGGCCCTCGAAGAAGAAAAATTCTGTGGAAGAAGTTCAAATTGAATAAGACATTGATTCAGGAAGCCCCTGCAAGACTTAGGATCACCATCCATCTGACAGATTTGGTGTTTATTATGATTGCCAGAGGTCAAACTCTATATTTCTTAGTGTATCATTTAGGAGGCTAATGATTTGGGTAAGGGTATGGCTGTTGGTCTCATTCGGGATATCATAGCTGATTTATAGCTCACAGCCAATAGCTGGCCGGCAATTAAAATATGCTGGTCAACTATCTTCCCTAGATTAACATGGAGGGGTTCCTGTAGTGGAGTTGTCATGGATAAAGTTGAGCGACATGTTAACTGGTGATCCAACACCTTTGGATAAACTTCTGCCACCCACATCCTTACAGACCAGATGGGGTGCATCTCACAAATGATGGTTTAGGTATTTTTATAGCCTAAATTTATTTTTCTTTACCAGAGGTTTTAGGGTCAGTTGGTGGGAAGCTGTGTGTCTGGTAAAGAAATGCATCCTTTGGTGGGAAAGCAGTGCAGTCAGTGGTTAATACGGGACACAACAGTTCATGTTTGGCTGCAGGGATTTCCCCCCTTTGATCTAGGCCTCAGTTGCGATCATTTGTGTGAATGTGCTGGATATCGTTTGTGCGAACTTGCCTTTTTAGGCCAAAAG
This sequence comes from Mixophyes fleayi, assembly GCF_038048845.1. Classification (NCBI taxonomy): domain Eukaryota; kingdom Metazoa; phylum Chordata; class Amphibia; order Anura; family Limnodynastidae; genus Mixophyes; species Mixophyes fleayi. The sequence continues at coordinate 107,720,960 of NC_134403.1, forward strand.
GGGTCCAGTTTCTCTGGCGCTGTCAGCGCCTGTAATTCTGGGCTGGTTGTCTATCCTTATATTTGCTTGTTTAGAATTAGATGGTTAGTTGAACTTGCATCTGCTTTAGTTGCCGCTATCATTTATACAATTAAAACTGTGACCTTAGTACACCAAATTTCAAACCTGTCAGTGCCTTATTTCAGGTTTTAAGTAGTTTTATATTTCATTTAAGAGTTAGAAGCGGAATATGCAGAAGGAGAATATCATCATTTTGACATTCTTAATATTTTTTTAAAGTGTGCCTATAAATAAAGCATTCAGGTTGAACGCAAAATAAAATTGATGCAGGATTGCTAAACAAAAGGAGAGCCTGCCAAAAGCTGTCATGTATCTTCAAAAATTCATGGTTTTCAGGACAGTAGGCAAAGCTTTGGGAGAAAGAACAATGTAGTGAAAATAGGAATACCAGAAGTCCACCTGGACCCGAGTCCTTCAAAACTTTGTCCATTGTATTTCTAGAAGGCCACCAGAGCATCTGGTCAACTCAAGGTGAGTGAAGGTTTCAATGTACTTTATTATTATTTTAATAAAGCATCAGAAGAACTCAAATACGCCATTAGGCTATAGTAAATGTGCTTCATCTATATCTATATTTGTATCTGTATAAACACATACTCCACACAGATGTTGCAGAACTCAATGAGATGCATCTTGATTTGTACAAGTGTGCCTAGATTTCCACCAAGGTATATGCTTTTGTTGCAATATGGTAGCATTCTCTGAGGAACAGTGGCCAATGGGAAGAGTTGGATGGAAGAAGGGCTTGCTTCAAAATGTGGTGTAGGCACATTTTGTGTAATGTTGCAAAGCAGTGAAAAATGTTAACTGAAATGAGATCGAAAGGTTAGAAAGTGTACATTATAATGGTTATTCCTTGCTGTACAGAGTGGTACACATTCATTTTAGCTATACAAAATTGTTTGATTTTTACACAAAGTCTGACATATTCACAAAGCTATAAAACACTTCAATAGTGCCAATGTCTCCTCGTTTTTTAAAATAGGAGTACTTAAACTCTTTAATTGATTAAACTGATCAGTGTTTAAGGAGAGAAACAGAAAATATTAATTTATTGAAAAAAGGTTATAAGAACTTGAACTTTTGACATTACACATTTAAGTATTGCATCTGTTCAGTTTTTTCCACCTCTCTGTACACCTAGGTGCACAGTGGCCCATGTAAGCAAACTAATGCATAATTAAGGAATTTCATTGAGTGTGCATCATAAATGAGATCCAATGATTTACAATCATTCAAGAACTTCTAGATATTACTAGAAAAAACAATACAAGAGAATGTCAGGAAACCTGTCTGACAGTTTAACAGATTATGGGACATGTAGAACACCAGCAATCATAAACATACAAAATAATTTTCAACAGAAAGGCATTAGCAAATATATATATTATGTTTTTAAAACTTCTGACATTAATGCAATAAAAAAGTGGGTAAATAATCTGAATTATTAATCATTAATATATAACAACCAGTTCCCTATTTAAATAATTAAAATTAAAAGTGGTCCTCCAAATGCAAAAACACATTAATTTTAAATTTGCTGTCAGCATAAAACAAAAACATTTTACTTTCCTTTATAATTAATTGCTACTTATTTTTACTGATATTATTGCACATGTGTGTCTCTGGTATGTCATAATTAATTTGAACCATTATGGGGGCATTTAATTTCACTCTATATCAATTGTCAAAATTTAATATTCAAATTTTATTTGCATTGGTTTATGTTAATGTTAGCATGTATCCGCTATGAAATTTACCTAGGTGACACAAAAGATTTTCTACTGAGGGTATGGTTATTATTATTATTATCCTTTATTTATTAGGCGCCACAAGATTTCCGCAGCGCCGTACACCATACAAATAGTACACTATACAGGGTGAAACAGTACAAAACAATAAACATAGAGATACCAGTACTTCAGGAGCTCCAGGCAGGTTAAAGCAATAAACACGGAGCAGAAGAACAGGTATGGAGACAGGAGGAAAGAGGGCCCTGCTCATACAAGCTTACATCCTAAGTGAGGGAAAACAGAACAGGCACAAGGGGAGCCAGATGAGGCAAGGGAGAGAGTGAGTGGAGGAGATGAAGGGGTTATGCGGATGGTTGGTAGGCTTTAAGGAAGAGGTGGGTTTTCAGTGCACGTTTGAAGGAGCACAGAGTAGGAGAGAGGCGGATGGAACGAGGGAGGTCATTCCAGTGAAGGGGGGCAGTACGGGAAAAATCTTGGATTCTGGAGTGGGAAGAGGTGATAAGAGTGGAGGAGAGGCATCGATCATTGGCTGATCGCAGGGAGCGGGCAGGAGTGTGAATGGAGAGGAGGTTAGAGATGTAGGGGGCTGTAGAGTGGGAGAGAGCCTTGTAAGTGGTGGTGAGGAGTTTGAAAAGGATTCTGTAAGGGAAGGGAAGCCAGTGTAAGGCGAGGCAGAGAGGGGAGGCAGAGGAGGAGCGGCGTGAGAGGAAGAGGAGTCTTGCGGCCGCATTGAGTACAGAGCAGAGGGGGGAGAGATGTGAGTGGGGGAGGCCAGTGAGGAGGAGGTTGCAGTAATCCAGGCGGGTGATGATGAGTGCATGGATGATAGTCTTGGCAGCATCCTGAGAGAGAAAGGGATGGATGCGGGCGATGTTGCGAAGTTGGAAGTGACAGGCTTGGGCAAGGGAGTGAATATGGGGGGCAAAAGAGAGAGAGGAGTCGAGGGTGACACGCAGGCAGCGGAGTTGGGTAACAGAGGAAATGGTGGTGTTGTTGACGACAATAGAGAGGTCATGGTGGGATGGGAGTCTGGACGGAGGAAAGACAATGAGTTCCGTTTTAGGGATATTGATTTTGAGAAAACGCGCAGACATCCAGGAGGAGATGGCGGAGAGGCAGTCAGATACACGAGAGAGGAGGGTGGAAGAAAGATCAGGGGAAGAGATGTAGAGTTGAATGTCATCAGCATAAAGGTGATACTGAAGACCGAAGGAGGAGATGAGAGCACCAAGGGAGGAAGTGTAGAGCGAAAAAAGTAGAGGGCCGAGAACAGAGCCCTGCGGGACTCCTACAGGGAGAGGGTAGGGGGAGGAGGAGGAGCCGGACATGGATACAGAGAAGGAGCGGTTAGCGAGGTATGAGGTGAACCAGGCGTGGACAGATCCAGAGAGGCCGAAGGAGAGAAGAGTTTGTAGCAGGAGGGGTGGTCCACGGTGTCAAAGGCTGCGGAGAGGTCAAGGAGGATTAGTAGGGAGAAGTGACCCTTGGATTTAGCCGATAGGAGGTCGTTAGTAACCTTGGCCAGGGCAGTTTCGGTGGAGTGAAGAGGACGGTAGCCAGATTGGAGGGGGTCAAGGAGAGAAAAGTCCGAGAGGTGTCTGGCGAGGCGGCAGCAGACAATCCGCTCCAGTAATTTGGAGGCATAGGGGAGCAGTGAGATAGGGCGATAATTAGCGAGAGAGGTTGGGTCAAGATTTGGTTTTTTAAGGATAGGAGAGATAAGAGCATGTTTAAAGGAGGAGGGGACTACACCAGAGGAGAGTGATAAGTTGAAGAGGTGTGCAAGGTAAGAGCAGACGGTGGGAGAAAGAGAGCGAAGGAGGTGGGAGGGGATGGGATCGAGCGGGCAGGTGGAGGGAGGAGAGGAAAGAATAAGGGAGCGAACTTCTTCCCTGTGGGGGAAAAGGAGCACCAGAGTTGGTTGCTGGAGGGAGGCGAGGCGATGAGGGGGGCGGGAGAAGGGGAGGAGGAGGTGTTCAGTCTGATGGCCTCATTTTTGGATGAGAAAAAGGTGGCAAAGTCAGTAGCGGAGAGGGAGGGCGGGACAGGAGGGGGAGGGGGAGAAAGGAGGGAGTTGAAGGTGGCAAAGAGGCGGCGGGGTTTGGAGGATTGAAAAGAAATGAGGGACTTAAAGAAGGATTATTTAGCAAGGGAGAGGGCGGAGCAGAAAGAGGAGAGAATGAATTTAAAGTGAAGGAAGTCAGCCAGGGAACGAGATTTCCTCCAGAGGCGTTCAGCGGTGCGTGAGCACCTTTGGAGGAAGCGGGTGAGTTTGGAGTGCCAGGGTTGAGGAATAAGGCGGCGCCTGCGGATAGCGGAGGCAGGGGCAACAGCATCGAGGGCAGTAGTGAGGGAGAGGTTGTAGAGAGATGACGCCTGGTCAGGGCAGACCAGGGAGGGAAGAGGTGATAGTAGAGTTTCAAGAGAGGAGTAGAAAGAGGTGGGGTCGATAGCATCAAGGTTGCGCCTAGTGAGGGTAGCTTTAGGCGGGGCGGGAGTAGGGGAGGAGGACAGAGTGAAGGAGAGGAGATGGTGGTCAGAGAGTGGGAAGGGAGAGTTGGAGAAGTCAGAGAGATCACAGAGATAAGAGAAGACAAGGTCGAGGGAGTGACCAAGACAGTGGGTGGAGGAGGAGGTCCACTAAGTGAGGCCAAGAGAAGTGGAAAGGGTGAGAAGTTTGATGGTGGTGGGGTCGGAACGGTTATCAATGGGGATATTAAAGTCGCCAAGTATGATGGAGGGGAGGTCAGAGGCGAGGTAGTGGGGGAGCCAGGCAGCGAAGTTGTCGAGGAAGAGGGACGTGGGGCCCGGGGGATGGTAGATGACAGAGACACGGAGGTGGATAGGAGAGAAGAGACGGATGGAGTGAACTTCGAAGGAGGAGAAGGAGAGGGAAGTTAAAGTGGGAATTACCCGAAAAGTACAGTTAGGGGACAGGAGTAGGCCCACTCCACCACCTGGGCGCTCATCTTGTCTGGTTGAGTGAGTGAAGGAAAGGCCCCCGTAGGAGAGAGCAGCAGGAGAGGCAGTGTCAGAAGATGTAAGCCAGGTTTCAGTGATGGCAAGAAGATTTAGAGAGTTGGAGATAAAGAGGTCATGGACAGAGGATAGTTTGTTACGGATGGACCTGGAATTCCAGAGGGCACATGAAAAAGGGAGGGTGGGAGCGGTGGAGATTCGGATGAGATTGTCGGGGTTAGTGGAGCGGGGGGGAGGGTGAGAGGAGGGGTAGTGAGAGTAGGGCGAGAGAGGGGGGCTGGGGGAGAGGATAGGTATAGGAAAGGAGCGGGGGCGGCATTGTACAGTGCAATATCAAAGGCAATGGCAAAGACAAAATGAAATATGAATTGCAATATGAAATAAGAATGCAGTAAAATACGGTGCAGTAAAATTAAGATAAAGTGCAGATGGATGAAATAAATAAATGAAGATGAGATGAAATTAACTAAAAGCGAATAAAATTAAAATAAAAATAAAATAAGGTAATAAATTAAAATAATACTCAATAGTAATAAATAGGATAAAATAAAATTACAGTGCAAATAACATTAAAATGAAATACAGAACAATAGGATAAAATACAATACAATACAATACAATGCAATACCAGTTGTGGGAAACGGGAGAGTCCAGGTAGGAGCGTCCAGAGACCAGGGAAGGAGAGAGTCCAGAGATAGGTCGCTGTAGCCGTCCAGAGGGACCAGAGAACAGGAACAGGCAGCGGGAGATGTGGCAGGCAGGCAGGCCAGTAGCGGGGGACAGGAAGAAGACCAGGCAGCAGGAAGATGAGATGGCGGCAGACTAGGCGGCTGGAGTCCAGAGGAAATGGCCGGCAGACCAGGTGGTGGAAGAAACGAGGACGTGGCAGGCAGCAGGAGGATGTGTGAGGAAATGATAAATGCCAGAGAACAAGTAGCCGTTAATGGAGCCGGGGATCCGAGCAGGGGAGCCTCCAAGCGGGACACAGCCGGCGGCGCCGAGACATCTGGAGCCAGGGATGGCAGAAGGCAGCAGACTGGAGACTATGGTTGAAGATTTGATAACCACCATCTCTCAAATGCAGTTGAAAAATCATTTTGTGCTAATACAATAGGTTATGCAGACACCTGCTATATTGCCAATGGCTTCAAAAGTCTCTACTTTCTAACATTTAAATTTAACTGGAATATATTGGTCCACAAAACACCTTTGTGTTTAGAAGCACTTGTGTGCATAAGCAGTGCATTACTCTGGTTAGCCATGTTTCTCCATAAAAGGCCTAGTTACACTCATATCTGGTCAGATTATTTCATCATGAGCAAAATGTATCTCCTTCAGCACCTTGCTGTGTTCACACATGCATATATAATAAAAAAAGTGGTGCAACTATTGAGCCCAACATCACAAGAGAATAGGAAAGAACTTTTGTCCTGTGTTCTTGCATTTCCTAAAGATCCCACTGTCTGAATGTCTCTAATGTAGTTTAAGAAAAGATGAACTTTGAATAAGCTTATCCTTAAGATTTCAAAAAACATACAGGGCCTGTGTCATTAAGGAGAGCAAGGCAAAAAGGAGTAAATTCGATCCTGGACAAACCATGTTGCAATGCATGGGGTGAACATTAGTTTATTATTTTGCACATGAAGAAAATGCTGACTTTTTGGTGATGTAACACAAATATTTGATAATGTTATTTTTATGCTGAAATTTAAAGTTGATCTAGGAAATGCCAAATCCCAACTATAAATCTGTCCCCACATTTTAAATTTACCTCCCACTCCAATGCAACATGGCTTTGCCAAGGTGCAAAGTTACTCCGTTGCTCTTCTTAATGACTCAGGCCCACAGAACGCACAGGAATCTGATTCAAAAAAGTGCTAACAGTAATTGTAAAAGAAACAGAAGTTTAAACATATATTGATTCATAAATATACATTATTTGCCACTTAAAATGCAAAAAATATTTTTTAATCATACATAACTGCTTTTCTTTTGGCATGCTGTTCTGAGCTTGATTCTATGAACATGTAGGGCCTGATTCCTCAAGGCATGCATACGGAGAGCACCGTGCGTTTGGATTAAAATGCTCATAATACGGCTCTGCTTGTGCCAGAAATAAAAAAGGAATGGATCTTAAGATATGTGCACTGATGAATTCAATTGTAGGTCTGCTCTGCTCTGCTCTACTGCACAAGACACTGCAGGCTATGGCCAATATACATTCACAAATATAAGCATTAATGACAAAACAGTTCAAAACAAATTTTTTATTTCGATTTAATTTATTTTTTTCAATGAAATATATTAGGATAATATTTGTGTCCACTGAACATAAAATACATATTTACAGTTGCTCCTGATTGCAAAAACATGATATAGCATGCATACAAGTCTCTCATCATTAGTAATGAAGACTTATCTTAGCCCTGTGCTCGAGCAAGAGATACAGCAAAAAAACAAGTGAGATGTCCACAGCTTGAATTAGACGGGGCTATGTGCACTTAAGTTTGGTATGCCCTGATTGTACATTGACTAAGGGCAAACACACTCTTCTCCGCCACTTTCCCTCCAAAAAACTTAAACTGTAGTAAATGTCCTTTGCGTACGAAGATGAATTGAATATTGCTGCATTTAATCACGTATAGTCCGGTTCTGGGCATGCACAGATTCATTTTGAGTATGATACGCACAAAAAACGGCAGATACGTCCTTGATTAATTAGGCCCGAAATGTTTGATATATTATGTAACTTAACTGACTGTCCATTACTTTGTTTACTTATAGTAAGGCTGGGTACACAGTACAGGTTTTTCACCCAATTTTCATGCCAATCACACAATAAACGTCCGTTAGGTTCGATATCACATTAGTGTGTACTTTCCCAACATTCCAGTTTTATTGTTCCAAAGTAAATTGTATTGTTTGATTTGATTTCATAAACTGACTAAAAATCTCTATAAATGATTGAACAATGTCGGACACTCATGACCAGCAGTGTAAGCAGATCTTCCTAGAGTTTACAGAGTCACAATCTTTTTAGCTGATGGTTCTGACAGATGAAGAGCACAGATCTAAAGGTCAATCTTGTAAAACATCTATAGTGTGTACACATGAATTGGCATGCTGATAGGGACATTCAGTTGTTGGTAAAATTGATGCGAGAAATTTTCTGAAGTTGGTACCCAGCCTAACTGTGTGCATTAAATTAACATGTTCTTTTCAAGGTTATTCTTCAAGGTAGAAAGTGTATATCCTTTTATTACTGCTTCTGGCACATAACCTTTCAGTTTGTTAGGTTGTTTTCAGCTGTCTCAGATGACATGATTAACTGGCTTTCACATTTTAACATTGGGATATCAACAAAAAAGCATTGTATTGACATCCCATAAAAATGTTAACTAATTCTCCACAGTTCTGCCTTGGGGATGTTTTGCATTGTGATGTAATCTTCTTGGACCCTTCAAGGTTTATTGTTGACATTCTCTTGACATAATATTATTTTTATATTAGTATAGGTTGACTTTATTTTCTTACCCACTGTACAGAAACCATTGCAGTATAAAATAAGACAGTTAGGATACAGTTTATAGCAGTAAAATACCAATTAACATTTAAAATGGCAGTTATGAACTGTATACCTTTGGCACCTTATACTTCAAAAATAAAATGTATATAGTAAACATGGTAACCATTTGTAGACTTGCCTGGACATCTGATTGTTCCCATTGATCATAAATAAAATGCTGTCTGAAAAAAGACCTCATCAACAGGAGCAAGGAGTCCCACAATGTATTGTCACTCTAGCTTATCCAGTTTACCCTTGAGGTTGGGGTATGCAATATGACTTCTGAAATGCTACTCAAAACTAAAATTTGAGTTTTGGTTGAGACTAAATTTTTTATATATGCAGCATACCCACCATATATCATATTATTTTTTTAAAATCCAAATATTTAATTCCTATTACTTTTATATTGCAATTTAATCCATTTGTAAATAAATTAATGAATGCTTTGCAATCACTGTATTTAAAAAACTACTCATTATGGGATAAAATGATAGAAGTACAATTGAAACCAATTAATAGGTAATTTGTCAAGCATATATAGGATGCAGATTACTGCATTATTTATTATCCTTGATTTGTATTGTGCCACCATATTATGCAACACTTTTCACAGAATTTCACAGAATATTGAGTCAATCACATGACTGTGATTGAGATGTCAGAGGGGAAGGAGGTACGAGAGGGAGGAAAGAAAATGAGTTCAGTTTTAGCAAGATTGAGTTTAAGAAATCTAGATGACATCCAGGAGGAGATGGCAGGAAGAGTGAAAGGGGGAGTGGCGGAAGAGTGGACGGAGGAGGAGATTTCAAGTGTGATGGCCTCAATTTTAGAGGAGAAAAAGGAGGTGAAGTCAGTGGCAGAGAGGGAGGATGGGAGGGGGGGGCAGGAGAGTGTTGAAGGTGGCGAAATCCTCAGGTCTTTGCCCCCTCCCTGAACCAATCTCCCAAGCCCTGATCCCTTTTCATTGGTGGTGTTTGGTAACAGGGGTGGAGATAGAATATGACCTCAGCAGTAGCCCACCTGTTGTTTCCCTGCTATCTGTTTACAAACAGAAAAAATATAAAGGATAAAGGAATTGATGAAGTGATGACCGGAGTGTGCACCACCAAACTCACGCTAGTGTTGGTAAACAGCGTGAAAGCGTTGCTGGATGAAGGAGAATCAGGGTCCAATGATCTCCTTCAGAATGGAACTCCAGAACAGGCAGGCTGGTTCCAACAGTCGGATCGTGTATGCCGGAATCCGCGGGTGAGATATTTTTTCTGTTTGTATTTTAGTTAGCGTTTCATGCTGTGCATGGTTCATTGTAGTTTATTGTTATGGCCAATTGGGTCTTATTAAACTGCTATTAGTTAACCCCTCCTGGTCACATACGTTTGTTCAGTCTGAGAATTGCATCCCTTACCACAACATTATTGTTTATCAATCATAGCACATATCACCAGCTGATATCACCCTCTTTTCCCTCTTTTTTCCTCCCCTCCCTAATTCTCCTTCCCCCCCTCCCTCCTTTCCTTTCTTTTCCTTCTTCTTTTTGAGGTATATCCTGACATACGTGGACATGTGTGGATTTCTGGATTGATCCCCTATCGGTTTATACTCCATTGACAGCAATTCCAAATTCTGCAAGTGTTTTTTCAGAGACATTGTGTGTTTTTTTGTGGACTCTTAGAGCCAAGGATTTTTTGCTCTTTTTTGTTTTTTTTCTCTATTCAGACTATTTTACAGTTTATTCTATGGTATGCATTGATACACCACCTTTATTTTTGTCATATCCAGCCATTGTATGTGATGTGTTTTATTTACTCTGCAGTAATATTCACCCCTTTTCTTCATTAACACTTCGCGAGCGCAGTTGGAACATATTTATTTGTACAATAATCAAATCCCACCTCCTGATGTTATATAGAGTTCAAAATCTCCCATTCTTAACCCCTCTCACTACTTTTTCGACGTTTCAGAGTCCACAGCTACTTCATAGTTCCTGTGTGTAGCCTCCACCTTCCTCTTTGCTCACAAAATAATGCTGGATCCGATCACCAGGCATCATTTAATAAACTGGGTGGGCTAATGAAGCCCATTTGGATTTGGCCCTCTGACTGAAACACCAGGTTGGCTTGATATTCCCACTGTGGTGCCCGGTCTCATCACAGATAACCACTGTGGCACCATGCTGCCCCTTTATTGAGAATGTAACTCTAATCACACCTAGTTGAAAAAGCAACTAGCAAACACTGTTTTACAATACATCACATATTTCCTAATTATTTTGGGTTAGTTAAAGTGATTGGTCTAAAACATATCAAATCAATGTGTGTAATGGAGCACTGACTTTCTTATAGTCAAAAAGGTAGAACATAAATATTGCAACATGGGGATCATTCATTGATATTAAGTAGAAATTTGTATTTGCAATTTCTATTTATAGTTTTTTAGTCATTCAAGAGCCATTTATTTTTTGCGAATGGACTAATTTTTATGATAAACCATGTGAATTTGTGGGCAAAGGTGACAGTGTCTAGAGGGGTGTAAAATCTTCTGAATATAGCTATGAGCAGATTGGGGAGTTTCTTGCTGAGCGAGGCCTTTTATGTAAAAATAAATATAAGTTTATAGGATGAAATAATTTAAGTGAGACTCACGAGTTAGAGAATATACATTAAGGGGACATTCCTTAGTTGGCTAGAGGCTGCAGACCTTAATATCTATACTTTGGATGGGATGCTTTTTGCACTTTACAGGAACACTTTATGTAGGAAAGCAAATTCCTAGACACCTTTTGACCAATATAATAAAGCCATATAAACAAAGGAACTCATGTAATAAAGATATCCCCAATGGCCTCTCACACTCATGAATAATTTATACCATCAATAAGATTCAAGAGTCTAGTATTTTAAGAGAAGTAAAATTGAATGTTTAAATTAAGGGGTAATTCTAAGTGTGACTAGGCTGAACTTCACAGTGTTTTTACTGTACCCACAATGCACTTTTCATATTGAACTCATAACCAACAAAAGAACAATCTGTAAAAAATTTTACGAGATATGTGCAAGAAACAGAACTAACACATTCCATGGTCATAGTTATGCAGAAGGCAGATATATGGGTGCATTTTTGCTGTGTGTTACCTTTAATACATGCCAAAAATAATGACTAAATACACCACAATGGAATCATCAAAATCCTGTACATTACATAAAGATAAAGTATTACATATCTCAAAAAAATCTCAAAAAATCTCATTATATATTTATATCAATATAATTTACACTTTAAAAAAAATACACATAAGTTCTCAATAGATATTAAAGGGTGTATGTTTACAAATCTGATATGGAGACTATAAGTTGCTCATCAAAATAAACCACTTGTCCAATTACAAATGTGGTTAACCATTCACTGGAAATTGTTTCAATTCAGCTTGGTAAAGCTTACTCTGGTGAAAGTATCTATACCCAGTATATCTCCCTGAAAAATCATGTGTTAACGACTTATACACTCAATAGATTTCAGATTACATTTCTTATATATAGTGCTGAAAAAAGAATCATTATCTATCATCTCTGAGAAGACCTCATGCCACTTGCAGGAAACACAATGGCATCTCTACTCAGTTCCTTGTTGAGCACTCAGCCCTATAATGGATCTGCAGATATGTATGGTCATAAACCTATTCAGTTCTATCGAGGAGCATAGCAAACTAGTGTCACCTGCATCTTAATGAGATGATAGAAGAACAACTACAGACAAATGAAAATATTTAAAAGGCCTTTGTCAGGTCTGTGTAGTTGTGTCACAGGCATCTTCAGGGAGATGTTTTGTGTGAAGAGCCACACTTTATTGTCCACTTCTCCTTTGGTCTGCAAAACTTTTTCTAGCTAGCTATCACCAAGTTTAATTTGCTCATGCAACCTTTCCAGCAGTCTCAGTAGATAATGCACATGATTGTTTTGCTGAAGGAAATCCAGACGTGGCATGTGAAGATGTAATTCATTTTGAAGTTAAACATTGTACAATATCATACCCTTTATTGAGACCAAACGAGGAGAAAGATTTAAAAGTATAAACTTAAAAGGACTCTTTGCTTGTTTCAAAAGTCTGGGGGGAGCCTGAAGGCTTCATTGTTACTGCAATAGCATCAATCCTACTGTACCTTGGAAACAGCTTGACACTGTTTACTCCTTAGACAATGTGTACTCCTTTTGTGCTAATAAACCCCCATTGGATCTCCATTGGAACTGCCTTTGGACCACTGTTGCATTAACGCACTAACAAAAGTTCACTTTCTACAACTTGGCCAGGTATAGCGATATAGTGAGTCCTTAGTGAACTGTTTTATTAAATAACAAATTGGCTGTCCACCGCAGTACTACTAGCGTACTCCTAGCATATTGGTGTACCTTCCTTGTTGTTGTCCGAGCTACTGCATCAGGACACCTAGTGAAACTACAACTTGGCCAGGGAAGGACTTTATACAACTTAGCAATACTAGATTGTATTAAGTATTACGGTTGAGGGATAAAAGAACTGGGGAGCTGTGGAAGGTTGTTTGAAGTGTGAAGGTCACTTAGGTGGGGCTCTCACCTTATTTTGAATCAGGCCTGCAGTACCTCTATGCTGCCAGAAATGCTGCTGTTATACTTGGACATTTACTCCTCAAGTGCAGGATATCCTGCTAACCAGTCTTTTGTATTACCTGTCCTTGGACCTGGCAGATTGCAATAATTTCCAGCTCACATTCTGTCAGCATTCATGGATAGTATTCTACAATGTTCCAGCCATGCTGATCTTATGTTCCTGCTAACAGAGCCATAACTTATAATTCTAGCGCCTGGGGTGAGAAAGACAAATGCCGCCCTCCTGGTCCTCAATTTTACCCAAATTAACCTAAAATATTCCTAAAGTGCACCTCCCTTCAGCATTGTGCCCTGGACAGTCGCCCCTATCGCACAGTCCTAGTTACAGCCCTGTCTGCTAACCAGTGTTCTGTTTTCATGTGTCCTTGAACCTCGCTAATTTACAGCGCACAGTTTGTCTGCATTTCCCAAATTTAAGTTTTCTTGTGTCTACATTTTTCCTGTTTTGCCTGTGACAGTGTGCTTTACAGTATTGGTTTACTCAGTTTAATTGCTATCCAGCCACACTCAGATTTCTGTTTGTTTACACCATGCATTATCTGGACTGTGTTTTTTTCTATAATAAAACAGTTTATATTTCACCATACTCCTTACTCCATAGCTATCTTTACAAATGTCCAGTTATCTTATCACTTGCCATCTGTAAAAAAAAGCACAGTTGTATTATATATATATCTCTGTTGTCTGTGTGATTCTAAACCCTTAGATTCCAGAACTTCCCTTTGGGCTCCTGCCCTAGCGTTCTTAGTATACTGACAATTATTAATTAAATATAATAACAAAATCCTAATATTCAACTTTTCTGCCTTCTCTGTCAATAATAATAATCATCAATTTACCTTTTAACTTATTTAAGATTGTTTTTAAAAGTATTATCAGCATAGATATATTGTTCTGCCATACTCCCATACATTTGTTTGTGAAAACTGGAGATGAAAGTAATTCTGTTTTAAAACATAACACACAATCCAAGATAATTGTTTCCACCCCCTTATCATAGGCAAATACTTGTATAAAATGCCTGGGTGTCAATTGTGCACTGCTTAAAATTACTTTTACATTTAAAAACATCACACCATTTTAAAATACATGTAGAATTTTATTATAAGAATCTAGTAATTGAAAGATGATTCAGCTAGGCACATTCATGAAAAAACAAAAGATAGCATACCGAGACCTACTCCTGGAAAAAATTAAATCCCTTGAAATGAGACATAAAGTCTCTAGAGAGTCAAAAACTCTTGCGGAGTTAGCGGAAGTGAGATCGACCCTCAATAGGTTGATGTTGGGTAAGATACAGCTGGACTATCGTAAATGCCGAAATAAATTTTATCACTGGGGTGACAAGACGGGAAACCTCTTGTCCCGAGCCCTGCGAACTCAGAGAGCCCAGCTGTATATACCACACATTAAATCACAAACCGGGAAGATATGCGTTACCTCCTCTGACATAGCTAAGATGTTTCACGGATATTATTCTAACCTCTATAATCTCAACAGTTAGGTATCGCCGGCAGAGCGCTCTGTTAAGCTGGAACACATAGCTAAATATCTATAGAGGGTTCAGTTTCCCACGTTAGATATAGATACTATACAAATGTTGGAGGCGCCTTTCACGTCTGAGGAACTAGAGGAAGCAATCAAGACGACACCCACGGGGAAAAGTCCTGGTCCAGATGGTTTCACAATATCTTACTACAGAACCTTTAAAGCCAAACTGATACCACTCATGCTTCAAGCCTTTAATGCGATTTCCGCCCAATCCCACTTTTCACATCACTCTTTGTCAGCCCACATTACAGTATTGCCTAAAGAGGGAAAAGACCCAGCGCTTTGTCCAAGCTATAGACCTATATCTCTGCTCAATGTGGACATTAAATTATATGCTAAACTTATAGCAAACAGAATGAAGTCACTGTTACCTAAAATTATCCACTCAGATCAGGTAGGATTTGTCCCAGGGCGCGAAGCCAGTGACAATACCACTAAAATAATTGATTTGATCCAGCATGCCACCTCTACCAGTAATTCAACCGTCTTACTATCCACAGATGCGGAAAAGGCATTTGATAGAGTCGACTGGGATTTTATACAGGGGACACTTAGGCATTTGGGTTTGGGGCCTGTGGGACTGGCAAGAATCCAAACATTGTACAAACTCCCGACGGCCATAGTTAGAGTTAGTGGAGATCTATCAGAACCCTTAAAAATAGCCAATGGAACAAGGCAGGGCTGCCCCCTCTCTCCCTTGATTTTCATCTTATGTATGGAGGCTCTCGCGCGGTCAATTAGAGCAAACTCGGATATCTCCGGAGTCCGGATGGGAGGGAGAGAATTTAAACTAGCACTCTTCGCGGATGATCTTCTTGCAATCCTCACAAACCCAATTGTCTCTATTCCGAACTTAGTTTCGGAATTCCGTACCTTCGGAGAGCTATCCAATTTTAAAATTAACTTCTCAAAGTCAGTGGCCCTCAATATTTCCTCTCCACCTAATGTAATTAAAGGCTTGAAGTTGGCTTTCCCCTTTGTCTGGCACCCCACACATATTAAGTATTTGGGAGTGATCATAAATAAAGACAACTCAAAGATTTTTGCAGATAACTTCCTACCCATTACTGCAACTATACGTTCCAACTTAAGGGACTGGCTTCAGAAGGACTTTTCCCTGATGGGTAGAGTTAATATTGTAAAAATGAATCTACTCCCGAGAGTCCTATATCTCCTTCACACACTCCCAATCCATCTCCCCACTTCATGGTTCAATGATCTACATAAGGCAATTAGACATTTTGTGTGGAGGGGCAGGAGACCTTGTTTCAAGCATGACATACTATATAGGCAGAAATGTGATGGTGGTCTTCAGCTGCCACATTTTTCAACATATTATGACGCGGTTATGCTGAACAGGGTTCTTGACTGGACAAGAGGAGGAGGAGACAGACAATGGGTTTGGATTGAGGATTATGTATTAGACACAGCTATTGATCTTGTCCCATGACAGTCTTCTCTTCCCATGATTAAACACCTGACTATTTCCCCTACCCTGGCCAGATGGTCAAAGCTGCGAACTACTCCAAACATTTCCACAAAACACTCTCCCTTGACGGCACTATTTGACAATCCAGATTTCCCCACGGGCCTCGCAAGACAGTCTTTCCAACATTGGATCCAAGCGGGGATAACCCGTGTCGGATAGCTGGTGGGCAGGTCTGGAGTCATACCTTTTGCCGATCTGCAGGCAAAATGGGGCTTACCCAATGTGGAAATTTGGAGGCATATTCAATTGAGACACTTTGCAGGTTCTAGGGGAGTCCGCAAGGAGGCGGGTAGGACATGCACGCAGTTTGAGGCCCTATGCATGGCGGCTCAACGCCCCAGGCATACATTTTCATCTATATATAAGATCTTGATCGTACATCTATTCAAAGCACTACCCAAATTCACCAGGGACTGGGAGCGTGAGTTAGACATGGACATACCTGAGTCAGAATGGGGAGTCATATTTCAGCGCACTCAAGCCAGCTCAATTAGTTGGTTGAAACCCACTACAAAATATTAACTAGGTGGTATCGATGCCCAAGCCTCTTGGCAAAGATGTTCCCCGGGGTCCCAGATATATGCTGGAGATGTCAAGGAGTTTCTGGCACCCCTTTACATATATGGTGGGAATGCGCGGCAATCAGACCTTTTTGGGATGCGGTTATTCTCATCTCCAAATCAATTGTGGGAACCGATCTATCAAACTGCTCGAGATTTTGGCTA
This sequence comes from Mixophyes fleayi, assembly GCF_038048845.1. NCBI lineage: Eukaryota > Metazoa > Chordata > Amphibia > Anura > Limnodynastidae > Mixophyes > Mixophyes fleayi. Next base: position 107,737,726 of record NC_134403.1, read on the forward strand.
CTCAACGATACTAACATGCCAGTCTCTCAATACAAAAAGTCCTCTGTAAAATTTTTCAATAGTGCTGCCAAGGCTGTAATTCAGATTCACTGGAAATCACCGTTAGCTCCCACGATAAAATAATGGTTTACACGAATTTACTTTTATATGGCAATGGATGAAATAATCTATTCGGCAGAGGATAAAAATAGAGCTTCTACGTAATGTGGTCAGAATGGATCGAATTTAAAGACTAAGGGCTAGATTTACTAAGCTGCGGTTTTGAAAAAGTGGGGATGTTGCCTATAGTAACCAATCATATTCTAGCTTTCATTTATTTAGTACATTCTACAAAATGACAGCTAAAATCTGATTGGTTGCTATAGGCAACATCTCCACTTTTTCAAACCCGCAGCTTAGTAAATCTAGCCCTCAGTGTTGTTTGCTCAGTGGAATGTATGAAACCCAACTCCCCCTCTCCCCCATGCTTTTCCTCCCTACCTTCCCTTCTATCTTTCTATCCCCTATCCCCCTTACTTTCTTTTATTATTCTTATATAAGAAAGGTTAAGCAGATATACGCCACTTTAGGTGAACCTGCAATTGTTGATGTGCAACGAAATACTTGAAGTAGTATATTTTTGTGTTAATTCTGTTGCATACATATGTATATGCTGTTTCACTTCAATAAAAAGAGATTATATAAAAAAAAAAAAGAATCTAGTAATTGGATATATTTTTAAATAAGAAACATCTATTTATTCAGACATTGTAGAAGTGACAGACACAAATCCAAATATAATTGTTCTACCTGTTTGTTTTAACTTTTATATATTTTAGGTGAAAAAAGTAGAAAACCGGAGTTCTAGGAAAATGGTTCCTTAGATATTCATACGGATATTCCTCTTTGGACACCTCCTAATAATGTTTATACTTCTTAGATTAATTGAACTTTAGGGTCATTGTTTATTTTTTTATACGTAGTTAAATCAGCTAAAATACTCATATCTTATTTAACATAGTTATAGTGATCCATAACCTTAACCCTATCCCATTTATCTGCTGAATGAATTACTAGATAGTAATTTTTTTCCAAATTTCTTCCAAAAGGCAGAAATTTCCTTTTGAGACATATATATGTTTAAACCTTGAATTATTCGCACATAGTCTGTCAAAATCCTCCTTGATTAATTCAAAGGATGGGTTAATGTAATTATCTTTAGATAGGACAAAAAGTAGTTTTTAGTGTCAGGTCTGAATCAGAGGTAGTTCTTTTGGATATCTCAGTTGCTGTGATGCAAAAAAACAATAGTTTTCTACTGTTTTCAAATACTTGTTTGACAACAATCACTTTTCCCTAATTTATCCTAAAAAACTAAGGGTCACAGATAATGGGCAAACCTGTGTCTTCAATATTCCTTCTTCCGAAAAGCACCACTTTTTTACAGTTTTGATCAGTGTTCCTATAGTATTAACGGGGGTTCTCAAAAGTGAGCTATGTTGTTACACTTTTTTCCTAAGGGTCCAGTTCAATTCCAGGTTAAATCCCAATTGGAATGTTTTGTGACGAGACTCCATGCCATGTTTGGTATGTAAACATTGCTGATTTTTTCTCACACCATAAAGAGTTGATGACTTGGGCAATGTAATACTTGGAAATTGGATTGCCCCCTAAGTTTGTACGATGAGGAAGTTAAAGTTAATTGTTTCTGAACTGTTTCCTAGTGCTTACCCCCAATATATATAAATATATATAATATATAAATATATATAAATTATGAAAAATTGTATTGAAGCATGTTTGTTTAACATTGTTTGAGCTGCAGTGCTTACTTATATTCTCAAGCATCATATTCATCTTATCAAACTACGGCTTTGGTTGTGACATAATGGAAACTATTTATTTTATGGTCACCTCTTGCTCTCTGGAACAGAATTGACTTCTAAGATTGGTCTATTGCTATATAAGCGAGCATTCTGCTCCTTGTGTTGGTTAGCCATGCCTTTTGCTCTAATCCTACAACTACACACACTCCACAATACTGTACGCTAACCTCTTGGAATGTAAATATAGTAAATCCGTAATTAAATGGAAAAAGGTTACATCTTATCCAAGTTTAAAAGATAATACGCTGCAATTCTCTCTCTTTCTCTCTCTGTAAGTGTGCGTTTATATATATATATATCTTTATATATATATATATATATATATATATATATATATTATATATATATTGATTGATTGAAGTGGGGGTGTATATGGTGGTATGCGATACAGCTACTTCTACTGCCTTCATTGTAAAACTATTAAATTTCACTTGCTGTCTGTTAGGAACCCCCACAGCCAGCGACACAAAACCCGGAGTCTACTCAGAAGCCTGGTTTTCGCTGGAGCCCCTAGTGGTGGGGACAGACTTGGCCGCAGGCAGCTGAGGGTCGTGAATGGTGCGCTGACTAAGGAGAACCCAGCGATAGAGGATAGGAGCAAAAGCAGAGTGAGGTCCAGGCAAGGGTCGAGGCCGGCAGCAAACAGAATATCCAGTACTCAGACCGAGGTCAGGGGTCACAGGCAAATCAGCAGCGTAAAGGTCCAAGGCAGAAAGGTCAAAAGGGCACAGGAAAACAAACAAAGCCAGGAATCAGGCAAGGGGTCGGCAACAAGAAATCAATCTAAAAGGTACAGCAACCAGGAACAGAGCAGGCTTAGTCAGCAGCAAGCAGGAACTATAACCGGCAGGGAGGGCTTGTCCCTTCCTGCCTTATAAACAGGTGTCCACCAATGAGAATTCCTCCTACCCCGGTAATCTAGCCCAGCTGGGCTGTAAACCACCTGATGTGCACATGCGCCCGGCTGCCCTAGATGCCGGGACGCGGCGCTGAGGGCAATGAGCGTCCCGACCATTGCCTAGGCGACGGCCGGGAGCTAGAGGAAATGACGTCCCGGTCATCATGACGACGGCCGGGACGCTGCCCAGTACCCGGAAGTGAGAAGAAAAAAATTAAATTTGATTCAACTAAAAAAACTGTAAATTGTTTTCCTGTAAAGTTTGTTAAATGTTTTATTTTCCACTGTTTTGTTACAAAACTTGGATGTTCTAAAAAAATATTGCTGTGCATTTTATTTTTGAAAAGAAAATGTGAAATAATGAGACATATTTGATAGTAAAGGATGTGATAAAGGGGTTATTGTTAGCATGGAATAGTGCAGGTTGATGAAGTAAGGCAGTGAAAGGGTTAATATTATTTAATTGTCAGGATACATCCTTGTTTTAGGGATAATAAGGGCAATTAAGGCAATGAACACACGTGGGAATTAGAAGTAAATACTTATGTCGAGAAAAATGTGCAATTGCTCCAAACACTACATTTAAAAAAAACTATATGGACGATTACATGTCAAAAGTGATTTACTACCAAATTCCCATCAGAATGTGTAAGAACGCACCGTCTCTTTTTAAAAATGCAATTTGTATCAATCTGCTTTTTGATTTGAATCAGGCCCACTTAGTGCAAAAAGTCTGTTACAGAGCGCGATATGTGCTGAACATGGGTGAATACAAGGACTTGGTAGATAAAAATAGTACCAGTGCCAGAACAAGAAAGTTGACTAGAATAAAAATTCTCTTGTCACACATGTCACATGTCCTGAGCAACTACCACCAGAAGTTTTGAAATATGTAGGAATAGATACCGGGAAGCTAAACATATCAAAAAGGTAAGAAGGCTAAGGTAACAACATGCCCATGGTACAGGGGGAAGGCTTGTCAGGTTCCTAGACAGTTTATACCAATTACATTATATTATAACTTGAATATGTATAATACAATTTATCTCCACCATTCTTTTCTTAACAATCCAGGTATAAAATACAGTCAATACTATAAAACATTTCAAATCTCAATAAAAGCAGACATTTTCTTTAAAAAAATACATTTTACACTAACATACTTGGCGTTGTATCCTACTCTTTTGCCTGAAGTGGCTCTTGAACACCAACTAATACAATAAAGGGAGTAGGAACAAAAGAAGGGAAGTGGTTTCACCCAGTTTTCTTCCCGCAAACTGTTACTGCAGAGCAGACAGTGACAGAAAGTCGTGAGAGACAGGTTAAGGGCCAAGAGCTAAGTTGAGGACCTGGTGCCTCCTAAGACAAGATTCTCACCTTGCCTCATGGGAGGACCAGGTCTGAGTTACCAATATAGAAAAATTTAAAATGCAAAAACATTTAAGGCATTGTGAGTTCTTCACACATAAACTTTATATCTAAATGTACAGATAAATAAGAATCTTTTTGCTCACAATCAGTTCATAAATAAAAAAAGCTTACTTTTTTGAAGATAATTGTTACAAGATTTTTATAGCAGATATGTTTTTCAGAAGTAATGCCTGTCACAAAAAATTTAGAAGCTCCTTAAAATATCCAAATATGTATAAGTTATGACATTTTCAAGGGACACCTAGTATTTTAACATTGCAATCTTGAATATATTAATTTCTAGCAAATCATGCACTGTCTAAAATGCTTAAAATATATGAGAATTGAATATTTTTTCTCTTATACCTGTCTTAATACTATTCAATTATGTAGCCATGGAATTAGTTTGGAAAAATCATGTATGTGTCATTTTCTATTTCTTTATTTCAGTGAAATGTTTAAGAAATGCGTACATTGATTTAACTACAGTAAGGATGTGGCCATCTGATACAGTTGTGTAGAAATTGCAAATGATTGCATTTCAGTCGTCGTTATAATAAAATTATTTTGCTTCTTCATCACGGCCTTTGTTTACACTCATGGATTTTATTTTTTATAGTGAAAAAAAATGTTAGTATTCTGTTATTTAAAAGCTTCACAGATGATTTAATTTAATATATGTCCTCTTAGTCAGGAGAAAACTTTAAATCTGATTTACCTTGAATTTATTCATTTATTTATTTATTTATAGTTTCAAATGATTCACTTATCTATAATAATTAATGTTGATTTTGATCTTCATCTTATTCCCCAAAAAAATAATGATAGTAAGCATTGCATTGCTTGCCCAAGAATTCAATAAGTAATGGAAACTACTTTTTGTTAAAAATATACTAATTTGTTATCTTTTATGTTAGTTTTGATTTATAGTGTTTGTTGGCATATACTTTGCATTATATTTTATTAAACAAGAAAATGAGAACAAATTTCTGGCATTGTAGTGACTGGATAATATATTGGTAAAATGTACAAATGAATAGCCAACTGATATGTTCTGTGAAATAGGCAGAAGAAAAAGTAATTTCATTTGTCATGAAATGGGTATTCGTTGGGCTGTGGGATCAGATCTATCATTACTGATGTGAAGAAGATGACATAAACTCTATAAGAATGAAGTGGACATGTTACAGAGTCAAATTTCATTAAGCTGTCTACTGGAGGAATAAAGCTGAGAATGCCATGAAAAAGTACTGACAAGAAATTTGATTTAAGTTTTATTGCTACCAACCGTGACACTATGCATGAACTTTTATGTGAAGGAATAATATCACTTTATTTTTCCTTGCCAAGTAATTTACAGCCCAACAAATTATTTTTGTAAAAAATACCCCAAGGACAAAGAAGGTGTGTAAAAATTACAGAAATGATACACATTCTTGCATTACAATTTCAATATTTTCCCTTTACTATTGTGTTTGTTCAAATGCATGCAGTTCTCAAAAATGAAAGATGAATAATAAAAGGACATATAAGTCAAACCAAGCATAATGTAGAAAGTGATCATAAAATGCTGTGCTATGCCTTTTCTACTAATTTATACTTTTTTGCTTCTATGTGTTAGTTTGTAATTCTGTCACATAATAAAAAAATATTTTTTTATGTGAGGTGTGCATATAACTTGTATTCTCTGTTTAACTGTTTCACATATTACAATTACTATTATATCCCCATAGGACTCCAAGAATGGAGTCCTGTAGAAAAAAAGACAACTTTTAGAAGGAACAATGAAGATCAGTAAGGGTTGTGTGGAAAGTTAGTCGATTTTTAAGAGTATAAAAAGGGGAAGGTTGTCTTGGCAGTAGTAAAATGTGATTGTAATTTGCAGTTGTATTCTGTAATAAATATGGGCAGCCCTATGGAGGAAATACAACTAGGTAGATATATAGATGTCTTGTTTTTTCATATTTCTTTTTTTTTTACTCATTAGCTTCTCTATTAATTTGATTAGCTTCGATATGGCCTCACCACAGGTTCTGTGAACATGGGTCCTAGCTGTGAGGCTCTATTTCATTATGGCAAATAACCACAGGAGTTGTCGTACAGCACATGTGTCATAATAGTGTAAACTTCTGGCATGCCATATCCCCATATGTGTAGTTGACTTAAAAGAGTAAGCATTACAGAGTTTCCAGAGTACAAACGTGCAAATTACACTTTAGCTTTCATAAATATGTATTTCTTTATCTGTTGATGCCAAATCATCAATAAATAATAAATAAAAAGTTTTCCCTTAATTTTTAAACGAGGCAGGTGGGTGAAGGGTAGGGGATTTAGTATCTAATGCTTACCGCATATCATTTGCATAAGTATTGTAATTGTTTTTATTTAGTAGTTACAATTGATCACAAGACAAGAGGGCACCTTACATTTAGAAGATCTCCCTCTTTCCAACAAAGGTGCCCTTTTTAATCAACAAGGGATATTGGGATCTTGTCCCTAAAAGAGCCCAACCCTTTCATTTAAAATAAAATATTATTTATTAAAGCAAAACAAGCGCCCCCAATGGAAAGAAGGGACTCTATAATGCTATGCTTTTATTGGAGATGAAAGATGAGATTGGAGCTCTTTTAGAGCCCTTCTTCTATCTACTTTAATGTTATTTATTGCTTACTGATAAAAAAGTATCAGTATGTAATTATTAAACAAGGGCATTTTAAAGAGGACACTTTCTACTTTGAAATGATCTGAACCCAAAATAAGGAGATCAAAGCTCTGGAAGAGCTTATCATTTTTCAAGATGCCACTATGTGCAAATACATATGAACCAGGACTGCTGCAGCAGATCTCCAGATGCAGCGCTACAAGAAAACCCAACTATTTTGCTATCAGTGGGTTTTCAAGGCTACTGGAACTCACAGTGGGAACAATAGCATTGGCATGTATGTAAAAGTTGGATGCATATGCGCACCAAACGTAACAGATATACACAAAAGGTATATGTACATGTGTATGTTGATTCAGACATATCACAAGCTGTGTCCAACTGAAAAATGTTGTATTTATGCCAGGCATACACAAGGCTTACCATTGTCATAAGAGGATTCGGGACCCGGTCTCTCCACTGCCGCTTCAATCTTTCAGTGCCGGGATTTGAATCAGGTTCTTAAATTTTACTTGTTAATCCTATAAATTCACATAACTGCAGATCTTTGAGGAAACCACAGCTACGTTGTGCTGAGAAACAAGTAAGAGGATTAATAAGTTCTAGAGATGAGCGGGCTCGGATATCTGAAATCCGAGCCCACCCGAACGTTGCCGATCCGAGCCGGATCCGAGACAGATCCGGGTATTCCCGCCAATTGCATAACTGAAACCGAGGCTCTGAGTCATAATCCCGCTGTCGGTTCTTGCGATACTCGTATTCTATAAATTCCCCGCTAGCCGCCGCCATCTTCACTCGGGCATTGATCAGGGTAGAGGGAGGTTGTGTTAGGTGGTGCTCTGTCCTGCTATATCTCGTGCTGTGCTGTGCTGTGATGTGTTCTGCTCAGTCCAAAAAAAGTTATAAAAAAAATAATTATAAAAAAAAGAAATGAAAAAAAAATATCCAAAAACAATCCTGCAGTATAAGTCCATTGGTACTGAAATATTACAAAGTTCACTGATTCTGCAGAATAGACTGGGAATTAGTGGAAATGATTGTTATTGAATGTTATTGAGGTTAATAATAGCGTAGGAGTGAAAATAAACCAAAAAACTTGATTTTAACACTTTTTATGTTTTTTTCAAAATAAATCCGAATCCAAAACCTTAAATCCAAACCAAAACCTTTCGTCAGGTGTTTTGCGAAACAAATCCGAACCCAAAACCTCAAGCAAATCTGAATCCAAAACACAAGACACCAAAAGTTACCGTGCACATCCCTAATAAGTTCCCAGAAGAAGGAAGCAATTCCTTCTTTTGGGACAAGCTAAGTTATTGCTTCCCACAGCAGAGAGATCTGCTCCTTGGCTAGCTTCACTATCCATCCACCAAAGTCCTCACATCACATGGGAAGTACATCAAGTGAAATAAGCGCCATCTCACCTGTGCATCAAGCAAGAGTTAATGATCTTGCTACTGAAAAAATGTGCATTATTCAAGTAAATTAAGCTATACAGTGCCTATTTTCATTTTTAACATCTTGATAGCCTGTAACATGTGCAATAGGCTATGGATTTTATGTTGAGGATTATTCAATAAATGTGTGATGTGGTATTAATTTCATTGTGGGAATAATTATTTTATTGGGAATTTCTTAATTTTTGGAGAAGGGGGGCTTTTCATATAATAATAATAATAATAATAATAATAATAATTATTATTATTATTATTATTATTATTATTATAAACCTTTATTTATAAGGCTCCACTGCACATATTACAAACATTAGACCTTACAGGTTAATCAACACAGAACAATAAACAAGTACTACTAAAACTCCATAGACTCCAAGCAAGACCAGTATCTGTGTGGCTGGAGCGGAAGTAATAAGTATTGAGACAGGAGGGAAGAGGGTCCATGTTTAAAGGAGGAGGGGATAATGCCAGTATAGAGTTACAGATTGAAGAGCTGTGCAAGATAGGATCGGATGGGATCCAGGTTCCAGGGAGGAAGGTGGATCAATGATGGTGACTGAAGATGAGATATCCAGACAATTTTGGAGGTGAAAAAGGAGGCAAAGCCAATGGCAGATAGGGAGCGGCATGGGAGGTGGCAGGGGGGGGAGAGAAGAGAGTTTAACGTGGTGAAGAGGCGGCATAGATTAGAGGTTTGAGAAGAAATGAGCGAAGGACTGTTTAGCGAGGGAGAGAGCGGAGCTATAGGAAGAGCGGATAAATATGAAGGGAAGAAAACCGGCCAGGGAACAAGATTTCCTCCAGAGACGTTCAGTAACATGAGAGCACTTTTGAAGGAAGCGGGTAAACTTTGAGTGGCAAGGTTGAGCAATAGAGCGATGAAGATGGATAGGGGAGATGGGGACAACAACGTCAAGGGCAGTGGTGAGGGAGTGGTTGTACTGACCTGTCGCCTTGTTGGGACTGACCAGTGTGGGAAGAAAGTAGAGGAGAGTTTCAAAAGAGGAGGAGAAAGAAGTAGGGTTAAAAGCATGTAGAGTGTCTAGTAAGGGTGGATTTTGGCAAAAGGGGAGCAGGAAAAGAGGACAAAGTGAAAGAGAGGAGCTGGTGGTCAGAGATAGGGAAAGGAGAGTTAGACAAGTCTGAAAAGCACATTGGTGGGAGTGACCAAGACAGTGAGTGGGGGTGGAGGTCCACTGAGTGAGGCCAACCGAGGAAGAGAGGGTGAGAAGTTTGATGGAGGCAGGGTCAGCAACAGGGATGTTAAAATGACTTAGTATTATAGATGAGATATCAGAGGAGAGATAATGGGGGAGCCAAGCTACAAAGTTGTCTAGAAAAAGTGAAGTGGGGCCAGGGGGACAGTATACGACAGAGCACCGAAGGTGGATGGTGGAGAAGAGATGGATAGAATGGACTTCAAAGGAGAAGAAAGAGAGGTAAGGCACAGTGGATATGACTCAAAATGATCATTTGGGGGAAAGGAGGATGCCCACTCCACCTCCTGGATGGTCATCCTTCTGGTGGAGTGGGTGAAAGAATAAATTAAATTAAATTAAATGTGAATTATATTGTAATTTGGGGATTTGTTGCAGGGGAGGAATCTAAGTATTAAACATGGGTGCTATTGATTTCTCAGTGGTGCATGTTGGGATACGGGAGGCCTAGTGTGCTTATCCATTGCTATAATGACGATCCATAATTCATGTTCCTATCCAATTTCCAAACAGGTTCCCATCATTCCAGGATCCAGGTAATCAGAAACGTAGCTTAAGATATGAGCAGAAGCAGATAGTAAAATCTGCAAAAAGAGGTAGGAGAGAGCAGGACAGACTGCCAACTGTCCTGATTCTGGTTGGGTTTTCCTGATTATGTCACATTTCACACTGCACTGCTCGAATGTGTGAACCTAACAATAGTGCAAGCACCATTCCTGTTTATTTGAAGTGTATGGGAAGGGGTTGGAGAGCAACATTGTGCAAAATTACAGCCACATCATGTGACACTAATTAATTAATTCAGCTTTAGAGGTCAATGTGCAAACAACCAATCAAAGCAGCTATATAGTGCTGATGATCATCATAATAATCATCATGTATATTTTCAATAGTCTTTCAGTACTCGCAAGAGATGTGCATGCCTCCTAAAAAACCTATCTGGGAATCCATGATGCTCCCACAGCTAATTATGTAACACTTACATGAACACATCTTTACTATTCTCAACTTACGCTTGACTCTCCCTGTCCACCTGCCGGTTCGCCTTTCTAGTCATTAGAGGACACAAGTCTAAAATATGCAAAATCTAGAAATGGATACCTTTTAGGTGTGCATGCACAGTAGGAAATATGTATATAATGATAAAAAAATTGGAATACACACAACTCCAAATGAGTCCCTTTATGAGGATATAAAATTTGATCAGAAAGGTACAAATATACCATGGAGTCTCAGTGGATTATTATTAGTCCTACCTGTACATATGGTTAATAAAACCAAAACAAAACAGAATTCAAATTTGTCAAGAAAATTATATTCGAGTTTCCAGGTATAAGCAAAATTGGAAAAATGGAAAAATTTATGACAAAATATAGACTGTTCATAATGTCTTTTTTCACGGCTAAAACATGTGTTTTTATTTAAAACTCAATGCATTGATCATCTGAGTAGACACACGAATAAACTTCAGGATTAAAAAAGGACTGATTATTCAGTCATGTTAAACCATACATGTTTGCTTCTTTAGTATATGCAGTCAATTAAAAAAAGGAAAAAAAAAAGGAAAAAAAAAGAATAAAGACTTGTTATGGTGATCAAATAGTTACAAATAAAATGATTCTATTCCAGTAACCAGCATTAGATAAACATAGTCATAGGAGGACAAAAAAATACCCAGTCCCTAGCAAGGGGACATTTCACGGAGATTTCTACAGTGTGATAGTCATGTGATGTAAGCCTTTCTAATATTACCTGTTATAGTGAAGTTGATAATTATTACAATATCAGCAATACCAGAGTTTCACATATTTACCCAATAGTATTTGATATCTTTGCTGACTATATATGCTTATTTTACTTCCATCATTGTGCACAAATAGTTTTAATGAACGTCACATGGATGGAAGAGCATGAATTTTATAGGCGTCCCCCCATCCACTTATGCTTCAAATGTAGACAACTATGATATTGCCTTGTCCGAAGACTATGTTCAGATTGTCTAAGCAGCAGGTAAAGTTTATTGACTGTTAACACTGGTTGTTAAAAGAAAATACCCAACTTTCCCATTATAGCATATAGGCTGTGTAAATGCACCATGCTGGCCCATTTATTTTGAAAGGAAAAATACTCTTGAACAGGAAGCCCACATATGTAAGGGCTTCACGTGGCACTAGGTCTGCATGTTGCCTACAATATCTGTAAACTATTGTGTGTTTGCTATTTAAATAAACTTAATAATTTACCATGATGTTTTTCATTCACGCATATGTAACTTAGAGATTATTAATTAGTTTTGCATAGGTAGCTAAAAGCTCATTTTACTAAATGCAAAATATTGATTATGTATGTATCTTAAAAAATGTGTACTAAGAATATACAAATTAAATGTTTTCAACTAATACTTATATTAGTTGAAAATGTTGTTTTAGCCATAATAACCAATAGCTGAATGTAATTATATTTTTATCAGCTGTTTAAAAAGAAGAATACACATTTTATATTAAAGGTTACTTGCTTATATATGAAGTAGACTTGTATGTTGAATGATATGTGGCTATATACATTGTAAACCACATTGTATTGAATTAGAAGTTGGTGCAGTATATTGATAGAATGATGTGCATGTTATTTATCTATGTGTATATTAGTCAATTCAGGTTTGGCATAATACTTTTTAGTGCTCTTCTATTGCCAGAGCAATGTAGAGTATTTTGTTCAAAATAATATCCTTAATCATTGGGAATTCATTCACATCATCTCATAGAAGCACTGAACAATTATCTACTGTACATTATTTCCACACGATATTTAATATCTGTCTGTGATGAAAAACATGAAAAAATATGGTTGAGTGTTGGTAGATGTGCTTAGATTCATCCTGCTATACTACGTACACACCATTTAATAAAATAAATTAAATTAAATCACTCAGGGCTCTATTTTTGATCAACCGTAACACCCATAACAGGCTAAACGAAATGGATTTGCGGATTGATTTCATGGGAAGGATATACCTCATACAATATATATTTTAATGTCCTGCTGTTAAGCTATTGCACTGATTAAAATAATTAAATCAATTTCGCTTCAACAATCATGATAACCAGTTTCACAATTTTGTACCCGTATTTGTTATGCTCCCAGCAGGTTATTAGCAATTAATTAGTAAGCCTTCTCAAATGCTTTGTCTGTTTGAATAGCAATTGCCAAGTAACTAAATTGAACTTTTTTGCTTGCAATGCATTGTCATTTGTTTTGGTCAATACAATGTACAATTTAGTTATGTGCTTTTATAGTTATAAACATCATATAGGTTTAGAGTCACCAGACATAAACTTTATTTTTTTTAAGGTCATAATACCTTAGTAATTATTTAGCAATAGACATACATAATTTTAAATGTTTAATCACTATCTTGTATGTGTATGTCATCTTTATTCATTTCCCTATAGTGGTACATATTTTTAAGTGATTTTATAGCTGCCAATTGCATTGCCCAGTTTATGATCCTTCAGGCATTTCACAAAAATACAGTGAGTACAGTTAATACATTTATCATATTAACTAAAGTGGTCCGAGATCCCTTCTCTCCCTGTACATAATCTGCAGTTATAGTTTTGAATTTAGAGCAGGTAAACACAACTGGAAAATCTCTTAAATTTTGATTGGCACAGAGGGGTATTAATGGTGCCACAGTAAGTCTTATGATACACTGTAAATGATTATATCTGTTTACTTATCAAGTTTAATATATGCTGGGCAGTGATTATAAAATATTTTGCTTGATCACATATTTGTCAATGTATGGAAAAAAATGAAAACCAATGCAAAATAATAGATTTTGGGTGATTTACTAAAGAAGTCATTTTCATCCATCTAGTTATCTATCCATGTTCACCTTTATCCCTCCTAACAAGTTAGGTAAAAAGGAGATTTGTTGCACACACTTACAACAGGAAAAGACAGAAAAAACATATACTCCCCTGCATAAACACATTTACACCTGAAGGTAGATTTTTTTTAAGCTTCTAAAAACGAAAAGTAGAGGTGCTGTACAGAGCAACCAATCAGATTCTAGCTATCATTTTCTAGAATGATAAATTGGTTGCTATGGGCAACACCTTCACTTTTCCTTTTTAGACATTTTAGCAAATCTACCCCTTAGAGTAAATCAGCCTGAAAGTACACTGTCTACAAAATGTGTGCAAAATGAAAGATGTATTAAATGCTATGAAAATCATGCTGAATTTCCAGAGATTGTTTTGCGGTTGCAAATCATGAAGCAAATGGAAACAAATATGAAGTGGCTATTTACTGTTTGTATGCACATAAATTCTAAATATATTTTATTTTTCTCAATTATGCATATGCACAGGTTTCAGTTTACCCATCCCTCATATGTTTTAAATGTAATGTAGTCAGTCTTCGCTCGCTAGCCTAATTTCATGGATACCTGCTGCAAGGAATCACCGTTAAATGTAGAAAACAAATCCAGTTTACTAGATAGTTTAATAGATGGCTTTAGTAGAGGTATGTGGAGGAGATTTTTGTAAAGAGAAGGTGTGGAGACAAAATAAAGCATTTGTCCGTTCAATGCGAAAGAGAAACCAATGAACACATAAGGACTCTGGCACTTGTGGTTGCTGGGGTAAGGTACAACCATGAAGAGCTAGTTATTATTTAAAAGAGAAGGGCCCAAAAACATCAATACATCCTTCTCCTTAGTAAATGCAACAAGCTCCAGCACTGAAAATTTCACTGTGGAGCTGATTCATTAAGGAAAGTAAGGCAAAAATGTAAATAAGTTTTCTCCTGCACAAAACCATGTTACAATGCAAGGGGTGTAAATTAGGTCATTATTTTGCACATAGGATAAATACTGGATGTTTTTCATGTAGCACACTAATACTTGATAGCTTATTTGTACACTGAAATTTAAAGTTGATAAAGGACATGTTCTACCCCAATTATAATTCTGTTCTCTCATTTTAAATTTCTCATTCCAAAACAACACAGTTTTGCCAAGGTTCAAAGTTACTCAATTTGTTTGCTTTACTTTCCTTAATGAATCAGGCCCTGAGACTCTACATAACCCCACTGTCACCCTGGACTTGTATTTTGGCTGTCAAAATGAATAGATGTGCAGAAGCCTGTGTTGGTTGACAAGAGTTTGTGGGTACAAACAACATGATCACATTGACCAGACTCCAAAAAGGACCCCAAAATGTAGACCTATTAACAAATTGCAACTAACCCCCAGCACTGTAGGAGCTGTTCTTCCTAGAAAGTTAAGCACCAATTATGGTGAGGAAAACAAAACAGGACTACCTCAAAAGGTTTCAAATACTCTTCCTCTCCAAGATTCCATTTTCATGAGCAAAGGGTCCAAATACCCCCCTGCTCATTAATCAAATAACCTTATGCTATCCAAGTTCCTGTGAAACAGACATGGTGTGCACAGAGAGTCATGACCATAACACAATAGCCTATGTACTAGCCATTCTCAGCTGACTACCATTAGGACCTCACCACATATGTGTATCCAGACCACAATAGTCAACCCTTTCCAGTGATGGGCTGATTGCTTTTAACATACAACAATAAACAAAGGGATCCACTCTCCTGATTAAAATCAACTTTTTGTCTAGCTAGACTGCAAACGTGAAAGTGATTCGTAAGCTAAATGATCCCGTCACACAACAATGTTGGTCAGGGAGTAATAGGGTAATCAAGTGAGGTTAAGATGGTGGTTGAGGAATATTGTAAGCTTGTCTGAAGAGGTGGGTTTTCAGAGAATGCTTGAAAGTATGTAGACCAGAGGATAGTCTAATTGTGCGAGGAAGTGAACTCCATAGATTGGGTGCAGCCCGAAAAAAGTCCTGTAACCGGGAATGGGAGCATGTAATGAAGGTGGATGAGAGACGCAGATCTTATGCAGAACGAAGTTGCAGAGTTGGGAGATATTTTGAGACAAGAAAGGAGATGTATGTTGGTGCAGCTTTGTTGACCCCATACCCCTTTGTATGAGGCAAGATAGGGCTGGGCACAGTTTTATGAAGCATTCCCACAAAACACAACAGGGTGGCATAATCCTACGGAAACAATTGGCTATATAATATTATCCACTTATATAATGAATTATTCTAAAAAGAAAAGTCTCTCTTTCTCTCTCTCATGTATATATATATATATATATATATATATATATATATATATATAAGTTGCTCTAAAAATTATAATGGTGTTAGTACACTCATGCTCAATATAATTAAAAGTTTTCATTATGTTAAAATAAATTAAATAAAACAAAGGGATTCCAAAGCAGAGAGATAAAGCACAAGGAGAGAAAATACAGGAGTCAGATGCTGGGGTTGTGACCTGTTGCTTTGACACGAGTGTCAGAACAGTTCTTATATAGCAGAAGGAAGTTCAAATTCCCTGCCTGTAAACACATAATCACACAGAAGAGAGAGAGAGAGCTGCACATCCGGAAAAGAACACGCAAGTACTGAATGGAGCAGGGAGCATGGAGCAGGTAAGTTTTTACTCACAGTGCACCCCCCTTAGGAGTGAACTCCGGACACCCTCAAGGGTTTTGTCACGAACAGCACTCACCTGAGTCTGCGTGACGCTTATGTGACACAGGGTTAACCACACAACAACCACTTGGTATGTCTAAAATGATTAAATACTTCCCTATCTATGCCACACACTAGCTTTGCGATACTAATTACCACCACCAAGGTTTTTTCGGATAAGAGCTGACACTCTTATTTAGGAAGCCTTCGGTTCTCCCTAGCATTAATCCAACACAAGTTACTTTAATCAGAGTTCACTTAAACCACAAGATTTGCACAGTTTCAATTAGGTAGCGTCTGGACCAAACTGTTGCGTGAATTCATAAGAACACAGAGACTAGAACTTATTAAGTGTAATTTAATATGGAAGACACATCCACAATGCTTAAGATAAAAAGATAATAAAATGACATACAAATATAGTGCAATTGTTTCTTATAAAATAAAAAGGATAAAACACAGAATTGATACCTCACTTAGAATCAAGTTTATGGTGCCGGGAGGAGCAGGAAAAAATGGAACCTCTTTAATTACTCCCTCAGAAGAAGAACCCAGAGTTACATTTTCAATACAGTTTTAAAGTCAAGCTACAGGGCCCCCCAGCCCCCTTCCCTGTGAGGTCAGAACCAACAGGAGGGGAGAATGCAAATTAGGGTCTTATGACTTTGCTGTTTGAATACCTCTAAGTCAAGTTTTCTTTACACCGTCCTAACTTTTCAACAGTATGGTTTACGAACACGATTTTACCTTCACACAACAGGTCCTAAGTTTCCCTTCATCTGCATACCACACATGCCTCTGGTATGTATGATATTGGAGAAAATGATGTGATCTTTTCCTGTGCCCTTATTCAGCTTGAATCTGTCATTAACATACAACCCAGTCTCTGCAGTCGGCCTGTCTGGGGCCTCCCAAACATGTGTGAGATTTCATTGTCTTGCAAGAGATCTCCTCAAAGGCATTCACATTTGCCATCCTGCCATAAATGGTATAAGGTGCTATCCTTATCTACCAGCCCCCCTGGGTGGTTTAACATCCACAAAACCCATTGATCAAACAGCTTCTAAGAGAACCAGGGCACACTATTTCTAGGAAGTAATTCACAAACATATATTTGCAGATTTATGCCTAAACATTAGCTTGCACATGACACCTTCCCTTTTTAAGAGATGGCATGGGAATTGACTGACAGGTCATTGCCCAAGCCATCTCCCACAGATCCCACCTGTTTCAAATGGAATAGCTGTTAGCCGGGTCTCAATAGGTTCTCTGGGGAGAAGGGTTAAAAAGGGGTTACATATCTCAGACAGCTGGGACTTCTGGTCTGGCAATATCTGTGGGCTAACCTCTGTATTCTTAAAGGGTCCTATCCCTTGCGCTGCAGCTACTAGATCCAATGGCAAGTCCTTCTTCCCCTCATCTGGCAATCTACAGACTGTCAGGGCACACGCATCACTGTCATTAGGAGCCTTCAACAGATTATCATGAAAATTTCTCTCTATCATCCTGGCAGGGGGATCATACCACTGCTTCTGGCTTGTCTGGGCCTGCGTCATGTTCTCATGTACCAACCCTGTTGCAGTGTGCATTTTGTCTCTAATTCTCATGTCCTCTAAGTTAAAGCCTGAGGGAACAATGGCCTGGGATTCCTGACACTGCACTTCTAGGTGGGGACACACTATGCAATTCTTATCGTGGGGGCTACGGAACAGGATGCTCCCCTCCCTCTTGGACTCATCTATCTGGGGGTGTAGAGTAACAGGGAGTTTGGGCCCCTCATCTACCTCCTCTAAGCTGTTAGACGGCTGGCTAAGTGAGGGTGGGCTAGCCACTGACCCCCCTGTCTCTATAGAAAACTCAAGTGAATGGTCAGAACTCAGATGTAGATCTGAGTGGTGAACATTCGAACTACAGGTCCCAGCAGCAAGGTAAGGATTGCTGTCACTCGCTATTTCCCATTGGTCAGGACTAGGTGTCTCCCCCCCATGCTCACCAGCTCTGTGTGCAGCTGGTTCAGGCACAGAATATACATCTTCACTCTGCCCGCCCTCCCAGTTACCTTGTACAGCATCTTCTGGGCATATTACCTGGGTAGAAACATTGTCTTTCTCTAGCACAACAGAAGTAATCACATGGGCATCTGTCCCATTTCTAGTAAGCATAATATTTACACCAGTATTAATGCCAATATCTGCAATAACAATGTCCGCTGTCCCTATCCTATGACAAGATGTCAGTGTGAAGACAGGTTTGGATTCTAACACAATACTGTTATTGGCATTATCCTCATTATTCGCATTAGGTACAATAATACATTCTCTTTCCTTGTCACCTCCTGGTGCCTGGGAAAAAACATGGTTACTCTCAGCAGGTTCTGGTACTGTAACATGGGCGGCATTAAAATCATTACACACTTCAGGTATAATATGGCATTTCCGTTCCCTGTCACACCCTGCTGCCTGGGAACAAACATTGGTATTCTCAGCTGATTCTAACACAGTGACATTAGCATCATTATCTACATCAGATATAATAAGACATTCCCTGTCCCTGTCACATCCTGGTTTACACATTTCAGGTGCAATTGAACAGACCTTTTCCTTGTCACCTCCTGCTACCTGGGAACAAACTTTGGTACTTTCAGTTGATTCTGACACAGTAACAGGGGTGGCATTGACATCGTCATTACAGACATACTGAGACAACATTCTTCCTAAATCTGTCCCCAGTAACACATCTATAGGCATATTATCTGAGACACCGACATACCTTATACCTCTTCCAGCACCCCAATCAAGGTAAACTTTGGCTACAGGTACAGTAAGGTTAATTCCACCAACCCCTTTCACAGAAATACATTTTCCTGGAATGAAGTCCTCTACCCCTACCAATTCTGAATGTACTAACGTAACATCTGCACCAGTGTCTCTTAACCCCACAGTTACCTTGCCACCCACAGTGACTGTTTGTAGGTTGTCCGTTCGGCCCCCTTCTGGTCCCGCAACACACAGGACAGCTGGTGAAGATTGCAGGGAAGGTACCCCCCCAGCGGAGGGTGAACTGCTCTTCTTCTCTGGACAGGCGGTACTAATGTGCCCCACCTGGTTGCACACAAAACACCTGCGGGTGTCTCCCACAGCAGGCTTAGCCCCAACCCTTCCAAAAGATGAAGAAACATTGGGTGATGGTGTTGAGGGGGGTGGCGTTGATCCTCCTGGCCGGCCCCCTTTCCAGGCCGACTGCCCTGGCACAAAAGTTCCTCTTTTAGCTGCAGGTGCCCGGGTGACAGTGTACTTGTCAGCCAGTCTAGCTGCTTCCGCAGATGATGTAGGGTCCCGATCCACTACCCATTCCTTCACATCAGCTGGGCACAAAGTCAGAAACTGCTCCTGGATCATCAAATCTTGCAGAGCATCAAAGGTGGTGATCTGTAGCCCTCCAACCCACTGTTTGAATGAAGCACACAGCTGGGCCACAAGTCCTGAATATGTGTCAGAGGCACTGCGTTTTAAATCTCTGAATTTCTGCCTATGCGCCTCTGGGGTGATGTTAAAGCGTTGCAACAGGGCACTTTTGATTGCCTCATAATTTCCGTCCATCTCAGGTGGAAGATCTGCAAAGGCTTCTAATGCTTTACCTCGCAAACCAGGGGTTAAATATTGTGCCCACTGATCTTTGGCCAGTCCATACTGTCGGCATGTCTTTTCAAAACCTCGCAAAAAAGTATCCAAATCCCCATCTTTTTCCAATACAGGGAAATTCTCAGGACGGGGTCTGCTAATACCAGCATCTCTGGCTTCTGGCTGGCGTTTGAGCTTCGCAAGCTCCAGCTCATATCTCCTCTCTGCCTCTCGCTCGGCAGATTCTCTTTCTGCCTGTTGCTCTGCTTGGCACTCTGCTACCTCCATAGCAGCACGCCTCTCCTGACGGTCAGCAGCTTCCTTCTCCTGGAACTGCTGTATGAGTTGCATTTTAGTTGTAATGTCCGCTGGGCCCAAATATTTTAGGGCAGTTTGCAAATAAACGTCCATAGCAGTGTCCACACATGAACCATTAGAATCATCCGAAATTAACAGTCCCTGGTTTTGAGGAATACCCACAGTCAGGTCCACTTCTGAGTTCTGGCTATTCTCTTCCTCGGACACAGCTGTGAGTTGCTGATCCCTCTGCACAAGAGCTTCAATCAATTGCTCCTTGCTTTTTCCACTAGTGGGAATTCCTCCATCCTCACAGTCTGAAATCAGCGCCTCCTTTGTCAAGCGTTTATATGCAGCCGCCATCTCCTCCGCTTAATGCCAAATAAAAAAAGAGAAGAAAAAAAGAGAAGGGGAGGGAAAGAAACAATTGCTGTATGTCTTATAATGTTTTAAGCATTGAGTTCAGTCTCTGGTGAATTAGTCTGTATTTCCTCTCTCAGGGATCACACACCTTAATTCACTTAAGTTCTTAAAAAATTAAAAATATATCCCACAAGCTTGCCACCAATTTGTCACGAACAGCACTCACCTGAGTCTGCGTGACGCTTATGTGACACAGGGTTAACCACACAACAACCACTTGGTATGTCTAAAATGATTAAATACTTCCCTATCTATGCCACACACTAGCTTTGCGATACTAATTACCACCACCAAGGTTTTTTCGGATAAGAGCTGACACTCTTATTTAGGAAGCCTTCGGTTCTCCCTAGCATTAATCCAACACAAGTTACTTTAATCAGAGTTCACTTAAACCACAAGATTTGCACAGTTTCAATTAGGTAGCGTCTGGACCAAACTGTCGCGTGAATTCATAAGAACACAGAGACTAGAACTTATTAAGTGTAATTTAATATGGAAGACACATCCACAATGCTTAAGATAAAAAGATAATAAAATGACATACAAATATAGTGCAATTGTTTCTTATAAAATAAAAAGGATAAAACACAGAATTGATACCTCACTTAGAATCAAGTTTGTGGTGCCGGGAGGAGCAGGAAAAAATGGAACCTCTTCAATTACTCCCTCAGAAGAAGAACCCAGAGTTACATTTTCAATACAGTTTTAAAGTCAAGCTACAGGGCCCCCCAGCCCCCTTCCCTGTGAGGTCAGAACCAACAGGAGGGGAGAATGCAAATTAGGGTCTTATGACTTTGCTGTTTGAATACCTCTAAGTCAAGTTTTCTTTACACCGTCCTAACTTTTCAACAGTATGGTTTACGAACATGATTTTACCTTCACACAACAGGTCCTAAGTTTCCCTTCATCTGCATACCACACATGCCTCTGGTATGTATGATATTGGAGAAAATGATGTGATCTTTTCCTGTGCCCTTATTCAGCTTGAATCTGTCATTAACATACAACCCAGTCTCTGCAGTCGGCCTGTCTGGGGCCTCCCAAACATGTGTGAGATTTCATTGTCTTGCAAGAGATCTCCTCAAAGGCATTCACATTTGCCATCCTGCCATAAATGGTATAAGGTGCTATCCTTATCTACCAGCCCCCCTGGGTGGTTTAACATCCACAAAACCCATTGATCTAACAGCTTCTAAGAGAACCAGGTCACACTATTTCTAGGAAGTAATTCACAAACATATATTTGCAGATTTATGCCTAAACATTAGCTTGCACATGACAGGTTTGTTAGGGAACCTCTTTGGGAAATGCTTCAGAAGATCAGGAGCATGAAGGTCTCTAGCAGGAATCCAAGAGTGTTTCTCTGGGCCATACCTCTTCCAGTCAACCAGGAATTGAACAGTACCTCCCGAGATACGGGAGTTGAGAATATCATTAACATATTCTTGTAGGTCTTGTACTTGGAGAGCCAAAAGAAGTTTCCTAATGGAGGAAAATGTTTTAATGACCAATGGTTTCAAAAAAGAAAAATGAAACACGTTGGGAATTCTTAAGGTAGGGGACAATTTTAACTTAAATGCCACAGGATTGATGACTTCCAGGATTTTGAAGGGTCCAATAAAATGTGGGGCAAACTTCCTGGAAGGTACTTAAAGACGAAGGTTCCGAGTGGACTACCATACATACGTCGACCCAATTATTCGGTTAAGCAGAAATATAACATGTGAGGAATTTCTCCAATTCTTGATTTGTCATCTCAGTGAGGCAGCATTGCCAACATATGCTAAACCTGCTGGTTGGCATAATGAAGAAGTACACCAATAAAAAGGTTAGTGTCACGCAGAGAAGACTCGTCCATACCTAACCCAGCCCCTCTGGAGCCGGTTAAGCCTTCCTGTTTCCCGGGAACTTAGGACAATCCCCAAGGAGGTTACCTGATTCCCCACAGTACAAACACAGGTAATTTTAAAATTGTCTCTCCCTTTCTTCTGGGTAGAGATGTGCTCGACCGAATTGCATAGGTTACTCCACAAGCATTACAGGGTTCTGGAACCTAGGAGCTAAGCGCAGAAAGGGAGTGTTTTCGCTCTTGATTCCTCTCCCTAAAATATATATCAATTTGGTTGCTCAGAGAGATATGAGCATCAAGGGATACAAGAAGTTCATGACCCTGCCAGAATAAGGATACAAAAGCTTCATTGTTCCACTTCAACTCAGCAATCAAAGTAAGGAATTGAATAGTGTACTAACTGAGAGGAAGCAATCCCTGACATATGCTCAGAATATCAGAAGCTGTGCTGGAAACCCATTCAGGTTCATTAAAAATCTTCATATTAATCTCCAGCAAGTGGAAATATTGTGTAACAAGGGGTCTTTGCGCACCCACAACGAATAGGCCCATGCCAAGGCTTGTCCAGACATAAGGGAGATAATGTATGCAACTTTAGTTTTTTCAGTAGGAAAATACCCCAGCTGTAATTCAAACTGTATTGCCACTGGTTTAGAAATTCCCTACAGGCATTGGGGTCACATTCAAATTTAGGAGGATTAGGAATCCGGAGATAGGATGCCGTGGCTTGGGTCACTGCAGGACTTTGTGCCGGAGGCGAAGGGTCTGGTGAATTGACTTGTGAAGTCAAGGTGTTCTGCAGCATATTGAGGCGAGTAGAGAGAACCTGAAACTATTGGAGAAGTTGAGCTTGATTCTTCTCTTGCTTCTCTACCTGACTGATAATGTGTTCCAGGAGATCCCACTGAGGAGGTTTGCCAAATCCGTCCATTGTTACGGTCAAAACAAACTGTTATGCACACAGGTAATTGCCATCAACTCAGAGTTGACACTGGCCTACCAAGACATGGAGTCTACCGAACTTCCCAGTTTTAAAAAAAAAGTACCGCAAGGCAGGATGGACTTAACAGCCAGGAATCCGCAGGTCGCAGCTCTTGGATCAGACTGCTGATGTGGAAGATAGGAGTGTGGCTGTGGCAGTAAAAGAATAGAACTTTAAAGTGCAACTATGCATGACAAGGACAAGCCATGATAGAGAAAAGCCAACATCTAGTACACGTCTCAGTGGTGCAGTAAAAACCGAGATCTGAAGCCATACTCAAGGGAGATAGCCGGGGTCTGATACACTTTCCAGTGCAGTGCACAGTGAGATGAAAAACTGTTGTCAAAAGAGGGGGGCTAGGTCTGGTACACGTTCCTGAATGAGCAGTACAAAAGGGAGATCTGGGTACAAAGTCAGGGGAAAACAGAGGTTAGACACAGGAATTCCAAAGCAGGGAGATAAGGCACAAGGAGTGAGGATACATGAGTCAGACATTGGTTTTGTAACCTATTGCTCTGACACTTATTCTGCAACCAGGATAAGTGTCAGAGTGGTTCCTATATAGCAGATGAATGTTTGAATTCCCTGTATGTGATCACATAATCATACAGGGGAGGAAGTTGAGCACCCAGGATAGAGCATGCAGCAGCACCTAATGGAGAAGGGATCATGGAGCTGGTTTTTCCTCACAGATTGGGAAGCAGACATAGGAAAGCCCTCAATTGGATTCCTGGGATAGTATTCACATCTGAATTTCTAAATGTTCATATAGTATAGCCATAAAATAGAAGTCTTACAAAGTTTTCACCAGATAGTACCTAGACCCTGAATGACTATATAAACTCTACCCAAGCTCTTCTAAACTTTTCTGGATAGAGTGGGCAAAGAGGTAGCTTTGAACATGTCTGGGGGTACTGTTCTAGCTTTACTATTTTCTGGAACAAAATAAAACTCTCATTGAGAATATTTTTGGAATCACCCTTAGATTCTCAATAACTATGTTGCTTCTCTGCTCCCTCATCCTACATATCGATAAATCACTGGACAAACTAATTTTGCATATATCATGTGCAGTGAAATACCAAATCCCCACTATTGGAAACATTGCAAACCCCTCTCACAGGAGGATGTCATAAACTGCATCTTGTTCATATCCAAAATGGAATATATAACCAGTCTCCAAAATAATAAAATTAGTGTTTTTTAAAAAATCTGGGACTCGTGATATTCCTGTAATGTTCATTTTATCGCTGCCAATTGTCCAATGCAATTATTGTGGTTCCAATGCACAAAGAGATTTAATATCAAAAGATAGCAGGATTTAAGGTAAGCCATGTTGAAGCATAAAAGATATAACAATAAACAGGAAAATATACATTACATTTTCGCAAAGCGCGTCCTGGGTCCAGATTCCTATACAGTCATGTTGTCTGTTGTCAGGAAGAGAGAAATTCACAGCAGCCCAGGAGCTTGCTTGTATGCAGTTTGAGTTAACAAAAAAACAGTGATGATGTCACAATGTACACAAAGATAAACTAAGGTCTTTCTTCATTGGGTCAGGTCAGCACAATACAATGCAAATCATAGGTCAGTTTAAAGGACTTCTACGATAAAGTGGGGGCCAGCTCACTCCAACAGCTGAACACATGTTATGCCTAAGGGAACCAACCTAAACCAGTTTAAACCAACCTATTTACATTCCAAACATAATATAATTTTAAGTATTTATCCTTTATCTTCCATAGCTAACAATCGCAGGAAACGACTGCTTTGCCGATAGTAGCGGATTCCTGATGGTAATGTGCAGATCAACATGACAATAAACATGATGCATTTTCTATATCCTGAACTTTAGATACCTTTAATATAATATCATTTATGTATAACTAATCTCTAATACATTTTACAAATAACAGCTATGGAGCCCAGAGTATAGTGAAAACATAACAGTTTATTGAACAAACATTGTCCGGAATAGTGCATGAAAGGTACAAACCAGGTTTAGATGAGACTGAACAACGGATCTTTGGGTGAGGCTGAAAGCAAGTAAAAAATAAATACGACAGGTACATGTGAACTAGGGGTCTGATTCATTAAGGATCTTCTTATTTCAGTCTCCTGGACAAAACCATATTACAATGCAAGGGGTGCAAATTAGCATTCTGTTTGCACATAAGTTAAATACTGACTGTTTTTTCATGTAGCACACAAATACTTTATAGCTTATTTGTACACTGAAATCTAAAGTTGATATTTGTGAGAAATAAATTAATTGTGAGAAGGATTTTATTTATAACAGTGATTTGCATGTGTGAACTTATATTTTAACTTAGAGATACAACACCATCTTAATGTGGATCTCATTACTGAAAAATAAGAATGGTCTCATTTATTACCTATCCATTTCTTATCTATTGTCTGAGATTATCAATCTCTTTAAGAAAATGTTTCTAAAATTGTTTTTTATATTTATTTACTTAGGTGACATTTATACACACTTGCATACCCTATTGTCTATATGGGAGTCCAATGTCTCCAAAATGTTACATAGTACCAATCTGATTCGTAAAAAAATTCCCTATTAGCCTTCCATTATTCCAGTCAAGGGGGTTATGGTATTCTTAAACTATCACAAGCACTGACGATGGTTAAAAGTCATATGCAGCTACAAACAGACAGTGTCGAAAGCCACAGCTGCACAGCCGCTATCGGCTGTTATTTTCAGGTCTGAGATGTAATTTATGACATCAAAATGTCCCAACATACATTTCGCCGTCCACTTTTTCAAGGGATAACCCGATTGGTAGTCAAGAATTGCTTTTATATATCTTAGCACCAATTGCAGATTTTGCAACTTTCACATTAATGTGGAAGTTGCAAAATGGTGAAAAGATGGAGAAAACAGTTACATTTTCAGATTCATATGGGATTACCCATTGTACTAGCAATTATATCAACTGTAAAATGAAGGGAGTTATATATGTTCTTGAGTGTCCTTGCAATATGATCTATGTGGGTAAAACAAGCAGGATGCTTAAACAACGTATCCAAGACACATTGGTTCGATTCGGAATGCACATGTCCCGGGTACATACAGGAGTACAGCTAGGAGCCACGAATATGGTGAAAGCACTCTGTTTATTTGCAGAAAAGTATAAATAACAGGTAATCAAGAGTAGTAGTAAATACCAGGTGCAAGCTGATGCAGGAAGTAATATGAATGTTCAGAAACCAGCAAGTACACAGCTAATGCAGGGAAGCAGGAGGTATGAACAGATTCCAAGCAGCATGTAACCAGAGGAGCAAGGCAGGAGGAGGAATCCACAGGGTGCAACAACAGGACATGACATCAATAACCAGCAATGTGTGCTGGGAGTGACAGATATAAATAAGGAAAATGAGACCACACCCAGGTGCATGGGATAATTAGTGAACAGAAAGTTTAACTCCTAAGGCACAAGAAATGCACAATAGCAGCACCTCTGGACATCAGAGGTACTGCTGCAAACACATAAAAAGAACAAATACAAATAATAAAGTCCAAAAGGTAGGAGCTGCCAGGCGGATCGTGACAGCACAATCCAATATAGACAGTTATAAACAACTAACGTTCACAGCCAGACACTTTCTTTTGAAACACAAGAGAAATCCTGCTTGTTTAAAATGTTTTGGAATTGATAGGATTAATCTAGGGATCAGAGGAGGAGATATAGAGAGACAGCTACTGCAAAGAGAAAGTAAATGGAACTGTCTCCTAAATTATCTCTCTCCATCTGGCCTGAATGAAAGTATCTATATCAGCTTTTTATGACTCTAGCTCTCTTATAATGAACCTTATTAATTCTTGACATCAAGAATAAGAGTTTTTCTCATCTGAGTTTGATTAACTAAGACACCTTTATTCCACATTGGAAGAAATATTGGAGATCTTTTTGGATTTTTAGTTTCCTAGTCCATTTTGTATCAAATTTCTAGATTACAGTAATCAATGTGAGTGGAAAAATGAGTGAGCAAGGAGTGTTTTAGATGCATCTGGGGTGAGAAAGTATTTGATTCAGGAGATATAACGAAGGTAGAAGTGATAAAATTGAGAGAGGGACTAAATATGGAGGGTGAAGGAGAGAGGGGCGAGGATCTGGTTGTCATCCAGGTAGCAGACTTGAGGGACAAGGCAAAGTGTGATAATATAAATGGAGAGAGAGAAGGCAGTTGAGGTGAGAGGGCCTTGCAGGGGGAAAATATTTTTTTTTGTCTTAGACATGTTCAGCTTAAGAAAGCACTGGGGCATCCAGGAGAAAATGGCTAATAGACAACTGGAGACACAAGAGATGAGGGACATAGTAAAATCAGGGTAGGAGTGTTAGATTTGGGTGTCGTTGGCACAGAGGAGATTTTGGAGGCCAAATTTTCATGATAATAATATCCCCAATTAAATAATGTAAATGCCTCTTAACCAAACTTCCATACTGGTGATTATGCCATTATTTGTTTATCATCAACACTAATTTCACACCAATTTCATAGTTTGTCACTCCACAAAGATCATTTATGATGCAGGTGCACAATAACTATGAAGATGGTGGCATCTATGGGGTGGAGAGCTTTGCATTGTTTGATGGTGCATCAGGCATTCTTTGCTTACTCATTGCCTGGATGTGAGTGAAAACTATATCTTCCAGATCGAATATTTTAAATGAGATGAACGATGTTCCTGAATCCTCTTTTCCCTCTCCATTTTTTTATACTTTTATTTGTTTTGTTTTATCTTTCCTAAATCATTTGCCATGAACATTGCTTAAGATGGATATCTTTTATGAGCAGGGTCCTCTGTACTTTTGTGTTCAGTGTCTGAAGATAAGTTATTTTGTGTCTATACAGTATGTCACTGTTTTAAACCTTCACATTTAAACAGCACTACAGATTATGAAAAAACTAGTCTTGTTAGTTGTGTGGGAAATGGTAGGAAGCAGATTTCAGTCATTCTTTATATTTATATTAAGTCAGTGTTATGGCAAAATGGGTTCAGGATATTTTGAGCCATTGAACTCTTAATTATTGTAACCAGCCTATGTGTAGCTAGCCAACTGGCACAGTGGATGATTATTAATAATTGAAGGAAGATTTAATGCTCTTATGCTGTAAATTTATCTAATGACTGTAAAGAGCACTGGTTCTCCTAATTTAACTTTGATAAAACTCTTTTTTTAGCGTGAGGTATTCCTGCTACCATGACAGAATCAATATATCTCAGTGTTCACAAACAAATTTGGCTTTATATACCTATAGTGATATTGCTCACTTACGTTCATCAGACTACACTACATGGTTAAAAATGTGCATTACAATCTAGTTTAAATTTTTCTATTTAGTAAACTGTTATGCGTGTGAAGTGCTCTCAGAAGCAATGTTACGTGCCATAGCTGTGTAAATCCCTAAATATATCCTTAGTAGCTCCTGGTATGAACACAATGGACCTCATTTAGAGTCGGATGCAAAGTCCGTTTAAGAAGTGTAGGAGTAGGAGTGTGCCGCAGCTTGGTGGGGTATTATGATTGGCAAGCAACCCCATTTGCGTCCCATTCTTAATACCCTATCGAGCTGCGAGCAGTTCTTGCAGCTAGCTAAAGCTTGTGGCACCTAATTCCTGCCGCATAGCTTTAGCCCTGTTTTGACGTGTGTTGCGTCTGCACCTCACTGCGACTAGGATGTATTTACATGGTCACGCCTTCACAATTCCGCGTTCCTCCCATTCTCTCGTAGTGAGTCGCAAGTGTTAATTGCGTCCAAGATGCAGGCGGATTTGGGGCTTTCTGCACATGCGTGGTAGAGTTTTTTGGTAAGTTTCGCCTAAAACAGACTTTGCATCCAACTCTAAATGAGGTTCAATGTTTTATCCAGCTAAATGTCATAAATTGTGTGCTAGCTCATCCTGCTTCACTTTTATTTAGCAAACATTTTGAAACATGAAGATTAACTTTGTTCTAGTCTATATTCCATATCAATCAGTGCTATATATCTATATATAAGTCAATATGTTAAAAAATAAAATAATTATAAGTGTATTATCTATTTTAAGGTACTAACGGGATTTGTGTTAAAGGGTAAATTAGCAAAAGTAAAATGCTATTAGTGCTTATTTGTCTGTCATTAGCAATTATGCCTGTCTACATTCATCACAGTTATTTAAAATGCAATTTCAATTGATGATCATTTTTTGCTCTGTTTTCTCCTTTATTGTGAAAACAATAGGCCATCAACATGAGATAAAACATAAGAGACACCACCTAGTGATAAGAGACTCATTTGGTATGATTAAATGTATCATTTGCTTTATATGTTCAAAAGGGCATAACAGTATATCATGTGTTACATGTAAAACTATATATGAAACAATGCAGCAAATGAGTGAAACCTGCAGATTAGTGTACATGAAAAATAGCTGATCATAGATTTAAATAAAAAGACTGAAATATTTTGGATTACACTATGATTACATGTACAGCAAGATGTGCTAATTGAAATTCTGTAAGAAAAATTTGCTAAATGGATGGATAAGTAAGCATTTATAAGTGTATCATTGGGCTAAAAACGTCTTGGATTCTAAAAGCATAATTGAAACTGAAATTGATGAGAATGCTGCTGTAGCAGGACAGAAAAGAGTCTAGGATGAAGTCATTACTCGCCCACACAACCTATCTAGGCCTTCCAATAATAAGTCTTGTAGGATTTAATAATGCCAGTATTACTTCCTTCCTTGTGTTATTTGCATATCCAAGAAACATATAATGCTGGGTAATAGGAATTTGTGATATTCTTGGCATATAAAACTTTGAAGCATATTTTGGAAAATTGCACTATAGGTTAAGCTTTATTCCAATTTCATTCTGTTCAGGTCTCTGAAAGGCACTTTGAAGTGAATGCTGTTCAGTCAATGTGCTGCACATGATTAAAGTTGTAAGCACGGTCATTAACAAAACTGACTAATGGACTACAGTGCTTAAAACTCCCAAATGCCACAATGATAAAATGAAGGTATTTACTTATTAATTTTCTTACATAGATCTTAGTTTGGTAGTACAAGATCAAGGCAATTTTTATCTGTCTTCTGTACTTCAATAAGAGGATTTAGTAAAGAGCAAAGTTATTCCATTTTTCATAAATTGGTACCAGAACATAAATTTAAATGGTTGATACAGAAGCATCGGTGAAACTGATTTTAATGCTACTCATGTTAATGCTAATTCCATGTACTTTAGTTATATAATACATGTATTCTGTCTGCATTTGGCTAACATGGTATATACAGCATGTCACATAATATGAAACCTAGCATATTATTTTATGTTTAAGCTCACTGAACATTTCATAACTATAAGCAGATGCAAACCAAAATGCTAAGGACCTAAGAAAGCACAGATGATGCTCTCCTCAAAATACCTTGGATTTTAAATGATGCGCTTCAATGGTCAGCCCAGGGCATATCACAATGCACACCTCCTCTATACACTAGCTGCTACAGATGAGCGATTCAGATTCGGAGAAATCTGACAGATCCAATATTTGGGTATCTGAGGAGACCCAAAACACGAGTCGATTCTTTATACTAAATTACGATCTGAAAACAAGGCAAAATGTAATTTCCAGGAAAATAACAATCCAAAACTTGCTGGTGTATATAGTCCTCCCCTATGCTCTCATCTGCCATAGAACAGATAGCAGGTAGGGAGGAAGGTGGCTTGCAGCCTGTGCCCCTAAAATAGTGGGTAGAAATTGACTAGAACGTTAGGGGGAAATAAGGAATGTTGCATAAAAAAACAATAGCTGTGATTATTTTTAAAGCAGTTTATTTCTGTAGCAATCAGTTAGCTAGAATAGCTTGATGCTCAATTGGGTGTCAGTCTGTCAGAGCACTTAAATAGAGTACTGGCTACTGTGCATGTATATAGTATAATTATTTATTATATAGCACTATATATAAACATCATTCTGAACTAGTATTTATTTCTACTTCTATTTAGTGGAGAAAAACAGGGTGCAGTTATGTGACTCTGGGCAGCATACCCCAAAACACAATAAGATTTATTTAATTTAAAATCTAAAGATTTTCTAGGGAAGGAAGCAATCTTGTGAGAGTCAGATTTTGTGACATCTTTATGAAGAATGCAAAAGACAGGATTTGACTGTGAGCAGCATCCACCAAAAACAAATATATGTATTTATTTTAAAATCTTTTCTCTTTTCTACTCAAAGTAATTTTAAATTTGGTAAGGGGCAGTCTCATTGACCTCTTTATTAAGCGTGCAAAAAAAAAAAAATTAGGTGTTGTGTTTGAGTATGACCAGCAGTGTAGCAGGACCTCCCAAAAATGTATATTTTCTTTTGTCTAAAGTTTTTTCTCTTTTGTACTCAAAATGATTTTGGCAGAGGCAGACAATGGCATCTTTATTAAAAGTATAAAAAACAGTGTGTTGTGCTTGAGTGTGAGCAGCAGTACCCCCATAAAAAAGAATGTTTCTTTACTTGACTCGGAGCAGCACAATCCCCCAAAAATGTTTTAAATTGGTTTGTTATGAAAAAGGAACACTTTTTCTATATTAGAAGTATGTTATGGAGCAGTGTCATAAGAATTGTAACATTGCATTCCCTCCTTTCCCTATCTCATCGGGAGTTCCCCTGGTGTGATGCCAGACAGCTAAAAGTAGCTCCAACATGTTCAAGTAGCATTACTCCTTTTGGCAAACATGGATCACTGCACAGATCAGGAGCATCCTTGCAGCAATACTGGCACTAGTAGTTATTTTACCGTTATTACCTCTACTTGTAAAAAAAGGTAATTTGGGAAGAAAGTGGAAGAAATCAAACACTATTTGTCAAATGCAATCTCAAAGAAAACATCATCTCTTGATGTAAGGAGCACAAGTAAGAGATACGTTTCTGATGAATATAATGATTTGTCCAAAAAAAAGAAAATTGCTAATATTCCATACACCACCCACAGTGGCAATACAAGGCTCAGACTATGCCAACTTTTTGCTAGTAGGGATTTGCTAGTACCTGCTACTGCTGGTACTGGTATACATACTAGAATGGCCATTGCAAACAGAGTGCCCAACACAGTCATGCAACTTCACATGCACCATCTTCTCACTCAGTGTGTAAGTCTGTCATTGTCACCTCCAAAACAGCCAAATCAGTGCCTGAAAATAACACTGAGGCTGAAGAATAACTTGGGTACTCACAGAATAATGAGGAGCATCTTAGTAGGGTATCCAGCTATATATCAGTCTGACGTTTCAGTTCTGACACTGTCTTTATAGAGCAGCACCCTTCCAAGATTCCTCAACCATTTGGAAATGTTAGGATGAGCAGCAGTACCAGTAATATTAATGATTGTGATTGACACATAGAGATTGAGGAGGCTTCTTTGGACGTTGCAAATGGGCAAGAGGATGAGGGAGATAATAGTGGATCTAAAAATGAATGTGTTGCACTTGAATGAGATAATTAGGAGGACGGTTGCATTGAACTAAGGTAGCCACCAGTGTTCTCACCCCCTCATGCCCATGATAATTAGTATTATTATTATCATTTATTTGTTGGGCGCCACAGGGTTTTCGCAGCGCCTTACATAATACGAACAGTAGACCATACAGGGTAAACATCACAGAACAATAAACACTAAGTACCAATGCTTCGGAAACTCCGGGCAGACATATGGAGTGAGGGCGGAGCAGAAGAGTCGGTATGAGGACAGGAGGGGAGAGGGGCCCTGCTCATACGAGCTTACATCCTAAGGGAGGGAGGACAAAGTGCATTATCATACTAGGGCATAAGACGAAAAAAAGCACTTCTTCTGTTTGTAAATATTTTATTCCAGTTCAGAATGCAAACCATCTGTAGCATTTCTCAGGCCAAAATAAGTAAATGTAGAGACGTTGATTCTCTGGGCACCTCTTTCCTGCTATGTTATTTGCAGCAAGTTCATTCAGTCCTGTTTCCAAATGTGGCAAACTGTACAGTAGCAAACACCCCAGCATCAGATAGCTGCCAAATAAATAGACAGTTGCAATTCTCACCAGTGTCAACATCTTCATCATGAACCTCCCCATTATTAGTGGGTAGGCCAGAATCCAATTATCCAATTCTAATTCAATTGCCTAATGTAATCCATGATTCCCAAGAGATTCTTGCATGCTACAACTTTTGCTGGGGGGTGTTACATCTATACAGAAGGGGAGCAAGAAGAGTAATAATAGTTTTGCACAATTATCTGTGAAGCAAGCGTTTGCAAGAGCAAACAGTGAAGTATGACAGTCAGCATCCTGTTACACAGCAGATCACTAAAACCATTACAGGTATGTTAGCATTGAATGTGCTCCAATTTTCACCATTAACGCATCATGTTTTAGCTGATTAGTTACCAAATTCCATCTCTATTGCGTTTCTCCAGAACATCAATCCCTAAACTGCACTGAGATGTTAAACAAAAGTCATTCAGTCCCTATAAAATGGTATGGTACCAACAGTCCATTTAAATACGGATATATGGACAAGCAGTACTGTCAGGATTCCCAATATGAAGGCCACTGAGAGAGCATAAGTGAAATTAACTGATTTTATTTATAACACAAGCTACACAGGATTAGGATGCAATAAAGGGTAAGGCAGCAAGTACAAGTAAACAAGATATATGCAGAATCAGGATCACTTGAATTGCAGGCACATGGAGACTGGCTGGAGAATGTCTAGCCAGTTTAGGTAACAGAATAACGAAGATATGAAGGGTTAACTACATCACAAAGTAGTAGAGAATGATAAATAGTTCAGTCTATAGCACAACTGGTTCAAGCTTGGGTGTAATGCCAGTTGTGACCTGTGTGTACAAGGGATGGTGCAGAAGCCAAACTGAGCTATAACTCTGTCTGGATGCTGCAACACAACGAACACAGGTAAGTCCAATGGAGGAGACAGCAGGTACAACGAACCTGAGCTTGGGAAATCGTATCAAAAATCACAGGCAGAACACAGGTAAGTCCAGGTAAGCTCAGAAGCTGAAGAAGGATACCAGGTGTTATAACAGTCTGCATACACCGAAGCTGGATTGCTAGAGGTACAATAGACTGCAGGCAATTGAGCTGGATTGCTGGAGATTTGTTTGTGGTGTTGCTTCTCTTTACAAACATGTTCAACGTCTGAGGTTGGAGGTGAATCTCTATCATTCGGAAGGAGGAGGGAGAATGGATTTGATTCTGAAAAGCTTTTATTGGAGTTTCTATATGTAAGCATATACCCTATGGGGCTGAAAGTGTGAAGAATCATGGATGGATTTTTGGAGTTTGCAGCCTAGACATCATTTATTAAGAACAATCAAGTGTCATATAGTGGTGGTGGTCATTGTCTTTTTCCCTTGTGGCTAGATATTACGCTATGTTTGTCATTTTATGTCTTTGTATGTATACATGAATCCTGCCTGAAGGTGGAATCAATATTTATGTAGAAGAGAGAATCTCTCTACAGAGTAGGTGTTTATATAGTGATCACCTATTGTACAGAAACGGAAGCGCAAGTGTATGTACCATTTTTGTTGAAGTATCGATATTTTTGGATTTTACTGGAGATTCTTAAGTACACACACAGCTGCATGCCTTAGTGAAGCACCTAATAGCACCAATAATCATTTTTTTTTTACAGTCTCCGGAATATGTTTGAGTCTTATGCTATTTTCGCCGATTCCAATTCTCCAAGTCTTCGAGATGATCTTTCAAGCTATCGAAAAAAAGATTTTTTCGGGAATTGTTAGATTGCGGCCAGGAGCAGTCACCATTCTGTTGAATGGTGACTGCTTGCAAAAACGATCAGGAGTGCAAAGCAGCAGATATCCATGATATCTGCTGCGATGCACCTCTAATAAATTTGCGGAGAGCACATCATGGCCTAATTTTATACCCCTTAATGCTAACATTTACAATATGTAGATAGTAGCAATGTCATCAGTGCGATTAACGACATTGACAATTGAAAAGAACAATGCCACCGGGTCCGGCAGCAATACATGGACTTGCCCTCATTTATCTTTTAATGTCAGCATTGTGATAGGTGACATTGTCATTGTTGCCAATAACACTGATGACATTGCTAACCTGTCTGGATATTGTAAGTTTTGGCATTTAGCCTGCCAACATATTCATTCTATTAATAGGAATTTTGAATGTCACCTTCCAATACAATGTGACCAATTCCAAAGTGTGGTGTGATTTTGCACTTTTTTAGAAGTACATTGATGCACACTGTGTCAAATAAGTTCAACTGCTAGGAGGCTTGATTAAGGTTTAGGTAGGTCTTCAACATATAGATGGTTAACCTGTCTTTTACCTAAGCTGTAACAACAAATGTTAAATTATTTGTTAGTTTCTTAATTAATTATTTGCCATTTAAAGCCACCACCTGACTATACAAGCATATTGTAACTGCACCCTTTTCTGCTCAGAACTTTTTATACTATTATTTAAACACACTGCTCTTGTTTATAAAGCAAAAATCAATCGCTTATATATACTACAGGTATGCTCAGCAATATGCAGGTGGTCATAGTAGTGCATATATATATATATATATATATATATACATACATATATATATATATATACACATATATATATATATATACATACACATATATATATATATACATACACACACACACACACACACACACATATATATATATATACATACACATATATATATATATACATACACACACACACACACACACACACACACACACATATATATATATATACACATATATATACACATATATATACACATATATATATATACACATATATATACACATATATATATATACACATATATATACACATATATATATATACACATATATATACACATATATATATATACACATATATATACACATATATATATATACACATATATATACACATATATATATATATATATATATATATATATATATATATATATATATATATATATATATATATATATATATATATATATATATATATATATATATATATATATATATATATATATATATATATATAGGCACTATACCCATCTGCATATTGTTGAGTATGAGCTTTCACAAATAAACTAAGTAAATATAGAGTAAGCAATTTTATTGTTCACCTGTACATAGAAAATAAAATAATAATTTTCTTTTTTGAAGAGATTGTTTATTATACTCCTTCTGCTGCTTTGATCCACTGAATTCTTGACATTGTTAAAGAGAATCAATAGAATTCAATCTTAGAAAGTTGTATTGTGTTCGTTTAGAACTGATGTTTGTATAAATAACCTGTTGCAGAGTAAAAATAAAATGTAAAAAAAAGAAGTTTCCTTTGAATATTCTGTTGCCTAAAGAATTGGATATGTGAAATGTATTCATATTTAATATAAGAATATTGCATAAACATATCTGGAATTGAGGCTTCTTGCACAAAAGAGGTGGTTCAGAGAGATACATATATTATATACATGTATTGTATCACAGAATTTGCATTCATACATGTAAATAAAAGATTAGAAGTAACAAAATATACAAACTAATAAATATACTTTACAAATAAAAAATATTCATAAACTTATTTACAGTACAATACCATTTTACAATACCTTACATCCTCCTGTCATTTCATAATGAACCCCTCTGCTACCAATAAGATGCTGAGTCTTAGCTCCACTTATGCTAAACTATACACTAATTTGAAAAGTTTACCATTGATTCCAGGAGTAAGTATATATGTTTTAACCTAACTGGTTTGTATAAGCAAAACAAAAAACAATCAACCCCGCTATATCAGCTACAGTGATTGAGCCCTGTGTCTTACATATAGGTAGAATAAAACATTAAAGATAATTATTTAGCAGAGCTGAGGTCATAATTTGAACATTAACAACAAATTGTCACCTATATGGGCACAAAAAACACTGCTAGTTCCCATCTTCATTGGAAAAGGAGTCATCAGACGTTGACAATTTCTTGATAATTTTGCTGCCTGGCTCCACTGCTTCCTATCCTCAGACTTTCTCATCCTCACCCTGGAAGACTTTAATATCCCCATTGATAGTCCCACAGACAGTTTCTCCCTGTCTTCTTTAATTGGCCTCTCAAAATGGACTTCCTCTCCCACCCAGTGTAAACTCTTAATCTTGTCTTTTCCAACCTCTGTGCCATCTCTGACTGTTCCAACACACCCTTCATACTCTCTGACCACCACCTCCTCC